>NC_083095.1:187865363-188196587 GCF_949774975.1 Lagenorhynchus albirostris
TTACACATGTGTTTTCACAGCTTGTTTCTGGGGGAATTAAACTCATTCTGTGTGACTCTGGACCAAGGACTCTTAGAAGCTTGTACCTGGTTTCCCTGGACATCCCCCTACGTGCCTTTTCCCCTTGCTGGTTTTGCTTCAAGTCCTTTCAGTGCAATAAATTACAGCCATGGGTACAGTATGCTGAGCTCCGAGAGGCCTCCTAGTGAATCATCAAAACCGCGGGTGGCATTGGGATCCCTACAACACAACAAGATCCCGTCACTGCCTTAAAGGAGGTCACGAATGTGTAAGGAAAGAAAACGTACTTTAAAACTACAGCACGAGGTAGAATTTGGTAAGGCATTCAGTACTATAAGAAGAGATAAGGGCTAATATTGCAACTCGGGAGTTAGATACAGGCTTTAGTCATTTCAGTGTTTTGGAGCAAAAGTTTTTCTTCAATTTTACTGTGGTAATAATCGGTACACAAAAAACCCCACGTAATTAACGTGCACCCTCTTGTGAGTTTGGACGTATGTATATATACTCGTGTTACCATCACCACAATCAAGGTGATAACCATATCCATCATCTCCAAATTGTCCTTGTGTCCCTTGGTTTTGTTTTGTGGTGAGAACACTTAATGTGAGGTTTACCCTCTTAAACTTTCAGGTGCATAATACTTTAGTATAACTACTGGCACAATGTTCTAGAGCCCGTCGCTGGAACTCTCCCATCTCATATAACTAGCTTTATGCCCATTGAACAACAGCTTCCCATTGCTCCATCTCCTGGTGCCACCATTATATTGTCTACTTCTATGTGTCTGGCTATATTAGATGCCTCATATAAAAGGAATCACGCAACATTTGTCCTTCTGTGACTGACTTATTTCACTTATCATGTCTTCAGTGTTGTTGCAAAGAGTAGGGTTTCCTTCATTTTTTGAAGGCAGAATAGTATTCCGTTGTATGTATATACCACAATTTCCATATCCATTCGTGCTAGTGGACACTTGGGTTATTTTCATTTCTTGGCTGTTATGAATAAGGCTGCAATGAATGCAGGAGTGAAGATACCTCTTCAAGATCCTGATTTCAGTTCCATCCCAGAAGTGGGATTGCTGGATCATCTGGTAGATGTATTTTTAATATTTTGAGGATGCTCCATACTATTTTCCATAGCAGCTGTACCGTTTTACATTCCCACCAACAGTGTACAACAAAGATTCCAATTTTTCCATATCTCTCCTCGCCAACCCTTATTTTATTTTATTTTATCTTTTGGATAATAGCTATCTCAACAGGTGTTGTCTTGTTCTAGATTTGAGAGGAAAAATTTTGCTTTTTCACACTGAGTATGATGTTAGCTGTGGACTTTTCGTATATGGCCTCTATTGTGTTGAAGTAAGTTCTTCTATACTTGATATAATTTTTAGAGTGCCATGAAAAAGTGTTGAATATTGTCAAATACTTTTTTCTGCACGTATTGAAATAATCACATTACTTTTTGGTCCTTCATTCTGTTAATGTGATGTTGTCACATCGATTTGCATATGTTGAACTATCCTTACATCCTAGGGTAAATCCCACTTGGTCATGGTTTATGATCCTTTTAATGTGTTGTTGAATTAAGTTTGCTAATGTTTTGTTGAGGATTTTTTATATCCATGTTCATCAGGAATATTAGCCTGTAGTTTTTTGTTTTTTTCTTGTGGTGTTTTTGTCTGGCTCTCCTATTAAGATGATGCTGGCCTAGTAAAAGGAGTTTGGATGTGTTCTCTCTTCTATTTTTAGAAGAGTTTGAGAAGGATTGGTATTAATTCTTCTTAAATTTCAATGATAGAATTTACCTATGAAGCCCTCTGGTACTGGGCTTTTTTTTGGTTGTTGGGAGATTCTTGATTATTGATCCAATCTCATTATTTGTTATTGATCTGTTCAGTCTTTCTGTTTCTTCTTGACACGGTCATGGTAGTTTTTAACGTTTCTTCTAAGTTATCCAATTTGTTGATATATCATTGTTCATAATAGTCCCTTATTTTTTTTTTAAATTTCTGCGGCATCAGTTGTAATGCCTCCTCTTTTATTTCTGATTTTGAATTTTCTCTCCATTTTTTTCAGTTAGTTCAGCTAATGGTTTGTTGATACGTTTATCTTTTCAAAAAATAAACTAGTTTTATCTGTTTTTTGTATTGTTTTCTATTCTTTATTTCATTTCATCAGTTTCCGCTCTAGTCCTTATTATCTCCTTCTTTATGCTAATTTTGAGCTTAGTTTGTTCTTCTTCTGTTTACTTGAGGTGTAAAGTTAGGTTGCATGAGATCTTTCTTAATGTAGGTGTTTATCACTAAAAGCTTCCTTCTCAGTGCTGCTTTTGCTGTATCCCCTAAACTTTGGTATATTTTGTTCTTTTTTTTCATTTGTGTCAAGATATTTTTAAATTTCCCTTTTGACTTCTTCTTTGACCCAGTGGTTGTTCAAGAGTGTGTTGCTTAATTTCCATGTATTTGTGTGTTTTCCTGATTTCCTTTTGTTACTGATTTCTAGTTTTATTTCATGGAAGAATGCAATAAAATAAAGTAAAAACGATTTGTCTTCTTAAATTTGCAGTGACTTGTTTCGTGACTTAGCATGTGATCTATCCCAGAAAGTGTTCCATGTATGCTTGAAAAGAGTATATATTCCACTGCTCTTGGTTTGGAATATTGTGTATAGGCTGTTAAGTCAAATTGGTTTATTGTGTTGTGCAAGTCGGCTGTTTAATTATTCATCTGCCATCTGAAAGGTACATCCATTGTTGAAAATGCAGTATCATAGTCTCCAACTCTTATGGTTTTGCTGTCATGATACGTCTTGATGTATTTCTTTGTGAACTGATGATTTTCCATAGTGGTATGCTTTGATTTCCCTCTTCTTTATCTTTCTTGTATCTACTGTTAGATTTTGCTTTGTGGTTACCATGAGGTAAAACATCTTAAAAATATAAAAGTCTATTTTAAGCTGATAAGTTTGATCACTTATAGAAATTCTACCCTTTTACTTCCCCCCACTTTATGTTTTTGATGTCACTGTTTATCTCTTTTAATATTGTGTATACATTAACAAATTATTGTGTCTACAGTTTTTTTGTGGTTTTTTTTGGCCATGCCATGCAGCTTGAGGGATCTTAGTTCCTGACGAGGGATCAAACCCGGGCCATGGCAGTGAAAGCGCAGCATCCTAACCACTGGACTGCCAGGGAATTCTCTGTCTTTTTAATACTTTTGTACTTTAACCTTTATACTAGCATAAATGATTAACACACTACCATATTACAGTATTAGAGTATTTCAAATTTGACTATATACTTTACCAGTGTTTTATCTTTTCATGTTTTCAAGTTACTGATTAGCATCCTTTCCTTGATGAAAAAAAACTTGGAAGAACTACTTTTAGTATTTCTTATAGGGCAGATCTAATGGTGATGGAATCATTCAGATTTTGTTTTTTGAGAAAGTCTGGATCTTTCCTTCATTTCTGAAAGACAGCCTTGTTGGGTAAAGTGTTCTTGTTTGGCAGGGTTTTTGTGTTTGTGTGTTTGTTTCCCCAACACAGTGAATATATCATCTGACCCTCTCTTGGCTGGCAAGGTTTCTGCTGAGAAATCTGCTGATGGACTTATGTGGGCCCTTATATGTGACGAATTTATTTATCCTTTTTCTTTAATTGTCTCTTTGATCTTAGGCTGTTTTATTATAATGTATCTTGGAGAAAATCTTTTTGAATTGAAATTTCAGGACGACCTGTTAGCCTCATGAACTTGGGTGTCCAAGTCTCCCTCCAGATTGAGAACTTCTCAGCCATTATTCCTTTCAATGAGCTTTCTGTCATTTCTCCCTCTTTTCTTCTGTGACTCCAACAATGTAGATCGTTTCTCTCAATGGTGTCCCACAGTTCTTGGAGGATTTGTTGACTCTTTTTCATTTTTTTTTCTTGGGCTGCTCTGACTGAAGGATTTCATATGACCTATATCCTAGTTTACTAACTTTTTCTATTGTGTGATCAAGTCTGCTATCAAGGCTCTCTGTTGAGTTATTCACTTCATTTTATTCTTCAACTCTAGGATTTTTTTTAATAGTTTCTGTTTCTTTGTTGAACTTCTTATATTGTTCATGCATTGTTTTCCTAGTGTCCTTTAGTTGTCCCTGCTTTAAGAGGGTTATTTTGAATTCTTTGTGAGACAGTTCATAGATCTCCCTTTCTTTAGGATCAGTCACTGGAGCTAATCATGTTACCTTGATTATTAGTGATCCTGTGGCTTTGTGTTGGTTTCTGTGCATTTGAGGAAGTAGGCACCTCTTCCGGTCTTTACAGATTGGCTTCAGCAGGGAACGCCCTTTACTAGTGAGACATTCCAGGTGAACCATCTGGTGTTGTCTGTGGTTGGCCTTGCTGATGGAGGCCCTGGGCTGGCAGCTCTGGTGCCTGGATCAGCAGATGGGCAGGCTTGGTGCCTGAGTCCTTGTGGTCAAGCCTGGATCCTGGCTCCACAGAGCCAGCTAAACCTGGGGTGTGAACCTGGGGTGAGCCCAGTGTCTGGGTCTGCAAGTGTTGGCTTGCTGCTAGGCTGGGCACCTGGCTTCATGGAGCTAACATGGTGCTGGGGTGGGTTGGGAGCCTGGGTCTGTGATAGCAGACCTGGCACTGGGCCTGGCCGGGAGCCTGGGTTCATGGGGGCCAGTCTGGTGCCAGTGCTGGGATGGGCTGGAATCCTGGGTTTACAGCAGCCCACCGGAAGCCTGACACCACAGGAGCCACCTGGGGCTGTGGAAGCTGGCAGTGCTGGGTTCTGCAGTGAAGCTGGGTGCTCACTTCATTCTCCTGCCACGGGAAGGATGTCTGTTTCCCCAATGGGCTGCCCAAGTTTAGGTAACTTCACATAATGTGATTATCTTTCCTGCCATCTTCAATGCTCTTTTCTTATTTCTGTGCTCCATCCAGGTGCTGTAATCCCTCACCTGGAGCTCTTAGCTCCTCTGAAGGTATTTTTACAGGTGGATAGTTGTTCCAGCGGAAGTTTCTGGGAGAGGATGGGCACTGGAAATTCTAATACTGCCGTCTTGCTGATGTTACTCCATCCCATTTTGTTCCTGTGTTCTCCTGATTTTGCTTAGTTGTTTATCTGTGTTCTTTGTAGTCCATGGGGTTTTTTAAGATGATTAGTTTGAATTCTTTGTCCGTCTGTGGAACTCCATTTCTTTAGGGTCAGTAACTAGAAGTAAATGTTTCCTTTGGTGGTGTTATGTTTCCCTGATTCTTGGTGATGTTTGTATCCTTTGTTGGTGTCTGTGAATTTCAAGACCGTCTCAACAGGCTGGCTCCAGAAGGGAAAGGACTTCATCAGTGTGACTCAGCCTGGCCTGGGATCCTGGGATTCTGTATTTTGGTGGCATCCACAGGCAGGGGGGGTTCACTTCCAGGGTCCTTGGGGTCTGTAGTTCAACAGTGCTTGTGGGGTTTGTGATGGGCAGGACTAGCTGGTGGGGTCTCTAGTTGATTGGGGCCGGCTGGTGGAGCTCTGTGGTCAGGTGGGGTCGTTTGTGTGGCTGTGGTGCCGTCTCTGAGATCTGTGTGTACTAGCCGCTGAAAACCCCTACTTGTTTTTAACTTCTTAACCGTCTCCAGGTGGTCTAGCTGTGCCAATTTCTTCAGTTTTCTGCATGAGGTGAGACAGAAGTGGGCCTCCTGAGGAGTGCCCTGAAATGCTGGGAAAGTTGGATATGCACCTTGGTCTCTCTTTTCTCCACTAGAGAAATCATGGGCCAAAGGGGATCCTTCTTGGTGTTGATGTGCCGGCTTGGGGGGCGTTGGGGGACAATGCAGACAAAGTGAAACTGTTCTTCTTATCCTTTTAAATGTGATTTTTCTTAGTTTTCATGCTCTACTGGGGTGCTGTAGCCTCTTCCCTGGGTTCTGGAATTCTCACAAAGGCATTCTTGTCCACGGATAGTTGCTAAACTGGTGTTTCTGTTGGGAGACTAGGGCTGGGGACTTCCCATTCCACCATCTTGCAGATGTCACACCTTGGAGCAAACTTAAAAGTCTATTCTATTAAGACCTTTGAAGGAATCTTCTATTTCTCTAGCTAGACTAGTTTCTTGAGCTCGAGAATGTGCCTGCTTTTATTCAGGAAACTTTATCTGAACCTCTGGGTTGACCACGTCCCCTTCCTCTCTGCACTGAAGATGACTCGGACACGCATCTCTCATTGCACTCGTACTGCAATGATTCGTGGCTCTGTCCGTCTCTTCAACCAGATCGTAAGCCTGTAAGGACAGAGAGCATCATGTCTTGGTCATCTTTGTATCCTTGCATTAGCATAGTAGCTAGCATAGAGAGTCCACTCAGTTCATTTGTGAATTCATTATGTCACTCATTCAATGAATAATTATTGAGATCTTACTATGTGCTAAGCACTAGTCTAGTATGAGTATATAACAGAGAGCAAAATTGGTAAAAATTCCTGCCCTAAAGAAACTTACCTTCTAGTTGGGGGAACAGACAATTAACGTAATAAATAAGTCAAATAAACATTATGCTATTAATAAGTAAAAAGAAAAAGTGGGGAGAAGGATAAGAAATTGAAGAGGGAGAATACTGGAGTTTTGGATAAGCAGTCTCACTGAGAAAGTGTCATTTAAGTAAAGACCTAAAGAAAATGAGGTAGTTGGCTCTTTGGATATCTGCAGGAGACGGCAGCAAGGAGGAGGGCTGGGTGAAGCCTTGACGCCTGGCGTGTTTGAAGAATATTGAGAGAGAGTAATAGGAAATGAAGTCAGAGAGAAATGTACTGAGTGGTAGGGCCTTGAAAATTCTGGTAAAGCCTTGGGCTTTTACTCTAAATGAGATGAGAAGCCAATGGGGGGCTTTTGACAGAGAAGAGATCAGCTGACTTACTTCATTTAATGTTTATCAAACTAAATAGTCCAAGAAGACATATTAATTATGTACATTTATAGTCTAAATGGTAATTTAGGTCAGAAGATTCCAAACCCACAATATCTTTAAAACTATCCTCTTAAAACAAACCAAAACAAACCTGCACCATGCAATGGATTTAGGGAACGTTGCATTTAGGCCAACCACTTAGAGATTATGTTCTAGCTAGATTAACCAAAATAACTGGATAATTGTCACTTCTGCATACTTTCTGAAGATATGGGTATATCTACTCACATTGTTCTCAAGTTATTTTATCTTAAGTAAGGAACAGTTGGAGTGCTGCAAACCTACCATCATATCCTTAACCATGAAGATTTGGGAAATTTAGTTTAAATCATTCTTGTGAACTTTGGGATGAATATGTGGTAGTTAATTAGGGCTGCATCTACACTCAAATGGATTTTATTTCTTTGCTTAAATTTGTCACTTTGGAATACTCAAAGGTCAACTAGATTATTGTAGTCCCTTAAAAAATAAAAGCTGAGAATTACTGTAAAGAATGAAGTGACTTCCTGCCCGTCTTTAATATTCTGATTCTTAGGTCCCATTTATATACCACTACACACAATTTGTGTTTATATAGCAGGAGTGGGAAGTTTTAGTTCTTCCTTTCTTTCCTGCTTTCTTGAGATCTGGACAATTATGATAGAAAAAATTTTACAAGAGAGCACCATTACTTTTAAAAAGTAAGGACATTCTAGGGCTTCCCTGGTGGTGCAGTGTTTAAGAATCCGCCTGCCAATGCAGGGGACATGGGTTCAAGCCCTGGTCCGGGAAGATCCCACATGCCGCAGAGCAACTAAGCCCGTGCGCCACAACTACTGAGCCCACACCCCATAACTACTGAAGCCCGCATGCCTAGATCCCACGCTCTGCCGCAATGAGAAGCCCACACACTGCAACGAAGAGCAGCCCCCACTCGCCACAACTAGAGAAAGCCTGCATGCAGCAACAAAGACCCAACGAAGCCAAAAATAAATAAATAAATTTATTTTTTAAAAAAAGTAAGGACATTCTATACAATTTGTTAATTTGAAGAATAAAGTCACTAGATACCAGATATTAAAAGGGTTATAAGAGTGAATACGCTGTTGTCTTTGCTCTTACAAAGTTGTTTATTTATAAATAGCCCGAGAGATGGAATTAATCCTTTCCCTATAATATGAATTTGTATAGTCTGGGCTATGACAGCATAACATTAGTAAAGGGGCTTATATCACATGGTAACATAATCTTACTGAGTTTACTTCAGGTGATTTATTTGATGACATCGTCTTATGAGGATCAGTAATGTATTTTGGAAATACTCTTTGGAAATGATAAATAATCAATAAATTAAGCGTAGGGACACACTTTTGCCTCTTCCCTGGGCTCTTCGTAGATCCAGCTTGATCCCGAGAGCAGTTTCACTGCCACCAGACCCTGCCTTTTTGCATATCAACACCACATGATCACAGGAAACAAGCCACGGATATGCCAGAACATTCCTGGCAGTTTGTACATTTTGTTTCACAGAATGAAATGCCGAAAACAATGAGCAAAACTTGAGATTACAAATGATCTTACTAACAATTTAAGAGACTTTCAATTTTTGACTTCCTGCCTGCAGGAAGGAAATGACAGTTGGAAGTGTGGAGAACAGGTGCTACCCTGGACTGCATGATATCTTCTGCTTACTAAAATAAAAAACACTGCATCAACACTCCTGTGTGGAAGTGAGTTCTAACCACAAGACTCAGTCTTTCCACCACAGACCCAGCTTCAGAAAACCGAATCTGTTTCCTACCAGGAAGTTGTTAAAGCCAGCATTAAAGAGCAGACTCAGGGACAGATTTCTTCAAATCAGTCTTGTGCAAATCCAAGTAAAGAATTTGGGTGGTTTGAAAATGTCCCGCTCTGTGTCCTTCTAATTACTGGCAGTGCAATTGCATGGTGGACTCATCAGGGGACTTAGAAGGGAAGGAATCAGGATTGGCATAAACTGGTCCCAGCTGAAGGGGTAGGTGATCGTAAACCCTCTCTTGTATCCCTTTGTCTTTGTCTCCGAGTCAGGGGTGTGGCATTATTTTTTCCCCAGTAGCTTAATGCTGGCATCATGGCTTTCTTTTTCTTTGGCAAGCTCGCTAGTTACTCTATCCCTCATGAAGGAAACTTCCCTGCCTCCCATTCTGTTCTGGAAAATTTAGACAAATGATACTTTGGAAGGGCTGAGGACCCTGAAATGATTAAAGGCTATGCCTCGGACCAGACAATTACCAGACAGTCCTCTCCAACGTCCTTCATTAACGATGCAAATTCATAACGGATATGCATTCTTGAGGGCATGTGGGTTGGAAAATGTTGGGAAAGACATTGTAACATTGGGACCTATAAAGTCTTTGTGAATGCTTGTAAGGGGCATAGTCTTTTCCGAACACGCATCTTGAGATTAACAAGCTCTGCAATCCCCAGGGGCTTTGTCCTTGGAGCCGTGGCTATCTAGGAAGGAGACATGGCGGCTGTCATTGGGACCACTCAAGGACATTGAAACTCATGAGCTGAGTGAACAGATTGTATTGGGACAGGTAGTACATGACTTCTCCTTCTGAAGGGTCAGTGTAGGAACTGCATTCTCTCGGAATGAAAGACGAGTTAGCCATTTTCACAGCCTAGCACATTCTCCCTGCTGCCCATCACTTCTCCTACCCTTCATCTGTTCATTCCTTCCTTTCCCAAGTATGTACTAAGGGCCTATTATGTGCCAGGCATTGTGCTGAGAAATGATGGTACAAAGATGAAAGCAGATGTTCTCTGCCTTCAAGGAGCTTGCGGTTTTGTAGGGAAACCAGTGTGCAAACATTGTAGGGAGACAAGTGCTCCAGTGGGAGTATTTGAAAGCTATTTTACATACAGGAGGAAATACTCGCTTCTACTTGGAGAAGGAGAGTAAGGAAAGGTTTCACAGAGGCTAAAACCCTTAATCTGGGGCTGAAGGGTGAAGACTACACTTATTCACACTCTCCTGTGAGGTCAGGAGAAGACATTCAAATTCAACCCTAACTGCCCAGGGAGGAAACAGTTCTTCAGGGCATTCCCCCATCTCCTGCTTGCCTCTTGGCTATTTCACTGCTATTAACTACAGCCACTGCAGGGATAAGTGGGAGTGAAATTTGTTCATTTTGCTTGGAAGTGAGGGAAAACAAATTTGTGGAGGGAAGATTCTAAAAGAGCACAACATTTTTATTAAGCTGGGATTTCTTTGTTCAATTGACTTTTTTTTTTTTTTTTTTGTGGTACGCGGGCCTCTCACTGTTGTGGCCTCTCCCGTTGCGGAGCACAGGCTCCAGACGCGCAGGCTCAGCGGCCATGGCTCACGGGCCCAGCCACTCCGCGGCACGTGAGATCTTCCCGGACCGGGGCACGAACCCACGTCCCCTGCATCGGCAGGCGGACTCTCAACAACTGTGCCACCAGGGACGCCCCAATTGACTTTTTATTTTTTTTTTTTAAGATGTTGGGGGTAGGAGTTTATTAACTTATTTATTTATTTTTGCTGTGTTGGGTCTTCATTTCTGTGCGAGGACTTTCTCCAGTTGTGGCAAGTGGGGGCCACTCTTCATCGCGGTGCGTGGGCCTCTTACTATCGCGGCCTCTCTTATTGTGGAGCACAGGCTCCAGACGCGCAGGCTCAGTAGTTGTGGCTCACGGGCCTAGCTGCCCCGTGGCATGTGGGATCCTCCCAGACCAGGGCTCGAACCCGTGTCCCCTGCATTAGCAGGCAGATTCTCAAGCACTGCGCCACCAGGGAAGCTCCCCCAATTGACTTTTATTAGTCTAAAATTATTTTCTAATTTTTATGCTTGTGAAATATTCCAACTATGCAAATATTAATTTAAAAAACAACGCAAAAACCCCTCTGCCCCAACTCACCCATTCCCCAGGGATATCACTCTTAACAGTTTGGTGGACTATCTTTTCTGGATCTTAAATTTACATTTAAATCTACAACTATAGTATTTCAGAACAAACATCCATTTCTTCTCTCTCCCACCCCTCTCCCCACCTCACTGCATCATGAAAATTCTTAAAATTATTTTTCAGAGAAAATACAATTATACTATATAAAGAAGATTGCTGTAACAATATATAGATCTTGCTTTGAGTCAATAGAAAAATCGATACATAAGTTCATTTGTACCATTTTTTGTTTAGATTCCATATATAAGTGATATCATGGGAAAGAATCTAAAAAAGAGTGGATGTATGTATATGCGTACTGATTCACTTTGCTGTCAGCAGAAGGTAACACAACATTGTAAATCAACTATCCTTCAATAAAAATTTTTTTACAAAATAAAGGTTTCTTAGAATTCCCCTGTGAAACCAAAAAAAAAAAAAAAAAAAGAAGAGGAAAGAAAAGAAAAGAAAAATCAATGCAGGTCAAAATTCACCTTCTCTAATCAACTTGACTTTGATGTTTTTTCAATCCTCTCCTCTGAATCATCCAGTAGTTTTACATATTGTATCTGTATGATATTTGGCCCCTGCTCATAAACACATTTTTCTTTTTTTTTTTTGTCTTATATTCAAGCCCTTTGGTTGCAAAGAATGGAAGCCCTGTTTTGTAAGAATACAGGTGACCTGGAGAGTCGAGCAGCTGGGGGACTGGTTTTCTTTGTGTGCTTGTATCGCCCCATCGATCTGTCCCAGTCAGCTCACTCTCTGGATTGACCTCCTATTCCCTCACCATTTGACTTCCATTTGTTCATTCATTCATTCACTCATTCATTCATTCACTCATTCATTCAGCTAGTTACTGAGTTTGACCACATGTCAGGGGTGGTTCTAGCACATACAGTTTGAGCCGCTCTGATCCTGACTCAAAATCATGGCCTCCTTTAACTCCACTTGTCAAATTCTCCACGTTTTTTAGTTCAGATTCCTGTGGGTGAGAAAGTGATTGGCCTAGGTTATGCCAGGCCACGTTTAGACGGCTGGACCTTCTGTAGCCCCGTGCCTGTTCATCCAGATGTGGCTAGAGGAGGGGGGTGGAGGCCTGGGCAGGGTAGGGCTGTCCAACTCACTCCGTACACCTTCTTAGGTCCTACCTGTGTGTCTGTGTCATCTCCCTACCAAAGCGTAAGTCACTCACTAAGCCTCTACCATGATCTACCATGATGTTACAAGGGTAACACAATCAGTCTTTCCTTTACATGGAGTTGGGCTCGTTGTGGGCAGAGGACAACAGTCATAAACTCCCTGCCACTCAAGGAAAGCACAGCTAGTATCAGGGCGTTCCCTGTGGTGGAGAACAGCTGGTCCCATCACGTGAATGTAACACTCTTGGCCTTATCTTTGAAGGTAAAGGTGAAGAGAAAATAGGAACTGGAGGAAGATTAGAGGCGAGAAATATAAAGTGAGTCTCAGTTTCAAATTCCCGTACATGGAAATAAATGGAATTACAGTCCAGGTAAGAGCCAGGCTGTTTTTACTCGACACCTGTCTTCAGTTACTCAGATCACAATTCCTATTAAAACGCAAAATTTGTGGAAGAAATTATAATACATTGTAGCACTAGGTGACTCAAGACCGAGGGTTAGGAGGTTAAAATCTAGTTTGTATCTAGTATCATTTAAACAGACATTTTGCCAGGGATGATACAGAGAACTGATGTCGATGGCATGCTATTAGAAATAGTTGCCTTGACAGAGCCGCTGCTCAGATGGTTTTCTGCCCATCCTTTCGTATTCTTGCTGGCCTTCCAAGTCTCTTCTTTCATTTGTGAGGGCTTCTGCCCCGCGTCAGTGGATTCGAGGTCAAAGAGGGTAGCTTGACCGCCAGAGGAGCCACCTGTCTGATTACCCTGCAGTGGGAGGGCAGGAGGTGTGAATCTTCGGGGCCGCCCCCAGAATCCTAGGTGCACCCCGAGAGCCAGGCAGCCCCGGGGTCCCTTCTGCGAAGGGCCTTGGGGGAGAGAAGCTGAGAGAAATGCACGCGGGGGTCGGGTGGTGAGGAGCCAGCAGGTAGGAGGGGTTGGGTCAGCGTGTGTGGGTGCTGGACTCTCCTCGTCGCTCCTGCACTTGCTGTAGCAGGCTCCTCTGTGGCGCCCAGGTGGCTTCCCTGTTTCTAGGTTAATACCATTCCTGCCCTCCCTTCACATCAGCACCATCCCTCCTTTCCAGGTGTTCAAGTGACTCCTCTGTTCAGAAAATGCTTTTTGACACAGACACACACATGTGCACACACGCACACACACACGCCCCAAATCCTTCATGGGACGTGGACGTTCTGACCCCAGACGATTTTTCTAGCATCACTTTCCCCTGGGTCATGCCATACACACCGGACTCACCACCATTCCTCCCTCCTTGCTTCTTTGCCTGCCTGAAATGTCACTGACACCCCAACACCCACCTTCGGGCCTCATCATCATCTTTCCCTCCCCTTCCCACAGCCCAGAGAGGGAGTTCTCTGGGGTACCATGGCATTTAGGCTGTACTTCTGACCTCAGTTAATTTTTTGTTGCCATAGGTTTGTTTCCTCCATGGATTGTGAGCGTTTTCAAGGCAGGAACCTTTGTCCCTCATTCACTGTTGCACCCCACACCCAGCAGAGTGCTCATCACAGCTGTTCCAAAGCGGTTTGCAAAGGAGGGAGATTCATGGGGACCACTGTTGTCTTTTAAATATTTGATATTTGCTTTTGGACTAGATATAGATAACTCTGCATGTGTCGGTCCTGACAACCAGTTCCTCGTATCGCCATGTTAGCTTCCTGACCCGCAAAATAAAAATAATGCTGGTCTGTGTTGCATAGCAATCAATGTGCAAGAACAAATAAATATTTCAAGTACCAGGAAGAAGTCTTGTTAGGAGACTGGCAAAGTGAATCCAAACTCCCTTTTCAAGCACTTGGAAGAAAAATGAGGGGTCATTCTCCTAGAAGAAGACTCAGATTTTAGGTTTTTCTCTTTGCCTGAATTTGCTTAGATATAAAAATAGGGGATTGGGGGCTTCCCTGGTGGCGCGGTGGTTGAGGGTCCGCCTGCCGATGCAGGGGACACGGGTTCATGCCCCGGTCCGGGAGGATCCCACATGCCACGGAGCGGCTGGGCCCGTGAGCCATGGCCGCTGAGCCTGCGCGTCCAGAGCCTGTGCTCCGCAACGGGAGAGGCCACAGCAGTGAGAGGCCCGCGTACCGCAAAAAAAAAAAATAGGGGATTGGATTATGTCTCTTCTTCCCCTTTAACTCTAAAATTATATTATTTCAATGGTTCTACTTAACAAGTGTTAAATATTACATAAATGTTTTTTTGTGCTCAAATTCACAATAAAGACTACATTAAAAGACCCCGCTTTTACCGATGCTCCAAAGCATATTCTGAAATTCATTTGACTTGTAGTAACGGATGTGCAAACACATTAAGTGATCACTTCCACAACTGCTCTGTTTCTTTAAGAGACCTCGGTTGTTAAGTTGGAAGATCACTGAACCATATGAGGGTCAATAAAAGAATAAAAAGTCACTGGTTAGTGATTCGAGTACAAGGAACTTGATCCCAGTTCAGTGTCTGTGTGTCCATATGCCGCTCCCGGTCAGAGTGGGAGCGTCTGGTCCCCAGGTGCTCGCCCTTCCAGGATGGCTTCGAGGAGACTGGTGAAGCTGCTGTTCTTTGAGCTCCTTGAGCTTGCTGCCTTCTCTGTCCCCACACTGGTGATAATGGAACAGTTTGCCGATGCCTATCAAAGCACAAGGGGTACACCTGGCAAAGCGCATTATTGGCTGATTGTTTCCTGTTCCATCGCCTATGTATCTTCAGTGACTCTTTTGATTTGGGTTCCCGTGAAAGTTCTCTTGTACAGGAAACGTCATCTTTACCAAAAAATCAAAGGATGGTAAGTAACAGAATTCTTTAGCAGGGAACCCCTGGGATGCTTTCAAAGAGATTTTCTCGTGTACTCTGGGTAAGGATGTTAGTGTAGCACACAGGTACATAATGGGAGATTAAGGAGAGGTAATAATCACTGTTTATATAAATGTGTTCCTATTATGGTATCTTCTATATTTTTTTTATCGGGTCATTTTTTACTGACATGTGTTCCTAAGAGCTAGCATGAATCTCTGATACTCTGAGTAGTAATTGTTGTACTAATTCCTCTGTACACAGAACTGCACGAAGTTTTCACAGTTAATTTACAGAAATCATAACTGTAAGGTTCTAATATAGAATTTTTTCTTTTGTGTAAAACTGAAAGTAATGTCTGTTAAAATGTTTATATTGCATTATTTTGTAGCTCTAAGGCGTCCTTTGAGCATTAACCAACTGAGATTTTTAAGCAAATTGGTTCCTTTGCTTAGATTTTAAATAATTTGCTATGTTGGTAAATTCTATTACCTTGGTGAGGGGAGGGGTAAGTAATTCAAATAATAACACAAATATTTTAAATAAATCAAGGTTTAATATGGATTGAACTCAGTTTAACTAATGACTGTAATGATCCATGTAAAGGTAATGAGAACATATAATTTCTGATCCTCATATATTTTTCCTTTTAAATCTTCAGATCTGGTTCTTGTCATCTGGGATCTCTTTGTTTTCTTTGATAAGTTAAATTTTTCTTTCATACTAATCTTTCGTTTTTGTTTTTTTTTTTTGGCTGCATTGGGTCTTCGTTGCTGCGCTCAGGCTTTCTCTAGTTGCAGCGAGCGGGGGCTACTCTTCGTTGCGGTGTGCGGGCTTCTCATTGCGGTGGCTTCTCTTGTTGCAGAGCACAGGCTCTAGGTGCATGGGCTTCAGTAATTGTGGCTCACGGGCTCTAGAGCGCAGGCCCAGTAGTTGTGGCACACGGGCTTAGTTGCTCCGTGGCATGTGGGATCTTCCCGGACCAGGGCTCGAACATATGTCCCCTGCATTGACAGGAGGATTCTTAACCACTGTGCCACCAGGGAAGTCCCCATACTGATCTTTTAAAGTTGAACAACATAGGGACTTCCCTGGCGATTCCGTGGTTAGGACTCTGTGCTTCCACTGGGGGGCCTGGGTTTGATCCGTGGTCAGGGAACTAAGATTCCGCAAGCCACATGGTGTGGCCAAGAAAACAAAGTTGGACAACATAGAACACACTTGAAAAGCAAGGAGTCGGGAATTTTAACCCAAGCAAAGGCAGAAATATAAAAGTAATAGACACAGCAGTATAGCGAGAAATCCTGTTGCAAGGGTGTGGCAGGGGAGGCATGAAGCGTGGGGCACAGGAAGGGCTCTTTAGGTACCGACACTGGGTGTCAACCCCCAAATCACCAGGGGACTCAGTGCCCCACGGGCAGAGCTCCTGTGAGGCTTCCGAAAATAAATCACGTGGTTGGCATCAATGGGGTTTAGGTGTTTTCCAACACTTGACCCAAATCCTCAGCATCAACTAAGGGGTGGGTCTGAAGCTGAGCTGGGCCCTCCACCCCTCACACCTGCTAGGAGTGGCTTCAACTGTTGAAGGCTCCTGGCCAGGCTGGGGAATGTGTAAATGAGTACAGGAGTAAACCAGTGGCAAGCTGGTCACGCCCAGGAAGGTGCTCTTTGAGTTTTTTTACATTGGCTCAATCCCTAGGACCTTAGGTCTGAATATCATTCAGGCAGCAAACCTTCCCATGTTGCTTACTATTATTAATATAATATTATTGTTATTGTCATTAAGCTATAATTGCTTCTTTACTGATCACTTATTATGTACTATAAAATTTATGTATGAATTTCATTTCATCCCATACCACCTTGTGAAGTATATATATTTTATGAGCTTATCATTATTATTTCCAAGACGAAACTGATGATTAGAGAGGTTAAGAAACTTACCCGGTCAATTGACGAGTGAAAGGACTATACTTTGGACCTAGGTCCATCTGATTCTGTAATTGGTACTTCTAACCACTACCCGAAACTGCTTCTTTGAAGGATTAGGTCCCAGTCTCTGGGGGCAATTGAAAGTAAGGAAGAGAAGTAGTCTTTCATTTCTACCCCCTAGTGTTTGTGTTTGTGTTTGTTTGCTGTTTTTGTCTGTACATCTGGTCCAGCTACTCCCCTTGTGCTAAGTTGTCTTCGACTGTCACAACAATTACATCTTCCAGTGATTTCTTTTGGGAAATACTCTTCCAGTCTTTTTCTTCTATTTGTGGGTGTGGCCGGCCATGAGTGTTCTAAATAGTTTTAGTTAGAGGACAGGTTATCTATGATTTCAGTGAAACTGTTCCCTCATGACCTCTTTTATGAGCCATTATTATCTCTTACTGGCCTAGAAAAGAAGAAACTGTTACTGAATACTAGTCTAGGAGCCTTACATATTCCGTACCATTAAAGTTAAACTTTATGACAGCGTAGTAGGTATGCACTAGTATTCTTGTTTTATAGATGGAGAAATGGAAACTTGAACATGTGATTAACTTTGTCTAGTGACAAAGCTTATAACTGGTGGAGCTGGGACTGGTGAGCCCACACTGATCTTATCGTGTGCTGTTTCTTCTAACTTACGCAACTTCTCCTGTATTTTTTCTGACTTTGAATGCAAAGTGTGTTTCAAGAAAAATGCAATTCTTCTAGTGTCATTAGGATACATTTCCCCTAAAGATGTATATTTGGATGTTATATATGGGTCCCCAAAACGAGTATAGGATATTTTAATATATGTGGTAACATAGCGTGTGTGTGTCATATAACCTGATTCCTAGATGAAGATGATGCAAACATTATTGCTACTATAGAAAGTAGGGATTGAAAGTATGAATTATTTTTGAAGAATACTTAAATAGTTGTTTATATGAGATTTCATAGATTCTTAGCATTCACAGATACACTGTCGATGGGCCTATTTGAGAACCTCTCTGTATGTCCATGTTGGCGTCATGGGACCTGTGAGGCTGGTATTCAGGAGAGAGTGAGTCAGCCAGCTAGTGAAGCCCTGACAATATGGCTGAGGGTTGCAGACCTGAGTTCAAATCCCAGCATTGACCCTGATTGGGAGACCGTGTGTGAGTTCTTTAAGTTCTTTAAATTTTAGTTTTCTCATGAGCAGAACAGGGACGACCTAGTTTCTTTATTGGGTTGTTTTAAGAAACTGAATAAGATTATGCATGTAAAGTTCTGAGCACAGTGCCTGGCACATAGTAAGAACCCAGTGAATAGTAGTGTTATGACCTCAGACTGAATCATGTTTCCATTGAAAACATGATCTGGGGTAATCCTCAGAATGACTCTGAGAAACAGTAGAAGTAATGATAAAAGTGATAAAACTGAAGAAAATTCTGTGTTATAAGTGATACTCTGCATATCTGGAGAATCTTGTAGGTCTCTTTTATCCTTTGAGAGTAATGAGGGTCAATAAAGTGGTATCATGAATATCTTATAAAGTATTTTGCATATATACATAACATGCTTTTATTTATTTTTTATTTTTTTTAAATTGAAGTATAGTTGATTTATCATGTGTGTTAATTTCTGCCACATGGCAAAGCGATTCAGTTATACATATATATACATTTTTTAATATTCTTTTCCATTATGGTTTATCTCAGGATACCGAATATAGTTCCCTGTGCTATACAGTAGGACCACATTGTTTGTCCATTCTGTATGTGATAGTTTGCATCTGCTCATCCCAAACTCCCAGTCCATCCCTTACCCTCCCCCATCTCCCACTCGGCAACCACAAGTCTGTTCTCTACAGTGTGTGTTTTATTTTTCATTTTCTCACTTGACCTGCATGCCTGTGTTGTAAAGTTGAGGGAATGGATATAATTGCCATTTTATAAGGCAGGAAACAATGTCAGAGAGCTTAAGACACACACTAAACCAAAAGTAGTCTGAACTTTTATCTGGTGTTCTTTCCTTTATTCTTGTTAAACACTTCCTCATTCTTTTGGAATGATTGTTCCTTTTTAGGGTTGCCTGTCATAATTTATCAAAGACTAGGGAGCTGGTTTGAGGAACGAAGAAAAGCTATTTATATCCACACCAAATTTTATATCCCAGTAAATAAGAGGAATCTTTGCCCGGGATATCTGTGAATAGGTGAAAACGTTGACAAACTAGCCGGAAACTGAAGCAGATTTCCTCAGACAGGGTACCTGGGGGCAGAATAATCCTGGAGGACTTTTGGGGATTCCCAGACTGCTGTGGAAGTCAGGGCTATCCTGGACGGTGCTAAGTTAGAAAGACTCCAACATTTTGGAACATTTTACCTTGTTTACATCCTTAACATATGCCCCCAGATTTGCTGCTGATTTGTTTCAGGTGGCAGTGGTGGTAACAGCAGTAATAGTTATAGCTGTCATCAGAGTAAAATAAGAGAAAATATTGGCTGAACAATTACTATGTACCAAGCAGCGTTGTAAACACATCGCCTGTATGACTTTAGTTAATTCTCGAAGATTTTTGAAGAAAGCTTACAGTGCCCATTTAACAAGTGAGGAAATTGGGGCATGGAGGTTAAAAGACCACCCAGCCAGTGAGTAGGGAGCCAAGCCCAACCCCAGGGTGTCTGGGGTCTGAGCCCCTAAATGGTCCACAGTAACACACACGAGTGACAGGCTAACCCGAGGAGGGAGAGCTCGCTCTTTTCAGCACCTCTGAGAAGGTCATCGGTGAGTTACCACGAGCTAAACCCGGGTGCTTAACAGTTACCTCTTCCCAGAGCATCCCCTTTCTTTCAGTCTGTCTGTCATCTTCTGAAACACTCAGGACTGATCATTTTCTCCTCCTTGATTACAGGCTTTCTCTGCTTGTCCCACAATCTCCAGTAAAGCGGCGTGAGTGGATTCACTTTTGCTTTTCTCTGCTGCATATGCAATGTCGCCAGATTCCATGAGTTCTTTCTCTTTCATCTCTTTCTCTTTCATTCAGGACCTTGCTCTCCGTGGCTGTTTTCCTCTCCCCAGTCAGGTGTTGATTTCCAGGGAGGTGTGCACTTGAGGTTCTGGCCTAGTTCCCCAACTTTTCACCTGTTCAGGTCCAGCGTCAGATCCCTTGTTCTGGTCGCTTGTGTTCAAAAGGAGGCACGAAGAGCATTTTATTAACCTGCTGCGGCTCTGGCAGCCTTCACCAGCTGCTGTCCTTGCCTTGGGCCTCTCTGTCCCCCTCATTCCCTCCCAGTCCTGTTGACAGAGTCATAATCTGCTTGAAAAATGGTGTCTGCATGTCAGTTCCACCTTTAAAACTCTACGCTTCTCCTTGCTTGTAGAATTCAGTGTTGGCATCATTCTGAAGCTGGAAGGCACCATAGCGTTCATCTAGGGCACTATTTCTCACAAGACAGTCTGCCTCTGATTTTAAAGGGAATTTACGACTTTTTGTGTCTCTAATTATGAGAAGAGCCTTCCTTATTTCCTTGTATTGAAATAAACTCTGCCACCACGTAGCTTCCTTCCAGTCTTCCTTGTACATGTCACATCCTCTGCCCCCTTTATATGCCAGTGAATTTGGCCATGGCCGGGAGCTCTACCCATCACCCCCTGATTCCCGCTTTTTAATTGCTTTCCTTTTTTTTTTTATAAGATGCATCAAGTATTTTATTTATTTTTTTTGAATATTTCTTTGAATTTTTTTAAATTGGGGTATAGTTGTTTTACAATGTTGTGTTAGTTTCTACTGTACAGCAAAGTGGAGTTCCCTGTGCTATACAACAGGTTCTTATTAGTTATCTATTTTATACATATTCGTGTATATATGTCAATCCAATTCTCCCAGTTCATCACCCCCCCCCACCCCTCACCCCGCAAGATGTGTCAAACATTTTAATTCGGAAGTTGCATACTTCAACTTGCATAGAAAAATTTGGCCTCATCAATCAATTTTCAGTGATTCGACACTTGCCAATTTCAGAGTACTGTCCTTGTTATGAAATTACACTAGCATGGCTACAAGCAATTAATTAGCCCCATATAATGGTCACTCTCAGTAGCATGAGCACATTTCTTTCTCTTTTTAAAAAAATTGTATGGGACTCTAGTTGATGTACAGTGTTGTGTTAGTTTCAGGCGTACAGCAAAGTGAATCAGCTGTACGTATACATATACCCCTTTTTATTGCTTTTCGAGCACTCTCATCGGCTCTCATACACTGTCCCTTGTACAGTGACGACTCCCCACGTTGTGTTTCTAGGGGTGACCTTTTCTCTGAGCTCACTGACATCTTTTCTTCTCCAGTGTCCAGGCTCCATCAATATTTCTTGTCTTAGGATTTCTGGACCTTTTACTCTTTGGGATGCCTCCTTCGGATGCTGGTTGGCTTGTTAAGGTCTGAGTGTGGTCTCATTGATACCACACACCTTCAATTTATTACAAAGCACAAGAACGCGAAACGTGGCAAAACAAGGTCTGCCTGTATATTGGTTTTAGCCAACAGTTCTAAGTTTTAAGGCTTGACAATAAACCTCTGTGTCTGGACACTGTCCTCTGGGCTCCTCAAGGTGAAGGCTCCACCCTCTTGGCCTTGGGCAGCAGCCCTGCTCTCTGGACCTGAGGAGGGAACCCCTGGGCCTGTGGAGGCAGCAGCAGCTTCCCTGGCCTCTGCAGCATCATCAGAGCCGTTCTTCCCTTTTCTTGAAGGATAGTACATATTTGCATCCATATAGCTCTGTTTTAGCCTGTTTCCTGCCGATCGTACCCAGAAGTCTCACAGCCTTTCTTCATTTTGTCCCATCTCTGTCCCCCTTCAGTGCAAGCTGTCAGGGTTTCTGCTGAGATGGTTGATTGTAGTCACAAGCCACACCCTTACTGTTGTCTCCAGAACATGCTGTCTCATTTTTTGTGTCTTTTGCAATATGGATAGGGTGAGAGTTTTCTGAATCTTCAAGACTGGGCTTTTTTTTGTTTAACAATTCCTTCTTCAATTTCTCTCTCTCCTCTTGCATTTTACTCTAGTCAACAAGGAGAAACCAGGCAGTGCCTTCAACACTTTGCTTAGAAATCCCCTTAGCTAAGTGTCTGAGCTCATTGCTTACAAGTTCTCCTTTATACTCAACAGAACACATTTCAGCCAAGTTCTCTGTCACTGTATAAAAAGGATCACCGCTCTTCCAGTTTCCAGTAACACAGTCTTCATTTCTGTCGGAGATCTCACCAAAAGGACTTTTAATATTCATGTTTTTAGCAACATTCTGTTCATAATAATATATGTATTCTCTAGAACAGTAGAGGCTTTCTGTACAGCTCTCCTCTTTCTGAGCTCTCCCCAGAATCTCCTTTAACTTCCATATTTCCACTAACATTCTCTTCTGGATAAACTAGCCTTTTTCTATCCTGCATCTTCAGACTCTTCCAGACTATCCATTACCGAATTCCAAAGCCACTTCCACATTTTGGGTATTTGTTACAGCAGTATCTCACTTCCCTATAGCAAAATCTGTGTTAGTTTCCTAAGACTGTCATAACAAAGTACTTCTAACTGGGTGGTTTAAACAACAGAAATTTATTGTGTCACAGTTCTGGAAGCTAGAAGTTCGAGATTAAAGCGTTGGAAGGCTTGGTTCCTTCTGAGGGCTATGAGGGAGAATCCAGTCCAAGCCTCTCTTCTAGCTTCTTCTTTTTTTTTTTTTTTTAACATTTTTTTAAAAATTTATTTTTGGCCGTGTTGGGTCTTTGCTGCTGTGTGCGGGCTTTCTCTAGTTGCGGTGAGAGGGGACTACTCTTCATTGCAGTGCGCGGGTTTCTCACTGTGGTGGCTTCTCTTGTTGCAGAGCATGGGCTCTAGGCACGTGGGCTTCAGTAGTTGCAGCATGCAGGCTCAGTAGTTGTGGCGCACAGGCTTAGTTGCTCCACAGCATGTGGGATCTTCCTGGACCAGCGATTGAATACGTATCTCCTGCATTGGCAGGCGGATTCTTATCCACTGTGCCACCAGGGAAGTCTCTCTTCTAGCTTCTGATGGTCTGCTGGCAATCTTCGGCATTCCTTGGCTTATATAGATGCATCACCCTGATTTCTGTCTTCATCTTCATATGGTGTCTTCCTGTGTTTCTTCATGTCATCTTCCTTCGGTACATATCTGTCTCCAAATTTCCTTTTATATAAGGCCACTGGTCTTTTTGGATGGGGGTCTGCCCTAATGACCTCATTTTAACTTATTACCTCTGTAAAGACCCTATTTCCAAATAAGGTTACATTCTGAGGTCCTGGGGGTTGGAACTTCAGCATGTCTTTTAGGGAGGACACAATTTTACCCATACCACTCATTAATAAATTAGAAGCATATGTTAGCAGTAAGTCAAGATTTTCAAATACAGGTTATCATTATTTCTGCTTAAATAAAACACAGATTTGGATTAGTATTCACTTATTAACTAGTCTGTTCATTCATTTAGCATTTATAGAATTCCTACTCTGTGCCAGATATTCTCCAGGGTTATGGGGTTCTTGAACTTGGATGAGAAACAAGTTACATCTCTATTTTCGATAACCTCTGATTGAAAGATGGCATTTCTTTCCATTATGAATGTTGGTAACAAACCACAGTAGTATTAGCAGGACCTGTAATTTTATTACATAGGTTTTTTTTCATATCACATTACAATTGTTGCAGATACTTCAGATTACGGTTTATGATCTTCACTACCTTGAAATTATGAGAGACTACAGTTTCCACTAGATCTTGAATGCTCCAAAGAAAATAAGAAGACACTGTATTCTTAGATAAGTGTATATATTACTAACTCAAAATTTTAAAAGAATGTGGATAACTGTATTACTTTTTTTTTTTTTTTTTTGTGGTACGCGGGCCTCTCACTGTTGCGGCCTCTCCTGTTGCGGAGCACAGTCTCCGGACGCACAGGTTCGAGCGGCCATACCTCACGGGCCCAGCCGCTCCGCGGCATGTGGGATCTTCCCGGACCGGGGCACGAACCCGCGTCCCCTGCATCGGCAGGCGGACTCTCAACCACTGCGCCACCAGGGAAGCCCAGATAACTGTATTTCAATATAATTGCTTTGTTTTGGAGTCTATGTATTTTGTGCATTTAAAAATTCTATTCTGAGAAGGGTCCATAGGATTTAGCAGATTCCCAGGAAGTTTATTGTACAAAAAAGATTTAGAAACATTGTTCTAAATGCTGGAGCTAAAGTAATGAACAATTCAGATAGGGTACATAGTCCCATGGAACTTACCTTGGGGATAGGCACACAGGAGCCAGACATGGAAGATTATGATCTAGATTTAGGTCTACGATCTAGAGACACCCTGGCAAAAAGGAGGAGCCAGTGTAAGCCTCGAAGGTGGGGCAAGCTTGGTGTGACCACAGAATAACCAGGGTGCTAGTATGGCAGGACTAAGTGGATGGTGGGGAGGAGGCAGGTCATTCTAAGTGAAGGGAGTAGGAGAAACAAGAGAAACCACATCACGCGGAACACTTAGGCAACAGTGACAGGTTTCAATTTTATTCTAATTACATTAGTCATACATTGAACATATTTTTAGAATCTCTAAAATATACAAATGAGTGTATTTTGTGGTAAAATACACCTAGCATAAAATTTACCATCTTAACCATTTTCAAGTGCACAGCTCATTGGCATTAAGTACATGCACATTGGTGTGCTACCATCGCCACCATCTATCCACAGAACCCTCTTCATCTGGCAAAACTGAACCTCTGTAGCCATTAAACAGTAACTCCCCATTCCCCACTCCTCCCAGCTTTGGTGATTTTTGAGCAGGGTAGTAACAAGAGGTGTTTTACATTTGAAGAATCAGACGTTTGCTCTACGGAGAAAATATTGCTAGGCAAGAAGAGGGACACTAACAGGAAACTGGTTACGAAACACTGCAGATGAGATATGATAGTGAGAGAACCACGGTGTTAGCAGAGGTTGATTCAAAATACATTTTGGCATTAAATCATCAGACGGCATTTGATGATGATTGGAATGAGTATGGGTTCTTTTTTAGGCATGTTAAGTTTGAGTTGCCTATTAGATTAGACATCTGAGTGGAGGTGCCAAATAGATAGTTGGGTGTCCAAGTCCAGAGCTCAGGATAGAGGCCAGTGTATATATACTATAATCTGTTTGTGAGTCATGGGCAAGTGGGTGGTGTTTAAAGCGATGGGATTGGCTGAGATCATCAGGGGAGATAATATAGATAAATAAGGGGTACAGGAATAATCCCTGGGGCACTCTTATTTTTTAGAGGTCAAGCTGAGAAGAGGATTTAAAATTCCATCTTACTTCTGGTTTTAGCAGGTTGTACTGAGTCTGGCTATGAGAGATGGGCTATCCAATGCCCTATCTTATGTCTATACCTAGAACATCTAGGATGGGACTGGGGTAGAGTGAAATGGTGGGACCAAGAAGAATTCTTAGTCATTTGTAAGACTCCAACAATACTTTTTGAACTTAAACACATACTATCCTATATATGTAATTCATATAATACGTATTTAACTTAGGAAAGAGGGGGTAAATATTTCACTATAGAAAACCTCTGAGTATATTTTATCTTCCCATAAATTAGTGATGTTAAATATACATTTTAATTCTCTCTGTCATGATAGACTATTATATATTATATCTCAATAGCTATTTGTTTGCTTGATCATGCAAGGCTTAAAAAGTGGTCCAAAAACAAATTTAAAAACTATGTGATTTTTATGTCTATATGATTTTTTTGGGGGGGGGGTGGTTCACGTAAAAAAATACAGGTGTTTTCACTCTAAGTCGTCTTTAACTATCCAACAGTATATTGTTTCTAAATATATTGTTTGAAAAATCAGTTTTACAACATGGGGTATAGTATCCCTTGAGAAGGTCATGCTGTTCTTTTTTTCAGTTGGTCGCCAGACCCTGAACTCTTGGGCAGGATTCTAATCAATGAATTTTGAAAATATTGAATGTCATTTGCCTTGTACTGTGATGCTTTTAGCAGTCGATGGTTTGCTAATTATTTGGAAACCTCTCACCCCTTTGTTCTAGAAAAGCATTCCGGCTTTTGTGTGTGTTCCCCTTTGCCATACTCAAACATTTGGGAAATGGAAATAGGGAAGTAGTAGCTTCTTAGAAAAACTATAGATGAATGGAACAGGAACTGCAAAATTGGCAAAATGTAACAGGAACTGTTGATCTTGTACATTATTGCTTTTGCTTATTTTTTCTCCTTTGCTAGGAGACCTGTTATGATGATGTGTGTAATCCTCACCACACTTCCCAGCTTCAGCTTCTCTATAGCAGTGACCAAGGTATGGAATTTTGATTTCTTGTCCTGCAAGATTTTGAGTTTTTAAAATGTCCCCTGTTATTAAAATTTCATAGAGTGGTGTGCCCAAACAAATTTCTTGAAGTTTATTATCTCCGGTCTTATTCTAAGTTGCAATATATATATTTAAGGTACTAAGATCATTGTTACCTCTGTGATTGTGGAGGAAAGTATAGCAGCCAATTAGAAAAATTGCTTCTGTGTTTGTATGTGTGAGAAAGGAAAGTTATTTGAAAATAATAAAAAAGCAAGGAATCTGAGAGTGCATCCACATGTGTTTCTTCTAACCTGATGTTTTTCATGAGTGTCCTTGGTTCTAAATGGAATATCCAATCAATATCCAAGGGAACAACCACTCACATGCTAAAGCTTTGATAAGATTCCATTGACAAATAATTTGTACACGATGTTTATTTGAAAATAAATTTGAGTTTATGTTTCAATAAATGCAGCTACAAAGGGACTCTGATGAATGGATATCTGCAGGGCAGGAATACTATAGGCAGAACTTTCAGCCTGTGAGGACTCTATTACCCAGAGAGTTCAAAGCAGAATGCCCTGCTAATCTTATTAATTTTCAAGGTGCTGTGAAAGATTTCATTTTTTTTTAATTTATTTATAAGATTTTCATTTACATGCTGAGCAGGTAGTCATTAAGTGCTTATTACATGCCAGGTACTGTGTTAGAAACTGAGGATAGAGCACTTAGAAAATTTGACAGTCTCTGGCCTTCA
Source organism: Lagenorhynchus albirostris (assembly GCF_949774975.1). NCBI lineage: Eukaryota > Metazoa > Chordata > Mammalia > Artiodactyla > Delphinidae > Lagenorhynchus > Lagenorhynchus albirostris. The sequence continues at coordinate 187,892,267 of NC_083095.1, forward strand.
GTAATTTTTTATTGACAGTAGAGAGAAAAATAAACAGGCAGCTAGAATAGGTATGATCAGTTCTGTGAGAGAGGTGAGTACCAGGTAGTGGATGACATCATTAGAAATTACATGACTGTTGGGAGATGTCCTACATGTAGCATTAGGACAATACATGAACACACAGAATAACCTCAGAAGGCCATACAGATGGACTTTGCATCAAATTGCAACACACAAATATTTTAATCTAGATTTATCATTTTCTCCTTCCTCACCAAAGACCTTGTAAAGCACTTGGGAGGTTCCCAAGAGCTTTGAAAATTCAGTGTACAACACTTTCAAGGAACACCACTATCACAGATGATGCTCTATCTACAGTTTAGTTGCTCTTTTGGGGATTCTTTCCCGTTATGTCTCACCCGCTGTTGGATATTTTTCTTTCCTTTTTTCTTATTTTTCACTGAAATCTAACACACAAACAGAAAAGCTCACACAACATAAATACACAATGTTAATGGAATACCACAAAGCAAACTCCCATAGAAACACTACTCAGGTCAAAAAATAAAACTTTGTCAACGCCCTAAAAGCCACTTCCAATGACTACCTTTCCCTCCATCCCAAAGGTAACTTCTATCTTAACTCCTAATACCACAGGTACCACAGGTTAGTTTATCTGTTTTTGAAAGTTTTATAAAGGGAAATCAAATTATCTATTATCTGTCTACCTACCTATCTATCTAATTTGTATCTGGCTCCTTTTATTCCAAAGTATGATTCATTCATGTTTTTCTGGTTAGCTGTAGTTCATTCATTTCCGTTTCTATATTTCATTTCATTTTATGAATTTATTGTAAAGTATTTTACGAATTCATCATTTTATGAATATATCACACTTTATTCATCAGTTCTACTCTTTGTTTTTAAATGGGCAAAATATTTTAATAGGCATTTCACAAAGAAGATCAACAAATAGCAAACAAGCACATAAAAATATGCTGAACAGGGCTTCCCTGGTGGCGCAGTGGTTGCGAGTCTGCCTGCCGATGCAGGGGACACAGGTTCGTGCCCCGGTCCGGGAGGATCCCACATGCCGTGGAGCGGCTGGGCCTGTGAGCCATGGCCACTTAGCCTGCACATCCGAAGCCTGTGCTCCGCAACGGGAGAGGCCACAGCAGTGAGAGGCCTGCGTACCACACAAAAAAAAAAAATGCTGAACATTATTGGTCATCAGAAAAATGTAAGCTAAATCACAATGTGATACTACTACATACCCACAAGAGTGGTTAAATTTTTTTTGTTGTTTTTGTTTTTTTTAAGTTAATTTTTATTGGAGTATAGTTTCTTTACAATGTTGTGTTAGGTTCTGCTGTCCAGCAAAGTGAATCAGCTATACGTATACATCATCAGTTCTGCTCTTAATGGCCATTTCAGTTTCCAGTTTTTGCTGCTGTGAATATCCTGGAACATGTCTCTTGGTGCCCATGTGCAAACATTTCAGTTGGTTAAATGTGTAGGAGTAGAACTGATGGGTCACAAGATGTTCAAGTACTCAGATGTAACTGACAGTGTCAGTTCTTCAAAGAGAGTATACTAATTTAGACTTCCACCAGCAGAGAACGAGCGGTCTTCGTGTTCCTCATCCTCAGCAGCACTTGCATTTTTTTTTTTGCGGTACACGGCCTCTCACCGTTGCGGCCTCTCCCGTTGCGGAGCGCAGGCTCCGGACGCGCAGGCTCAGCGGCCATGGCTCACGGGCCCAGCCGCTCTGCGGCATGTGGGATCTTCCCGGACCAGGGCACGAACCCGCGTCCCCTGCATCGGCAGGCGGACTCTCAGCCACTGCACCACCAGTGAAGACCAGCACTTGCATTTTAAGTCTTTTTATTTTAACCATTCTGGTGAGTATATTCTTGAATTGCATTGTAGTTTTCAATTGCATTTCCCCAATAATTAATGAGATTGAGCATATTTTTCATCTTGCCCATTTTTTCTAATGTCTTGCTTATCTTTAAAAATTGATTTGGAAGAATTATTTGTATATTCAGATTTCAAGCCCTTTTTTGATTATATGTATTGCAAATACCTTTTCACTCTGTGACTTCGTACTCGTTTTTTTTTTTTTCGCGGTACGCGGGCCCCTCACCGCCGTGGCCTCTCCCGTTGCGGAGCACAGGCTCCAGACGCGCAGGCCCAGTGGCCATGGCTCACGGGCCCAGCCACCCCGCGACACGTGGGATCCTCCCACACCGGGGCACAAACCCACGTCCGCGGCATCGGCAGGCGGACTCCCAACCACTGCACCACCAGGGAAGCCCATGTGACTTCGTACTCTTAATGGTATCTTTTGATGGAGAGAAGCTCTTAATTTTAAGAGTCCAATTTCTTTTCTTTATGGATAGTTCTTTTGGTTACTTGTTTGAGACGATTTTGTCATATTGTGAATCTGAACCTTGAGGTCCTGAAGATACTCTCCTATATTATACTTTGGAGGCTATATTATTTTGCCACTCTCTTTTAGATTCACAATCCACCTGGAACTAATTTTTGTATATGTTTTGCAGTAGGGAATCAAGCGTTTTTTCCCAAATAATATCTAATGAACTGAGTACCATTTATTAAAAAGCCTGTCTTTGCCACATTTATTTGCAGTGCTGTCTTTGTTATAAATCAGATGTGGGTATACCTGGTCTATTCTGAGCTTTCTTTTCTGTACTGCCTACTTCTCTATTCCTGTGCCAACACCACACTGTCTTAATTCTTGTAGCTTTATAATAGCTCTTTATATCCAGAAAAGTAAACATTCCTATCTTCTTTTTCTTCTAGAAATGCTTCCACTTGGTATCCTCATTTTCATTTTTTAAATTTTTTTTACATCTTTATTGGAGTATAATTGCATTACAATGGTGTGTTAGTTTCTGCTTTATAACAAAGTGAATCAGTTATACATATACATCTGTTCCCATATCTCTTCACTCTTGCATCTCCCTCCCTCCCACCCTCCCTATCCCACCCCTCCAGGCGGTCACAAAGCACCGAGCTGATATCCCTGTGCTATGCGGCTGCTTCCCACTAGCTATCTACCTTACGTTTGTTAGTGTATATATGTCCATGCCTCTCTCTCGCTTTGTCACAGCTCACCCTTCCCCCTCCCCATATCCTCAAGTCCGTTCTCCAGTAGGTCTGTGTCTTTATTCCTGTCTTACCCCTAGGTTCTTCGTGACATTTTTTTTTCTTAAATTCCTTATATCTGTTAGCATATGGTATTTGTCTTTCTTTCTGACTTACTTCACTCTGTATGACAGACTCTAGGTCTATCCACATCATTACAAATAGCTCAATTTCGTTTCTTTTTATGGCTGAGTAATATTCCATTGTATATATGTGCCACATCTTCTTTATCCATTCATCCGATGATGGACACTTAGGTTGCTTCCATCTCTGGGCTGTTGTAAATAGAGCTGCAATGAACATTTTGGTACATGACTCTTTTTGAATTTTAGTTTTCTCACGGTATATGCCCAGTAGTGGGATTGCTGGGTCATATGGTAGTTCTATTTGTAGTTTTTTAAGAAACCTCCATATTGTTCTCCATAGTGGCTGAACCAATTCACATTCCCATCAGCAGTGCAAGAGGGTTCCCTTTTCTCCACACCCTCTCCAGCATTTATTATTTCTAGATTTTTTGATGATGGCCATTCTGACTGGTGTGAGATGATATCTCATTGTAGTTTTGATTTGCATTTCTCTAATGATTAATGATGTTGAGCATTCTTTCATGTGTTTGTTGGCAGTCTGTATATCTTCTTTGGAGAAATGTCTATTTAGGTCTTCTACCCATTTTTGGATTGGGTTGTTTGTGTTTTTGATAGTGAGCTGCTTGTATAGCTTATAAATTTTGGAGATTAATCCTTTGTCAGTTGCTTCACAAGCAAATATTTTCTCCCATTCTGAGTGTTGTCTTTTGGCCTTCTTTATGGTTTCCTTTGCTGTGAAAAAGCTTTGAAGTTTCATTCTGTCCCATTTGTTTATTTTTATTTCCATTTCTCTAGGAGGTGGGTCAAAAAGGATCTTGCTGTGATTTATGTCATAGAGTGTTCTGCCTATGTTTTCCTCTAAGAGTTTGATAGTTTCTGGCTTTACATTTAGGTCTTTAATCCATTTTGAGCTTATTTTTGTGTATGGTGTTAGGGAGTGATCTAATCTCATACTTTAACATGTACCTGTCCAGTTTTCCCAGCACCACTTATTGAAGAGGCTGTCCTTTCTCCACTGTACACTCCTGCCTCCTTTACCAAATATAAGGTGACCATATGTGCGTGGGTTTATCTCTGGGCTTTCTACCCTGTTCCACTGATCTATATTTCTGTTTTTGTGCCAGTACCATACTGTCTTGATTACTGTAGCTTTGTAGTATAGTCTCATATCAGCGAGCCTGATTCCTCCAGCTCCGTTTTTCGTTCTCAAGATTGCTTTGGATATTCGGGGTCTTTTGTGTTTCCATACAAATTGTGAAATTTTTTGTTCTACTTCTGTGAAAAATGCCAGTGGTAGTTTGATAGGGATTGCATTGAATCTGTAGATTGCTTTGGGTAGTAGAATCATTTTCACAATGTTGATTCTTCCAATCCAAGAACATGGTATATCTCTCCATCTACTTGTATCATCTTTAATTTCTTTTATCAGTGTCTTATAATTTTCTGCATACAGGTTTTTTGTCTCCTTAGGTAGGTTTATTCCTAGATATTTTATTGTTTTTGTTGCCGTGGTAAATGGGAGTGTTTTCTTGATTTCACTTTCAGATTTTTCATCATCAGTGTATAGGAATGCAAGAGATTTCGGTGCATTAATTTTGTATCCTGTTACTTTACCAAATCCATTGATTAGCTCTCGTAGTTTTCTGGTAGCATCTTTAGGATTCTCTATGTATAGTATCATGTCATCTGCAAACAGTGACAGCTTTACTTCTTCTTTTCCGATTTGGATTCCTTTTATTTCCTTTTGTTCTCTGATTGCTGTGGCTAAAACTTCCAAACTATGTTGAATAAGAGTGGTGAGAGCGGGCAGCCTTGTCTTGTTCCTGATCTTAGTGGAAATGCTTTCAGTTTTTCACCATTGAGGATGATGTTGGCTGTGGGCTTGTCATATATGGCCTTTATTATGTTGAGGAAAGTTCCATCTATGCCTACTTTCTGCAGGGTTATTATCATAAATCGGTGTTGAATTTTGTCGAAAGCTTTCTCTGCATCTATTGAGATGATCATATGGTTTTCTCCTTCAATTTGTTAATATGGTTTATCACATTGATAGATTTGCATATATTGAAGAATCCTTGCATTCCTGGAATAAACCCCACTTGATCATGGTGTATGATCCTTTTAATGTGCTGTAGGATTCTGTCTGCTAGTATTTTGTTGAGGATTTTTGCATCTATGTTCATCAGTGATATTGGCCTGTAGTTTTCTTTCTTTGTGACATCCTTGTCTGGTTTTGGTATCAGGGTGATGGTGGCCTCGTAGAAGGCATTTGGGAGTGTTCCTCCCTCTGCTATATTTTGGAAGAGTTTGAGAAGGATGGGTGTTAGCTCTTCTCTAAATGTTTGATAGAATTCGCCTGTGAAGCCATCTGGTCCTGGTCTTTTGTTTGTTGGAAGATTTTTAATCACAGTTTCAATGTCAGTGCTTGTGATTGGTCTGTTCATATTTTCTATTTCTTCCTGATTCAGTCTTGGCAGGTTGTGCATTTCTAAGAATTTGTCCATTTCTTCCAGGTTGTCCATTTTATTGGCATAGAGTTGCCTGTAGTAATCTCTCATGATCTTTTGTATTTCTGCAGAGTCAGTTGTTACTTCTCCTTTTTCATTTCTAATTCTATTGATTTGAGTCTTCTCCCTTTTTTTCTTGATGAGTCTGGCTAATGGTTTATCTATTTGGTTTATCTTCTCAAAGAACCAGCTTTTAGTTTATTGATCTTTGCTATTGTTTCCTTCATTTCTTTTTCATTTATTTCTGATCTGATTTTTATGATTTCTTTCCTTCTGCTAACTTTGGGGGTTTTTTCTTCTTCTCCAATTGCTTTAGGTGCAACGTTAGGTTGTTTATTCGAGATGTTTCCTGCTTCTTAACGTGGGCTTGTATTGCTATAAACTTCCTTCTTAGAACTGCTTTTGCTGCATCCCATAGGTTTTGGGTTGTTGTGTCTCCATTGTCATTTGTTTCTAGGTATGTTTTTATTTCCTCTTTGATTTCTTCAGTGATCACTTCATTATTAAGTAGTGTATTGTTTAGCCTCCATGTGTTTGTAATTTTTACAGATCTTTTCCTGTAATTGATATCTAGTCTCATGGCGTTGTGGTCAGAAAAGATACTTGATACAATTTCAATTATCTTAATTTTACCAAGGCTTGATTTGTGACCCAAGATATGATCTATCGTGGAGAATGTTCCATGAGCACTTGAGAAGAAAGTGTGTTTTGTTGTTTTTGGATGGAATGTCCTATAAATATCAATTAAGTCCATCTTGTTTAATGTATCATTTAAAGCTTGTGTTTCCTTATTTATTTTCATTTTGGATGATCTGTCCATTGGTGAAAGTGGGGTGTTAAAGTCCCCTACTATGAATGTGTTACTGTCGGTTTCCCCTTTTATGCCTGTTAGTATTTGCCTTATGTATTAAGGTGCTCCTATGTTGGGTGCATAAATATTTACAATTGTTATATCTTCTTCTTGGATCGATCCCTTGATCATTATGTAGTTTCCTTCTTTGTCTCTTCTAATAGTCTTTATTTTAAAGTCTGTTTTGTCTGATATGAGAATTGCTACTCCAGCTTTCTTTTGGTTTCCATTTGCATGGAATATCTTTTTCCATCCTCTTACTATCAGTCTGTATGTGTCTCTAGGTCTGAAGTGGGTCTCTTGTAGACAGCATATATATGGGTCTTGTTTTTGTATCCATTTTGCCAATCTGTGTCTTTTGGTGGGAGCATTTAGTCCATTTACATTTAAGGTAATTATCGATATGTATGTTCCTATTCCCATTTTCTAAATTGTTTTGGGTTCGTTATGATTGGTCTTTTCCTTCCCTTGTGTTTCTTGCCTAGAGAAGTTCCTTTAACATTTGTTGTAAAGCTGGTTTGGTGGTGCTGAACTCTCTCAGCTTTTGCTTGTCTGTAAAGGTTTTAATTTCTCCATCAAATCTGAATGAGATCCTTGCTGGGTAGAGTAATCTTGGTTGCAGGTTTTTCTCCTTCATCACTTTCAGTATGTCCTGCCACTGCCTTCTGGCTTGTAGGGTTTCTGCTGAGAGATCAGCAGTTAACCTTATGGGGATTCCCTTGTGTGTTATTTGTTGTTTTTCCCTTGCTGCTTTTAATATGATTTCTTTGTATTTAATTTTTGACAGTTTGATTAATATGTGTCTTGGCATATTTCTCCTTGGATTTATCCTGTATGGGACTCTCTGTGCTTCCTAGACTTGATTAACTATTTCCTTTCCCATATTAGGGAAGTTTTCAACTATAATCTCTTCAAATATTTTCTCAGTCCCTTTCTTTTTCTCTTCTTCGTCTGGAACCCCGATAATTCGAATGTTGGTGCATTTAATGTTGTCCCTGAGGTCTCTGAGACTGTCCTAGTTTTTTTCATTCTTTTTTCTTTATTCTGCTCTGCAGTAGTTATTTCCACTACTTTATCTTCCAGGTCACTTATCCATTCTTCTGCCTCAGTTATTCTGCTATTGATCCCATCTACAGTATTTTTAATTTCATTTATTGTGTTGTTCATCATTGCTTGTTTCATCTTTAGTTCTTCTAGGTCCTTGTTAAATGTTTCTTGCATTTTGTCTAGCCTATTTCCAAGATTTTGGATCATCTTTACTATCATTATTCTGAATTCTCTTTCAGGTAGACTGCCTATTTCCTCTTCATTTGTTAGGTCTGGTGGGTTTTTACCTTGCTCCTTCATCTGCGGTGTGTTTTTCTGTCTTCTCATTTTGCTTATCTTACTGTGTTTGGGGTCTCCTGTTCGCAGGCTGAAGGTTCATAGTTCCCGTTATTTTTGGTGTCTGTCCCCAGTGGCTAAGGTTGGTTCAGTGGGTTGTGTAGGCTTCCTGGTGGAGGGGACTAGTGCCTGTGTTCTGGTGGATGAGGCTGGATCTTGTCTTTCTGGTGGGCAGGTCCACGTCTGGTGGTGTGTTTTGGGGTGTCTGTGGACTTATTATGATTTTAGGCAGCCTCTCTGCTAATGGGTGGGGTTGTGTTCCTGTCTTGCTAGTTGTTTGGCATAGGATGTCCAGCACTGTAGCTTGCTGGTCGTTGAGTGAAGCTGGGTGCTGGTGTTGAGGCGGAGATCTTTGGGAGATTTTCGCCGTTTGATATTATGTGGAGCTGGGAGGTGTCTTGTGGACCAGTGTCCTGAAGTTTGCTCTCCCACCTCAGAGGTACAGCACTGACTCCTGGCTGCAGCACCAAGAGCCTTTCATCCACATGGCTCAGAATAAAAGGGAGAAAATGTAGAAAGAAAGAAAGAAAGAAAGAGAGAGAGAGAGGAGGGAGGGAGGGAGGGAGAGAGAGAGAGAGAAAGGAAGGAAGGAAGGAAGGGAAGAAAGGAAGAAAGAAAGAAAGAAAAGGAAAGAAAAGAAAGATAAACTTATTAAAATAAAAAATTTTAAGAAAAAAAAATTTTTAAGAAAAAAAAAAAACGGACAGATAGAACCCTAGGACAAATTGTGAAAGCAAAGCTATACAGACAAAATCTCACACAGAAGCATACACATACACACTCACAAAAAGAGGAAAAGGGGAAGAAATCATAAATCTTGCTCCCACAGTCCACCTCCTCAATTTGCGATGATTCGTTGTCTATTCAGGTATTCCACAGATGCAGGTACATCAAGTTGCCTGTGGAGCTTTAATCCGCTGCTTCTGAGGCTGCTGGGAGAGATTTCCCTTTCTCTTCTTTGTTCTCACATCTCCCGGCGCTCAGCTTTGGATTTGGCCCTCCCGCTGCATGTAGGTCGCCGGAGGGCGTCTGTTCTTCGCTCAGACAGGATGGGGTTAAAGGAGCAGCTGATTTGGTGGCTCTGGCTCACTCAGGCGGGGGGGAGGGAGGGGCACGGAGTGCGGGGCGGCCCTGCGGCGGCAGAGGCCAGCATGACGTTGCAGCAGCCTGAGGCGTGCTGTGCGTTCTCCCGGGAAAGTTGTCCCTGGATCCTGGGACCCTGGCGGTGGCGGGCTGCACAGGCTCCCCGGAAGGGTCTCTGGGGTCCGCGCTGTTAGCCGCGGCTCGCGCCCGTCTCTGGAGCTCCTTTAAGCAGCGCTCTGAATCCCCTCTCCTCGCGCACCAGGAAACAAAGAGGGAAGAAAAAGTCTCTTGCCTCTTCGGCAGCTCCAGACTTTTCCCCGGACTCCCTCCCGGCTAGCCGTGGTGCACTAACCCCCTGCAGGCTGTGTTCATGCCGCCAGTCCTCTTCCTGCGCTCCGACCGAAGCCCGAGCCTCAGCTCCCAGCCCCACCCGCCCCTGGCGGGTGAGCAGACAAGCCTCTCGGGCTGGTGAGTGCCGGTCGGCACCGACCCTCTGTGCGGGAATCTCCCCGCTTTGCCCTCCGCACCCCTGTGGCTGCGCTCTCCTCCACGGCTGCGAAGCTTCCCCCTTCCGCCTCCCGCAGTCTCTGCCCGCGAAGGGGCTCCTAGTGTGTGGAAACCTTTACTCCTTCACAGCTCCCTCCCACTGGTGTGGGTCCCGTCCCTATTCTTTTGTCTCTGTGTGGACTTTCTAGCCTTTTGGGATGTCAGAGGTCTTCTGCCAGCATTCAGTAGGTGTTCTGTAGGAGTTATTCCATGTGTAGGTGTATTTCTGGTGTATCTGTGGGGAGGAAGATGATCTCCGCGTCTTACTTCCGCCATCTTCCCCTCGTCTCTCATGTTCATTTTAGAATCAGCTTGTCATTTTCCACAGAAAAGTTGGAATTTTCATTGAGATTGTATCAAATTTTATCATTTTTTAAAATCTTATTTTCTAACTCTTTGTTTTTGGTGTGTAGGAATAATTTATCCATTTTGTGGAGATTTTCCCCATTTATAATCATATAGTCTATGAATAATGACAGTGTGTTTTTCTTTCCAATACTTACACTGTTTATTTCTTTCTCTTGCCTTGTTACACTGGCTAGGACCTCTAGTACAGTGTTGAATAGAAATGGTCATGGTGTAACCTTTGTCTTATTCTTGATCTCAGAGGGAAAACTCTTAACATATCACCATTAACATGATGTTTGTCATAGCCTTTTTTGTAGATACCTTAAACAGTTGAAGGAAGTGCTCCAAAGCCGAGCTGGGTTTACCCAGCTCTCTCTTCTTGGAAGACCCAACACTCTAATGTTTGCCCCCCTAGCTCTTTGAGCTAGGACTCTCAGAGGCTCTGCTTAGCGGTTGGGTTGGGAGAGATTCCCCATTCCACTATTCCAGGAGCCTACTGTTAACTTTTTATGCACATTTACCAAGCTCTGTCTTTAACTGAAAGCTCTTCCATTGATATGAACCCTTATTACATCTTTAGAAATGGTTCAAAACCTTGTGGGGTTGAGCACCTAAAAAGCTGAAAACCAAGCTTCTAGTCTTTTAGTAAATGTATGTATAATTAATTTAGCACTGCTTTCAAATCTTCAAAGAATTGTGAACAAAGAAAGTACAAAAATTTAATGCTTCTAAATGGTCTTCTGAAAACAGGTTCAAAAGAATATTAATGGTTCCACTGATATGTTACCTGACCTGCCAGTCTCTTTGGTTCTGACCTGCTTGATCATGGTTGATATTATTGAAAAACTCAGGACATATCCTCTTAGAGGGAGGCAAAAGAGTAAGTATTCTTTTAAATACAAATATTTTTTAAAGTTTCACATATAGTTCACCTTTCTCCCACTCTTGTCTGTTGACATGTTTAATGATATATTTTAAGAGCTAAGATTACAGATAGAAGATTACAAATGAAGATATCCAAATGTAATTGTAGCTATACAGTTATTCTTTTTTGATTTTGATAGTACTGACAAATGGATAAAGTTACTAAATATTTAATACTAAATCTTTAATGTTTATTCTAACATGAAAATTACCTAAGTCAATTATTATAGATTTGTATTTTTAGGAACTCTCTCAAAACCTTAAGTTGAGATGAATAGAGAGTTTAGTCTGCATACCTTTGATACAGGAATTAATATGACTGCTGCAGATACGTCCTAGAGATTTCTGTGTTTTTAATCGTGGATTGTCAAAAAGCTAAAGATCACACTCAAAACCAAGATATGCCACATTCTTCCAAAGGGAGCAGTTGAAACTAAATATTGGTTGGCCTTTAAAAAAACTATTTTGTTAATTGAATATTTTGTTCGGTCAGTCAAAAATTCCCTCAACTTTCATTTAATTTTATGTGATGGTATCTGTGTTTGATTTACAGTATTTGCATGGTATGGTTATTGTATGGCAAAGATTTTGCATTTGAAATGGGTAGGTTTTGTTAATCATTCCCTGACGGAGTGGATGGGAGAAATTGAGTGAGTCATAGGAGAACGCTTTGGGGTAGTAGGGCGACTACTACAACCAGGAAGGAAAGCACTAGACTCATTTCTTATGAGCCATCACCCCTCCAGTCACTCTTGCTCCTCAGATTGAAAAGCAAAACTGAGTTGGAGGCCACCAGGAAACCTGAGACTCTGAGCTTCATATTTTGCACTTTGCCCTTGGGTGGCAGATGATAGACTGTTAAGTTTAACATAACACAGGTGACAAGGTAGATAAGATGGCAGCCAATGAGTCTGTTGAAGAAAAGGTACTCCCAAGGTACATCTGCCCTCCACAGACAAGTGTATTTGTCTTAAACTGAGGATATTTGGGAATCGCCAAACCCTTTACTACTTCTGTGGACTGCTTAATGACAAGCCCATTTTGAAATTGGACTGTTTTTAATGAGTCTGTATTGTCCATGTTAATGTGAACTGGCTACGTTTTTAGTGAAAATTCTCTTTTAAAAAATGCACATGTATATTTTTGGGAATCATTTATTGGCGTTTTATATTGTAAGTGATGAGTTGGATTTTTAAAGGGGCATTTTCTTTGTATTCAGAAGTAGTGATGAAAAGAGAATCAAAATAAGAGAACCTCAAGGAAGAAGTCAGTCCTGGGGAGAAGACTCTAGAACATCTTGTTCAATTGCTGCTTCTTAGTTGAAGTGCCTCTTTCTTGAGCTTTTTCTTCTCTGCTCAAACTTAGGAAGGTTAATGTCTGGTTAAATAGCGCCACTGTTTAATAAAATCACACTTTAACATACTAGCATTCATTCAAAATACCTTTGTAAATATTAATTATATGTGTATTTAATTTTTGTGCAGACTTTGAACTCAATTCGTCTCCTATACTCATTTTAACAGGCATACTAATAAAATCAATTGTGTGAATTTTTAACCAATGGGGTATTCTCATTTATCCTCTGGAACGTAAATTAATACATAAACTCATAAACATAATACATAAATCTGAATATAAGCAAGTATGCTATAAATATGGTTTCACTGCATGTGCTACCTCAGAATCAAAGCAGTAGGGTAAGGGTGTGTGACAGCAAAGTTTAGAATAATTTGTGTCCCTTTAGAAAATGTTGAGAAAGAAGTACATTCTCTTCTTTGCTCTCCAGATAGTTTGACATGCATCCATACTAGTCAACTTATAGCAGTTTTCACTTTGTACCAGATGAAACTAAGGTACTCTGCAATGCTTGGATTTATGGACACACTTGCACTACCCTACCTTGAAGTACAGTTGATTTACAATGCTGTGTTAATTTCTGCTGTACAGCAAAGGGGTTCAGTTGTACATATATAAACATTCTTTTTTTATATATTCTTTTCCATTATGGTTTATCACAGCATATTGAATAGCGTTCCCTGTGCTCTACAGTAGGGCCTTGTTGTTTGTCCGTTCTCTATATAACAGTTTGCATCTGCTCATCCCACGCTCCCAGTCCATCCTCCCCCACACTCCCTCCTAACTATACTGTCTTAATTCCAAGCTACCAAAGTTTGATCTTTGTATAGTTTTTCTTGTTCTAAATTTAAAAATAAAAGTTCTATATTTGACATATGCTTAAAACAATCTTTCGTGGCCCAAAGAATCCTTTCTGCTACTTCATACTACCAGTTGAAATACCTAAGTATCGAGTGATTACCAAGCCGTACCATTTAAGTGGATCATCTCCCATAGACTGGGGCTCACTTGGGAATATTTTTTGGAACACAGGTCTCTGAGGCATGGCAATCTCACAGATGCACATAGCACCTAATAGTGTCAAATCCCGGTCATGAGAATAAATAATAAGAATACACTATATAGCCTGCATGTCCCCCACTCTTACTAATATGTGGGTACAAATGAACACACTTTTACATTTCCATCTGAATTTTGCTAGCTCAGTCCCAACCTGTTAGTGACTGGACCTCCATTTCTCTTCCTCTCCCATATTGTTCTCTCTCCCATGTTTTAATTTTTTTGGCTGCGTTTTGGGTCTTCGTTGCTGCGCGTGCGCTCTCTCTAGTTGCAGCAAGTGGGGGCTACTCTTAGTTGTGGTGTGCGGGCTTCTCATTGTGGTGGCCTCTCATTGCAGAACACGGGCTCCAGTAGTTGTGGCCCGTGGGCTCAGTAGTTGTGGCTCGCAGGCTCTAGAGCGCAGGCTCAGTAGTTGTGGTGCACAGGCTTAGTTGCTCCGTGGCATGTGGGATCTTCCTGGACCAGGGCTCGAACCCATGTCCCCTGCATTGGCAGGCGGATTCTTAACCACTGTGCCACCAGGGAAGCCCCTCTCTCCCACTTTTAAATGAGACCCTATATGGGTCTCCCGTGGTCTCATTTGTTGGTCTAGACTGTTGAATATCCTCTTGCCCCTACTTTCCTCTCAGCTGTCTGTCTCATGTTCAAACAACTTCGTGTGCTATTTTCCCACCACCCCTGCTCGACTCTGCTCCAAACACCCTTAGTTACTGCTGTTTCTTGCCTCTGGGATATTGCTTGATGTTCTGCTGGTGTTTTGAATTGATTACCTTTCCCCTGCCATTGGAGTATTGACTTCCCTCCCCTGAGTTCTACGTTCCTAGAGAAGTCCCACACAGAGTCATGGAATAGCTATTTTCACTTAGAAACACAACGCTTTTATCCCCAGAATGTATATGGAATCACAGACTGTCTGGGCTTTAATGATTTCAAGTAATGGCCATTCAATCCACTGGAAACCACTGTTTCCTCTCCTGCCACTAGATGCTATGGCTGATTCTGGTAGAGCTAGACTCCTTCTTCTTTGGGAGTGGCTTTTTTTCTGAGGAGCCTCATAGTTTGTCCTTACATCAGCCTCACCTTTATTGTCTGAACCCCAAATCATGGTCACCGTTAGATTCTCCTCCCTGCCCCCACCAAGATTCCTTAACTCCCATATAAACCAGTGACTGCAGACAGACATATAAGGGAGTCTGTGGTTAGGAAGTGAGTTTTCAGTTCTCCCTGCAGGACTTATTAGAGTAGCATGAACCCAGCTTGGGCACCATATTACAAAGCGGTATAATAGCGCATCGTGGTTAAAGTACTGTAGGGCCCCAGGTGACGGCAAACTTCATTTTATCTAAGGTGCTGGAGGTCAGAAAAGACTAAGGGGAATACCTGGAATTTGTACGAGTTTGTAGGCAGACATGGTGAAGAAAGCTTTCTCCACAGAAGGAAGGTTGGGTCTCTAGAAACTCAGGTGTCCATGTAATAAGCGGGCATGTTTGGGAGGCAAAAATAACTTCGGCTGCATTTCTCACCCTGAGTAGGCAAACCTAGCGCTGGAACGGAAGTTGCCTTCTCTTTTTTTTGTGGTACGCAGGCCTCTCACTGTTGTGGCCTCTCCCGTTGCGGAGCACAGGCTCTGGAGTGCAGGCTCAGCGACCATGTCTCATGGGCCCAGCTGCTCCGTGGCATGTGGGATCTTCCCGGACCGGGCCACGAACCCATGTGCCCTGCATCGGCAGGCGGACTCTCAACCACTGCGCCACCAGGGAATCCCCCGGAAGTTGCCTTCTTAAGACCAGCTACTGTTTGCTTTTCAAATAGTCAATTTGGAAACCTCCAAAGCTGTAAAGATCTTCTGGAGGTGGGGAGAGCAGGAGGGGGAGGCTGAACTGGGGTCTCTGGATGCCCCAATTCCTACTTCAACCAGAGAAACACAGCTTTTGTTTGTTTAGGAGTTAGCGTTTTATGTAAGATTTCATTGGAAAAAGTGCTTCTTCTAAATGTCTGCAAATCAATGTAGGACCTCATTTAGAGTTGTTGGCTGTACCTATATCCAGCCAATTCTCAGCATCTCCAGCCATTAGTCCCATGATGACACCGCACAGTCTAGAAAAAAATGTGACCCCCTCCAAGGTCTTGTGATCGTTGCTGCTCTGGGGGATGAGACGATGCAACGCAATCCAATCCCATCTAATACAGTGCAATTCAGCTTTGCAGACAGAGCTGGATCATCCCGGTGGAGTACACACAGGTTTGAGGCCCAACACATACAAAAACCAGATAACATTTTTAACATTCCACTTTTGAATTTTTAAAATTTCCCATGTTTTCTGTTTCTCCAAAATAACACATATTTATTTAAGGATTATCAAATAGACATAAACAAAAAAGAAGAAAATGGAAATCAACCAGAGTTCTACACACTAGAGATCTATAACTGATAGCATCTTGATGGGTGTTCTTAAGAAAACCTACTTTATAACTTTTTTTTCCTCAACAATGTGTGGTGGGTATCATTCTTGTTAAAAAATGGTGGATATTGGGCTTCCCTGGTGGCGCAGTGGTTGAGAGTCTGCCTGCCGATGCAGGGGACACGGGTTCGTGCCCTGGTCCGGGAAGATCCCACATGCCGCGGAGCGGCTGGGCCCGTGAGCCATGGCTGCTGAGCCTGCACATCTGGAGCCTGTGCTCCGCAACGGGAGAGGCCACAGCAATGAGAGGTCCGCGTACCACAAAAAAAAAAAGGTGGAGATTATTCTTGTTATTACATCTTCTACTGCATCATTTGTTGGCTGAAAAATATTTCCATGTATTAAGGAGCCATGACTTACTAACTTATTGTTGGACAACTAGATTTTCCCCCTAGTTTTGAGCTATTGTAAACACGACTGTTAATGACTTGTTCGGAAGTAAGAAGGGTTGAGAAGAAAAGGACAAGGATGTGGTTAAAATGAGTAAGGTGGTGTTTGTTTGAGTTGGGCAGGGGAGACAAGCCAGGTTAGAGGACACAAGTGTGGATGGTGCAGGGGGTCTATGTTTACAGGGACCCTGTGCTGTGTATGGGAGCCATCAGCCACTGTGCGAGGTAACTAGCCAAGCAGAGGCTGGGGACAGAGTTAACTGCTGCTGGGCGGCAGCCGAATGATGTCAGGATGATGACCATAGACAGTGTCCTCAGAAGACCCTGAGCATCCGCACATGCCCAGACTCCTTGGCAACAGCGCTTGCCAGAAGAAAGGCACAATTATGGACTGGCTGCTCATGAGGACAAACACAGAGGGGGTCGCAGGGGGTTGTACCAAGGGGGTGGCAAGATGGTTTGGCTATATTAGGGCTATCTGCATAGTCAGACGTGACTGGCTAGAAGTGAGATGGACAGGCTGTTTGAGTAGAAACCATCATAGCTCTGCAGAGCAGGCGGTTTCCGTCAACATATCAGGAACAGGTGCAGCGTAAGGTTTTCAACTAAATCTGCTCTCAGTGGCCCTACCCCAGTTCCTTCCGTGTAGCCTCAGGGACTTGAACCAAGTGCTGCAGGGACTTTGGCAGCACAGATGAATTTTTCTTTAGGTGAAATGCCTCCGTGTGCGACCTCGGGCTCAAAGGATATGCAAGGTTTTAAGGCTGGCACCTGTAATTTTTTTTAAGTTCTCCAAGCAATTCTGATGCCCACCTTGATTGAGAGCCTTTAATTATACATTAGGAACTGAGACAAAAAAACAAGTTAAAAGCCGAGAGATGAAATCCAAATTCCTAAAGGAACCTCCTTTCCAGATTTCCTTGGAATGGAACTCATCACTCTGTAACCAAATAGAATGTAAGAGACGTCACAGAAGGTAAAAGAAAAAAAAAGGGGGGAGACACTACTTTTCTCTGAATAAAATGAATGGCGTTTTGTGTCCCCCTTTGCTTCTTTTTCAGAAAAAGCTTATCATACAATCTGAGCCCAGTATGTGAGCTGGGTTTCCATAAGTGTTTTGCAATGTGGTTAGAGAGTACGTGTGAGGAACACTGTTTGCGGCCATGCCAAGAAGGGGGAGGATTTCCTTTTAAACCCTCCCTTTGCTATTTAGAAGAAGGAAGTTTCAGGAAAGTATGTCAGCTCTAGGATTTTTTCCCCTTCTCAAGAAGCAAGTAGCCATTTACCGGACTGGGAGTGAGAGAAGGGTAGAATTTCTGATTTATACCTTCTACAGAGGGACCAGCTGTCAGGATTAGGACAGTGTAGACCGAGCCAGAAACTGGACTGCAGTGGGTCCCTGTGTCAAAAGGCATGGGGCATCAGGAGCTGCCAGAACTGAGTTAGGACTCCCTTTAATTAGGACAGCTTTCCACGATTGTAACAACTTGGCATTTAATTGTTAATTTTTTCCTAGGGAGGTAATAAAATATGTGAACAATTTTAATACATAAAGTGAGATTTTTGAGAATTGCAAGATATTTTCAAAATAAATATTTTCGAGGACTCTAAGAGTAAGGGAACCTAAAGAATTCAGCATGCATTACTTTATAATAGCAACAAAATTTTATGGCTCCAACAAGAAATTAAAGGCATAGGTCACTGATTTTCAGTATCTTGATTTCCTTGCGCAGGATTGAAGAGAGTGACACAGGTTGTTGAGCTGGTGGCCAGACAGCCTTTTGTTTACATCGTGTATACATCAGTGGTAGGGTCCAGTGCATAGGGACACCAGTTTGCTCAGACTCTGCTTTCACAGGTGATTTTAGGCCCCCAAGTCCCCCCTTTTCAGGTGGGATGGATGTTCTAAAGCAGCGGTCCCCAACCTTTTTGGCACCAGGGACCGGTTTTGTGGAAGACAATTTTTCCACGGCCCCATGGGGGGCGGCAGATGAAGCTTCCCTCGCTCGCCCGCCGCTCCCCTCCTGCTGTGCGGCCCGGTTCCTAACAGGCCGAGGACCTGTACGCGTCTGTGGCCCGGCTGCTGGGGACCCCTGCTCCAAAGTATGCTTCCTATGAACTCACAAACGCTCTCTTCTGGGAACCACGCATCGGCGCTTTCATCCCCTGTCTGGTGCCTCCTACTGCCGCCAGTGCCCGGGAGGCTTTTGAATCCCTTGAGCCACCCCTGGCACCCCTGGGGATGCCGGCCCGAGTCCAGGGGCTGTGCAGGCGCTGTGCCGCGCATGCACGCACTCTGCTGGGCCCACAGCCAGCGGTCTTCCCTTACCGTTGAGCTGCACGGTCCGCAGGCTGCGCTGCCAGGAGCGCCAAATGCCTTTTAGGGCTTCTTTACCTAATCAGTCCGTGGTCTCGCTTAAAGGGCTCCATCTAGCACCCAGGCCAGAGGACAGTCTGTGCAGGATTCCCAAGTCTTCCTGTGATGGAGGGGATTGAAAGCATGGGGGCCGGGGTTGGGGGGAGGGCGGGTATCATTCAGCCTGGTTTTGACGCTTTGGCTTACCTGCCTTAGTGCAGAATTTTTTTTTTTTCCTCCAGAACGCGCATGGCTCCATCATGCTCATAGTCTCCGGAACAGGAATTCCTCCCATCTTTTATGCAGCAAATCTTTATGGAGGATCTGTTCCATACCAGACACTCCACTAGGCTCTGGGAGTGAAGTGATGGGTGAAAACAAGCAGAGCCCCCATTGCATGGAGCTCACTGTCTAGTGGGTGTGGTACCACGTTTCTGAAGGACACTAACAAATACCTATGATTAAAACTGAGGTAAGGGCTCGGAAGGCCACAGATCAGGCTCATTCCCACATGTGTCCATTTTTGTCACCCTGATTGGTCTCACACTGGGGATTCTAGCTCTGGTCTATATCCAAGCACTTAACTAGTAGAGGAATTTCAAAGCACTTAGAAATCTAGAATTATTTATTGTATATATTAATGCATATTATATATAATATACTTATTACATTGTTAGCATAATTCATATTATCATTATTATAGTATACATACTATATTAATATAAATGTAGAAAAATAAGTTTTCTACTTATGTACTGTAAATTAAATTACATTCTCTCAAGAACAAATACTGTATGCTAACACATACATATGAAATCTACACACACAAAAAATGGTTCTGAAGGACCTAGGGGCAGGACAGGAATAGAGACGCAGAAGTAGAGAATGGACTTGAGGACACAGGGAGGGGGAAGAGTAAGCTGGGACGAAGTGAGAGAGTGGCATGAACATATATACACTACCAAATGTAAAATAGATAGCTAGTGGGAAGCAGCCGCATAGCACAGGGAGATCAGCTCAGTGCTTTGTGACCACCTAGAGGGTGGGATAGGGAGGGTGGGAGGGAGACGCAAGAGGGAGGAGATATGGGGATAGATGTATACGTATAGCTGATTCACTTTGTTATACAGCAGAAACTAACACGACAATGTAAAGTAATTATACTCCAATAAAGATGTTTAAAAAAAGGGAAAAAAATAAATTAAAAAAATAAATTAATTACATTCTCTGATATAAACACATATCAAAGAGGAGAAGGACCAGAATGTCCCAAATGAAAAGCTGAAGATTAGAAAATGAAGAAAGTTTTCTCAACCTTAACAAATGGAATTTTTAAGAATCGATAATATTGTCAGTTTTTAGCAATTCGTGTCCAGTATTAGAGGGAAAGATGGTCTTTAAACTACGAAGCCTTCCTGCCGTGTCCTCATACAAAAGAATTCCCTTAGAATTTCACATTGCCTAAAATTCAGAAATGAATTTATTTCTTGTCAGATTTATGCAGTGCCTAGCAGGGAACTGGAACTGAATCTGAGGGCTTTTGAATTTACCAGATCACAATACAATGCCTTTTGTAAAGAAAGTTGTCACAATGGTCTCACAACTGAGAATGTATGCCCAAGAAGTCTTGCAGAACTGATGATAGGTTGAATTCATTAGTATTATTAATTATTATTATTTGATGAAACCGTGCATACAGTTTTGAGCACAGAGAGTAGTACGCTGGTCAGTGTTTAAACAACCGTCTCTCCGGGTGGGGGTGGTGGGGAAGCCCTGATTTGTAGCATTTGCCAATTTTTTTCCGGGGTGAATACTCTCACAGTGACCAATTTACAGATACCAAGGTGGTATCGCTGAGCACTGATCACGGAGTTGAGAAGAGGTACACATGGCTATCAGCTGGTGCAAGCTGTCTCTGCCTGCATAGGGTATATCTGTGCAGTAGCATATTTTTTTGTGAATAGGCAAATCTAAGAATTAAAGAATTAGTCTCTGTTAGTTTGACACTATGTCTCCAAAGTTTTGACCTCCCCTGATATATGGGATACTGGGTAGCAGTGTAACTATAACCAAAGTTTAACTGTAATCACTGTTTACTGCATTCTATTTTCTTTTCTCTTCTAATTCATTTAAAACAATTGTTTAATGCACATAGGGCTGTTTCTCTGTGTCACGCACTATTTTAAATGCTTTACAAATGTTGACTCAATCCTTCATCATAACCATGCTGGGAGGTCGGCGCGGGGTTTCGTCATTATTACTTGGCAGTGACGTTACTTGTCTTCCCAACCTCAGACGTGCTCCTCAAAGGAAACTGTGTATAGACACAGGTCAGCGAGTTTAGTCAGTGGAGACGGTGAAAATAACAATGTTTGTAATTTGCATTTTAAACACTTAAGAGTATCAAAGTGTTTATTTTAGATGGAGTGTATTTTATTATTTATTTGTATATTTGTTTTATTTTTTTTTAAACATCTTTACTGGAGTATAACTGCTTTACATTGTGTTAGTTTCTGCTGTATAACAAAGTGAATCAGCTATACATATACATATATCCCCATATCTCCTCCTTCTTGCGTCTCCATCCCACCCTCCCTATCCCACCAATCTAGGTGGTCACAAAGCACCCTGTTGATCTCCCTGTGTTATGCGGCTAATTCCCACTAGCTATTTTACATTTGGTAGTGTACATAGGTCCATGCCACTCTCTCACTTCGTCCCAGCTTACCCTTCCCCCTCCCTGTGTCCTCAAGTCCATTCTCTACATCTGTGTCTCTATTCCTGTCCTGCCCCTAGGTTCTTCAGAACCATTATTTATTTATTTTTAGATTCCATATATATGTGTTAACACACAGTATTTGTTTTTCTTCTTCTGACTTACTTCACTCTGTATGACAGACTCTAGGTCCATCCACCTCACTACAAATAACTCAATTTTGTTTCCTTTTATGGCTGAGTAATATTCCATTGTATATATGTGCCACATCTTCTTTATCCATTCATCTGTCGATGGACACTTAGGTTGCTTCCATGTCCTGGCTATTGTAAATAGAGCTGCAATGAGCATTGTGGTATATGACTTTTTTTGAATTATGGTTTTCTCAGGGTATATGCCCAGGAGTGGAATTGCTGGGTCGTATGGTAGTTCTATTTTTCGTTTTTTAAGGAAACTCCATACTGTTCTCCATAGTGGCTGTATCAATTTACATTCCCACCAACAGTGCAAGAGGGTTCCCTTTTCTCCACACCCACTCCAGCAGTTATTGTTTATAGACTTGTTGATGATGGCCATTCTGACTGGTGTGAGGTGATACCTCATTGTAGTTTTGATTTGCATTTCTCTAATGATTAGTGATGTTGAGCATCCTTTCATGTGTTTGTTGGCAATCTGTATATCTTCTTTGGAGAAATGTCTGTTTAGGTCTTTTGCCCATTTTTGGATTGGGTTGTTTGTGTTTTTGATAGTGAGCTGCTTGTATATTTTAGAGATTAATCTTTTGTCAGTTGTTTCGTTTGGAAATATTTTCTCCCACTCTGAGGGTTGTCGTTTCATCTTGTTTATGGTTTCCTTTGCTGTGCAAAAGCTTTGAAGTTTCATTAGGTCCCATTTGTTTATTTTGTTTTTATTTCTATTTCTCTAGGAGGTGAGTCAAAAAAGATCTTGCTGTGATTTATGTCATAGAGTGTTCTGCCTATGTTTTCCTCTAAGAGTTTTATAGTATTTGGCCTTACATTTAGGTCTTTAATCCATTTTGAGTTTATTTTTGTGTATGGTGTTAGAGAGTGTTTTAATTTCATTCTTTTACAGCACCACTTATTGAAGAGGTTTTCATTTTCCATTGCATATTCTTGCCTCCTTTATCAAAGATAGGGTGACCATATGTGCATGGATTTATCTCTGGGCTTTCTATCCCGTTCCATTGATCTATATTTCTGTTTTTGTGGCAGTGCCATACTGTCTTGATTACTGTAGCTTTGTAATATAGTCTGAAGTCAGGGAGCCTGATTCCTCCAGCTCTGTTTTTCTTTCTCAAGATTGCTTTGGATATTCGGGGTCTTTTGTGTTTCCATACAAATTGTGAAATTTTTGTTCTAGTTCTGTGAAAAATGCCAGTGGTAGTTTGACAGGGATTGCATTGAATCTGTAGATTGCTTTGGGTAGTAGAGTCATTTTCACAGTGTTGATTCTTCCAATCCAAGAACATGGTATATCTCTCCATCTGTTTGTATCATCTTTAATTTCTTTCATCAGTGTCTTATAGTTTTCTGAGTACAGGTCTTTTGTCTCCTTAGGTAGGTTATTCCTAGGTATCTTATTCTTTTTGATGCAATGGTAAATAGGAGTGTTTCCTTAATTTCTCTTTCAGATTTTTCATCATTAGTGTATAGGAATGCAAGAGATTTCGGTGCATTAATTTTGTATCCTGCAACTCTACCAAATTCATTGATTAGTTCTAGTAGTTTTCTGGTATCATCTTTAGGATTCTCTATGTATACTATTATCTCATCTGCAAACAGTGACAGTTTTACTTCTTCTTTTCCAGTTTGGATTCCTTTTATTTCTTTTTTGTGTCTGATTGCTATGTCTAAAACTTCCAAAACTATGTTGAATAAGAGTGGTGAGAGTGTGCAACCTTGCCTTTTTCCTGTTCTTAGTGGAAATGGTTTCAGTTTTTTACCATTGAGAACAATGTTGGCTGTGGGTTTGTCATATATGGCGTTTATTATGTTGAGGTAAGTTCCCTCTATGCCTACTTTCTGGAGAGTTTTTATCATAAATAGGTGTTGAATTTTGTCAAAAGCTCTTTCTGCATCTATTGAGATGATCATATGGTTTTTATCCTTCAGTTTGTTAATATGGAGTATCACATTGGTTAATTTGCATATACTGAAGAATCCTTGCATTCCTGTGATAAACCCCACTTGATCATGGTGTATGATCCTTTTAATGTGCTGCTGCATTGTTTGCTAATATTTATTGAGGATTTTTGCATCTATGTTCATCAGTGATATTGGCCTGTAGTTTTCTTTCTTTGTGACATCTTCATCTGGTTTTGGTATCAGGGTGATGGTGGCCTCGTAGAATGAGTTTGGGAGTGTTCCTCCCTCTGCTATATTTTGGAAGAGTTTGAGAAAGATAGGTGTTAGCTCTTCTCTAAATGATTGATAGAGTTCGCCTGTGAAGCCATCTGATCCTGGGTTTTAGTTTGTTGGAAGATTTTTAATCACAGTTTCAATTTCAGTGCTTGTGATTGGTCTGTTTATATTTTCTGTTTCCTCCTGGTTCAGTCTCAGAAGGTTGTGCTTTTCTAAGAATTTGTCCATTTCTTCCAGGTTGTCCATTTTATTGGCATATAGTTGCTTGTAGTAATCTCATGATCCGTTGTATTTCTGCAGTGTCTGTTGTTACTTCTCCGTTTTCATTTCTAATTCTGTTGATTTGAGTCTTCTCCCTTTTTTTCTTGATGAGTCTGGCTAATGGTTTATGAATTTTGTTTATCTTCTCAAAGAACCAGCTTTTAGTTTTATTGCTATCATTTATTGCTATCTTTGCTATCATTTCCTTCATTTCTTTTACATTTATTTCTGATCTGATCTTTATGATTTCTTTCCTTCTGCTAACTTTGGGGGTTTTTGTTCTCCTGTCTCTAATTGCTTTAGGTGTAAGGTTAGGTTGTTTATTTGAGATGTTTCTTGTTTCTTGAGGTAGGATTGTATTGCTATAAACTTCCCTCTTAGAACTGCTTTTGCTGCATCCCACAGGTTTTGGGTCATCGTGTTTTCATTGTCAGTTGTTTCTAGGTATTTTTTGATTTCCTCTTTGATTTCTTCAGTGATCTCTTGGTTATTTAGTAGCATATTGTTTAGCTTCCATATGTTTGTAGTTTTTACAGGTTTTTTCCCTGTAATTGATATCTAGTGTCATAACATTGTGGTCAGAAAAGATACTTGATACGATTTCACTTTTCTTAAAATTACCAAGGCTTGATTTGTGACCCAAGATATGATCTATCCTGGAGACTGTTCCATGAGCACTTGAGAAGAAAGTGTATTCTGCTGTTTTTGGATGGAATGTCCTATAACTATCAATTAAGTCCATCTTGTTTAATGTATCATTTAAAGCTTGTGTTTCCTTATTTATTTTCATTTTGTTTGATCTGTCCATTGGTGAAAGTGGGGTGTTAAAGTCCCCTTCCATGATTGTGTTACTGTTGATTTCCCCTTTTATGGCTGTTAGCATTTGCCTTATGTATTGAGGTGCTCCCATGTTGGGTGCATAAATATTTACAATTGTTATACCTTCTTCTTGGATTGATCCCTTGATCATTATGTAGTGTCCTTCTTTGTCTCTTGTAATAGTCTTTATTTTAAAGTCTATTTTGTCTGATACGAGAATTGCTACTCCAGCCTGCTTTTGATTTGCATTTGCATGGAATATCTTTTTCCATCCCCTCACTTTCAGTCTGTATGTGTCCCTAGGTCTGAAGTGGGTCACTTGTAGACAGCATATATATGGGTCTTGTTTTTGTATCCATTCAGCCAGTCTATGTCTTTTGGTTGGAGTATTTAATGCAATTACATTTAAGGTAGTTATCGATATGTTATGTTCCTATTACCGTTTTCTTAATTGTTTTGGGTTTGTTATTGTAGGTGTTTTCCTACTCTGTGTTTGCTGCCTAGAGAAGTTCCATTAGCATTTGTTTTAAAGCTGGTTTGGTGGTGCTGAATTCTCTTCTTTTGCTTGTCTGGAAAGGTTTTAATTTCTCTGTCCACTGAATGAGATCCTTGCTTGGTAGAGTAATCTCATTGCAGGTTTTTCCCTTTCATCACTTTAAGTATGTCCTGCCACTCCCTTCTGGCTTGCAAAGCTTCTGCTGAAAGATCAGCTGTTCACCTTATGGGGTTTCCCTTGTATGTTATTTGTTGCTTTTCCTGTGCTGCTTTTAATATTGTTCTTTGTCTTTAATTTTTGATAGTTTGACTAATATATGTCTTAGCGTGTGTCTCCTTGGATTTATCCTGTATGGGACTCTCTGCACTTCCTAGACTTGATTGACTATTTCCTCTCCCATACTAGGGAAGTTTTCAACTATAATCTCTTCAAATATTTTCTCAGTCCCTTTCTTTTTCTCTTCTTCTTCTAGGACCCCTATAATTTGAATGCTGGTGCATTTAATATTGTCCCAGAGGTCTCTGAGAGTGTCCTCAATTCTTTTCATTCTTTTTCTTTATTTTGCTCTGAGGTAGTTATTGCCAGTATTTTATCCTCCAAGTCACTAATCTGTTCTTCTGCCTCAGTTAGTCTGCTATTGATTCCTTCTAGAGAATTTTTACTTTCGTTTATTGTGTTGTTCGTCATTGTTTGTTTGTTCTTTAGTTCTTCTAGGTCCTTGTTAAACATTTCTTGTATTTTCTCCATTCTATTTCCAAGATTTCGGATCATCCTTACTATCCTTACTCTGAGTTCTTTTTCAGGTAGACTGCCTATTTCCTCTTCATTTGTTTGGTCTGGTGGGTTTTTACCTTGCTCCTTCATCTGCTGCATGTTTCTCTGTCTTCTCATTTTGCTTAACTTACTGTGATTGGGGGTCTCCTTTTCACTGCCTGCAGGTTCATAGTTCCTGTTGTTTTTGGTGTCTGTCCCCAGTGGGTAAGGTTGGTTCAGTGCATTGTATAGGCTCCCTCGTGGAGGGGACTGGTGCCTTTGTTCTGGTGGATGAGGCTGGACCTTGTCTTTCTGGTGGACAGGTCCAAGTTTGGTGGTGTGTTTTGGGGTATCTGTGATCTTATTATGATTTTAGGCAACCTCTCTGGTAATGGGTGGGGTTGTGTTCCTGTGTTGCTAGTTGTTTGGCATGGGGTGTCGAGCACTGTAGCTTGCTGGTCGTTGAGTGGATCTGGATCTTAACGTTGAGATGGAGGTCTCTGGGAGAGCTTTCGCCGATTGATATTACGTGGGGCTGCGAGGTCTCTGGTGGACCAATGTCCTGAACTCGGCTCTCCCACCTCCAAGGCCTAGGCCTGACACCCGGCCAAAGCACCAAGACCCTGTCAGCCACATGGCTCAGAAGAAAAGGGAGAAAAAAAAAGAAGAAATAAAATAAAATAAAAGTAATTAAAATTTTAAAATTTTTAAGTATTATTAAAATTAAAAAGCAATTAAAAAATAAGAGAGCAAGCAAACCAATAAACAAATCCACCAATGATAACAAGTGCTAAAATGTAAACTAAGATAAACATATAAATCAGAAACTAGTCAGTCGCATACAGCAACCCCAAGTCTACAGTTGCTCCCAAAGTCCACCTCCTCAATTTTGGGATGAGTCGTTGTCTATTCATGTATTCCACAGATGCAGGGTACTTCAAGTTGGTTGTGGAGGTTTAATCCGCTGCTCCTGAGGCTGCTGGGAGAGATTTCTCTTTCTCTTCTTTGTTCGCACAGCTCCCAGGGGCTCAGCTTTGGATTTGGACCTGCCTCTGCGTGTAGGTCACCTGAGGGCGTCTGTTCTTCCCTCAGACAGGAACGGGTTAAAGGAGCCGCTGATTCGGGGGCTCTGGCTCACTCAGGCCTGGGGGAGGGAGGGGTACGGAGTGCGGGGCGAGCCTGCGGCAGCAGAGGCTGGAGCGACATTGCACCAGCCTGAGGCGCGCCGTGCGTTTTCCCGGGGAAGTTGTCCCTGGATCCTGGGACCCTGGCAGTGGCGGGCTGCACAGGCTCCCCGGAAGGGGGGTGTGGATAGTGACCTGTGCTCGCACACAGGCTTCTTGGTGGCGGCAGCAGCCTTAGCATCTCATGCCCGTCTCTGGGGTCCGCGCTTTTAGCCGCGGTTCGCACCCATCTCTGGAGCTCCTTTAAGCACCGCTCTTAATCCCCTCTCCCGCGCACCAGGAAACAATGGTCTCTTGTCTCTGCGGCAGGTCCAGACTTTTCCCCGGACTCCCTCCCGGCTAGCTGTGCGCACTAACCCCTGCAGGCTGTGTTCACGCCGCCAACCCCAGTCCTCTCCCTGCGCTCCGACTGAAGCCCGAACCTCAGCTCCCAGCCCCGCCCACCCCGGCGGGTGAGCAGACAAGCCTCTCGGGCTGGTGAGTGCCGGTCGGCACCGATCCTCCGTGCGAGAATCTCCCCGCTTTGCCCTCCTCACCCCTGTTGCTGCGCTCTCCTCCATGGTTCTGAGCTTCCCCCTCCGCCACCCACAGCCTCCGCCCGCGAAAGGCCTCCTAGTGTGTGGAAACCTTTCCTCCTTCACAGCTCCCTCCCACTGGTGCAGGTCCCGTCCCTATCCTTTTGTGTCTGTTTATTCTTTTTCCTTTTGCCCAACCCAGGTACATGGGCAGTTTCTTGCCTTTTGGGAGGTCTGATGTCTTCTGCCAGCGTTCAGTAGGTGTTCTGTAGGAGTTGTTCCACATGTAGATGTATTTTGGGGAGGAAGGTGATTTACACATTTTACTCCTCCGCCATCTTGAAGGTCCTCATTATTTTTTTAATCTCTAAAAGTACTTTGACTGAAAGTGGTTTGTGTGCTTCATATGTTTTTAAAATTTTTTTCATAAGACTGTGACTTTTCTTCTATTCCTGATTTTTTTTTTTTTTTTTGTCTCAGCATGTTATATTTAAATCATTAGCAGTTTTCTTTCTCTAGACCATTTTCCTCTCAGGGAAAAATTGATTTCAGGGACTGTGCATCAAGACTAGTCATACTTTTTCTGAATGAGTCTTTAATTTGATCTTCTGGTTGCTGTGAGTTGAATAACAACCTCATTTCACATCAGCTGCCTTGACGGCCTCAAGAGCCTCTTTGATGAATCCCCAGGTCCTCTCTAGCTCCCATGCCCTGCATTGTCCTCATCTTTGGTGAACTTAGAATAAACTTAGAATCAAGTCCAAAACGTTTATCGTGGCCCATTAGCTCCACATCAGCTGGCTTTGCCACGGACAGTGTTGTCTAGTTCTTAAGGGTCTGAGGTTCATGCTCCATCCCTCTCCTTGCTTGCTGTGTGACCCTGGAAACAATCCTTAATCTCCCTCTGCCTCAGTTTACTCATCTTTAAAATGGGAACATAATAGTATCTACATCATAGAGGTTTATTATTATTATTCTTATATTGAAGTATAGTTGATTTATAATATTGTGTTAGTTTCAGGTATATAGCAAAGTGATTCAGTTATATATATTGTGTATATTTCAGATTCTTTTCCATAATAGGTTATTACAAGGTGTTGAATATAGTTCCCTGTGCTCTATGGTAAATCCTTACTGCTTATCTGTTTTATATATAGTAGTTTGTATCTGTTAATCTCATATTCCCAATTTATCTCCCCCCACACCTTTCCTCTTTGTTAGCCACATCATAGAGTTTTTCTAAGGATGAAGTGAATGGATGCATAGAAAGGGCTTAGAAGGGCACCTGGTATGGAGAAGACACTTAGTAAGTCTTAGCCTCTCTCCTCTTCTTCCCTCTCTTGCCCCCCACCAGCCCCTCACCACACTCTCCTCCTTTCAGCTCATTTTAGCTGAAGGAGCTTTACACCTACTCTTCCTAACACCTGGAAATTTCCTTTCTCCATTCTCACATAATTCATTCCTATTTATTCTTCAGTCTCTGCTTAACTGTCACTTCCCAGATCCAGGGGGCGGAGTGGTGAAGGCAGGGACATTATCCGCTGCATCATTCTCAGTGCCCAGCCTAAGCTTGGAACAGCACTCTACAGTGTGTCTGCTAACAGCAGACAGCTTGGGTGTCCAAGTGTTCTAGCCCTTAACCAACATCAGGTGCAGTCTTTTGGCCACGCCATGCGGGGATCTTAGCTCCCCAACTAGGGATTGAACCTGTGCCCCCTGCAGTGGAAGGTGAAGTCTTAACCACTGGACCACCAGGGAAGTCCCCGTCAGGAGCGGTTTTGAAGCTGTTGTTTGGAGAGGCAGTTTTGAAGCCTGTCCCCCCACTAACGGCGCTACCTAGCACTCGCCTGCTGTTGGCACTTGAGTCCAGCTCCCTTCCCCTTCAAAAAGGCCATTTTACCCCTAAGCTGAGATTTCCCTTTTCCAAGTTGCCTTTATACAGTGAAATTTTTGAATGAATAAAATTAAAATGTTGATTTCATTTAAGAAGTTCATTTTTAGTAGCAACATCATTCCTGTCTTGTTTTTAGGTACCCTTTTTTGTGATTCTTCTCTCTCCTTTTGCTCTCTTTTTATTTAAATAACTTTTACTGCTTTCTTTTTCTCTTTGCAAGAGGAATACATGTCACTCTAGAAAATTCCTCACTACTGATTTGTTATGTTGTACTTACACTTTCCCTGTAAGTGATCTAAAACTTTTGGGGAACAAGTTAGAGATAGAAATACATCACTATGAAGAAATAATAAAGCAGAAGAGGTGTGAGTTACCTATTAAACATTTATCTGTTATCAAAATTGCATTTCCTGGGCTTCCCTGGTGGCACAGTGGTTGAGAGTCTGCCTGCCGATGCAGGGGACACGGGTTCGTGCCCTGGTCCGGGAAGATCCCACATGCCGCGGAGCGGCTGGGCCCGTGGGCCATGGCTGCTGAGTCTGCGCGTCCGGAGCCTGTACTCCGCAACGGGAGAGGCCACAGCAGTGAGAGACCCACGTACCGCAAAAAAAAAAAAAAAAAATTGCATTTCCTTATTTATTTGGCGTGCACGGTGAGGATATAAAGTTGTTTTGGCGGCTGGCATAAGCTGTGGAGAACTACGCAGCAGGCCTGCTATTTTTACTTTTTATTTTTTATGTGTTGTATTTCTTTCTTTTAAAATTAATTAATTAATTAAGTTTTTGGCTGTGTTGGGTCTTCATTGCTGTGCACAGGCTTTCTCTAGTTGCGGCGAGTGGGGGCTACTCTTCATTGTGGTGCATGGGCTTCTCATTGCCGTGGCTTCTCTTGTTGCGGAGCACGGGCTTCTAGGCGCACGAGCTTCAGTAGTTGTGGCACACTGGCTCAGTACTTGTGGCTCTTGGACTCTAGAGAGTAGGCTCAGTAGTTGCAGCACACAGGCTTAGTTGCTCCACAGCATGTGGGATCTTCCTGGACCAGGGTTCGAACCCACGTCCCCTGCATTGGCAGGCGGACCAGGGAAGTCCTCTACTTTTTACAGGGCAACGTGAGCCTTTAAGAAAGTGAGTAGATTGCTCTCTTTGTGTTGATATCTTTTACAGATTTTGCACAAGTAAATATAATTTTCCTCAAATAGAAACCCTGACAACTAACAGCAACAATAAAAAGAATTCCAGCTATAAGTGGAAATTTTAAAAATAATAATTTGGAGGGGAACTAATCATGGAGCCGAAGGGAATAGTATTGAATACATGAAGGTTTATGTGACTGGAGGATAAACTTGCTGGTCTGTTCTAATGACCAAATGAATTCTTGACATCCTTAGCTCTACCCTGCCCTTTGGGAGGCCAACAGAGCGTTCCAGCTCATAGTTATAATGCTTCTTACTTGGAAAGAGGACAGCAGAGACCCTAAACTAGTCCCCAAATCTAAACTAGTCCCTAATGAGCCGTGGAGAAATGTGAGGCTGATTTTACCAAATACACATGGATTAGGGCTTTTGTATTTCATTAAAAATGAACCCTAGCTAAGAATTCGTTGTTTGTACCAACAGCTCTTATCCTCAGATATTACGACTCCCAATGACTGTTTAAAAAATGTTATTGTGTCACTTCTTAGATTGCACTTCCTGGCTTTGAAACAATGCTGAATTTGCAGTCATCCTCAAAAGCCCAAATTATATGCTTTGTTCCTCATATTGACAAAGGAATTTGGATCTTCATTTGAACACCTTGATCTACTACGAGAGGTGAAGGAGAGTGCTCTAAGACTTGACACACTCTAAGAAACGTATTTTCTATATTGATTTTTTTTTTGGTAAAGTAAGATACAATTGATGCAAGTGAGCATCTGAGTTTAAAAACAGATGATATTATGATTGTTAAAATAATAGTAATTAGCATATATTTTTCTCTCTTGAATGTAATTTATCAGAATGATTCCTTTCTCTGTCTGCCTTACTTCATTAAGTATGATAATCTCTAGGTCCATCCATGTTGCTGCAAGTGGCATTATTTTTTTCTTTTTTATAAATTATTTTTTATGGCTGAGTAATATTCCATTGTCGTATGATATCACTTATGTGTGGAATCTAATTTTAAAAACAACACAAATGAACTTATTTACAAAACAGAAACAGACTCACAGATCTCAAAATCAAACTTATGGTTACCAAAGGGGAAACGTAGGGGGAAGGGATAAATTATGAAATTGGGATTAACAGATACACACTACTGTATATAAAATAGATAACTAACAAGGACCTACTGAGCACAGGGATCTACTAGAGCACAGGGAACTCTACTCAATATTCTGTAATAATCTATATGGGAAAAGAATCTGAAAAGGAATGAATATATATATATATATATATATATATATATATATATATAACTGAATCACTTTGCTGTACACCTGAATTGACAAAACATTATAAATCAACTATATTCCAGTTAAAAAAGAAAGATTCCTACTCATGCCACTGTGACATCTAAGTTTGATAAGGAAGTTTCTAAGGGTTATGGTTCCTAACATTTATTTATGAATGATTCATACCAGAAGCAAATAATATCTCATCAAGAATTTATTTTTTACTTGATAAATATACTCAATTCACACTTAAAATTTAAAAATAATTAATTGTATAGAAAGAAAACTGAGGTTTGTCCTTTAAACAACTCCTACTTATAGTAAGCAAGCCTTTTATTAGCCATTAATCATAATAACTTATTTGTTTTAAAATGTTTTCACTTCAGCTCAGTACATCTCAGCAACTTTTATTGACTTTGTGTCTTTAACCTTTAGAGCTATTCCATCTAATGACTCCCTTTAAATTTTGTCTTATCAAGTAATGTGGCAGCTCAGCACATTTGCTGAGTAAGCTTTGTCAAGACCTGAGAAATTCCTTAGCAATGAAAACGGTGCTTAAGTGTTCAAATATTTGGAAAATAATGTGCTAGTCCTTTCATGTAGAAAAATCATACCATCAACAGTAAGTTCTGCGATTTGAGCTTCCTTCATAACCCCAACCTCAACACCCATGTGTATACAGAGAGCCACACACATTCCCTTTCTCTCTCTCTCTCCCTCTTTCTCTTTCTCTCTCTCTGTCTCTCTCTGTCTCTCTCTCTCTCTCTCTCTCTGTCTCACACACACACACACACACACACACACTCACTCACTTTATGATGTTAATGAGGAAATGCCCTACTCATTCAGATGCCTGACATGTTGACCAGCCACAGCTTCATGGTCACAAATGAGATACTTTAGTCTAACCCATCGCACTGACGAGTTCAAAAACTCCGGGGGAAAGAACAGCTTAAGAATCTTGGATACAGAATGTTATCCTTCACTAAGGCTCTCTCGTGCTCTCTCATGATCATGCTCAAAAGACCCTCTTAGCACCAGACTCTAAGCTTGGCGATCTGGGTTGTAGTGATCTCTGTGGGCGTCTAATAAAATAAGATTGGACCATTGAACTTTTGATTCATTTGATTTTATGATATGTATCTGTTTTATAATTAGCATGTGATGTATTGCCTCTAGAAAGTGCTAGCAGCCATAAAGTTAAGGGATTGTCAATTGGGGTCAAACAAGTCTGGGCGTGAATTCCAGCTCTGCCCATTCCTAACTGTGTATTTGAATTTAGGCATCATTTCACCTCTTGTACTCCAGTTTCCATATTTATCGAATGGGATAGTAATCCCTATCTCTCACCTTTTTATCTGAGGATTAAATGAGATAATGTGTGAAAGTGCTTACTTAGCTCAGTAACCAGTAATGGCTATTATTCTGAAATGGTAAAAATGACTTAGGATCCATACCCAGGGAAATACAAAGACACAAAGAGCCTTCTCTGCCTCTGCTTTTTTTGCACTGTGCTACTCATTGCTATCTTGAAATTCCATGTGTGAAACAGACCTCAAATAAGAGAACACTTAAATTTCATTTTTAAATTTAAATAAAAATTTAAATATCTCACTTTAAATAAAAATTTAAAAATCACAGTTAAATAAAAATTTAATTTAAATAACAATTAAAATTTTACATTTTAATTTAAATAACAATTTAAATTTAAGTAAAATTGAAAGAAAAGTTAAATTCTAAATAAAAATTTAAAATTTAAATAAAAATGTAAATAAAATTAGAAGAAAAGTTAAATTCTAAATAAAAATTTGAAGTTAAAATGTAAATAAATCAACTTATTGCAGGTAACGAAGACAGGCACATCCACACGACCAGTTTGCAGCAAATAAAAACTGTGACGGATGAATTGAGGCAAAATGAAAACCTGACACCTTCGCAGCCAGCCGGGAGGACCCGGCTGTCATGGCTACCAGGAGCCACAACAGAGGGCTCGACTCCTGAGCTGGAGGGACCCCAAGAGCCCACCTTCGAACGGGGAATCCTGAGAATGATGTCGCAGCAGGATGTGCGTGCTGAGATCTTCCTCTGGAGCTTTCTGCTGTGGTCGGACACCATAGAAATGGTGCGGGTGTCCGGGAACCCCAAAGTGTACACGTCAGGCTGGGTCTACCCCGTCTACATCTTCAGTTTCATTTCTCTTCTTCGAATGATACTGACTCCCCGGAACCCGCTTCTGAATTCCCTGGGCATCGTGCTCCAGGATCTACCCTTTATCTTTGTTAGACTTAGTTTAATCATTGGCCTGGGAACGATCACACCCGTCTTGGGCCTTTGTAAAAATGTACTCGTGACTCTCTCTTATGTTTACTTCAATTACTTAACCAAATTCAGGATTTTCTCTCCCTTTGAGGTATCTTTTTAACAAGGAAATGTCCCATAGTCAAACCTCTTTGTTATGCACATGCACGCATTTATAATCTTTTTGGGGGGCAGGGATAAATTTTTGTGCTATAGGAAGAAATGAAGAATAGATGCTAGAGAAAAAAACTATTTTTAAAAACTGTAGCATATCAATTTTTAAAATGTATACAAATGGTGCTAAATTTAAGCAAAGTTATAGTCTTCTAAGTTGGTTCCCCTTGATCTCTAGAAAATGTTAATAGTTAATTTTAGTTACGTATTCTGCACTTTTTCTAAAAGCACCCTTCAGTAAAGCCTCTTAAAAATTAGAACATGTTTTCCCACTAAGTTAGTCCAAGAATGAAATTTTTTTATTGTTTATATAAAGTGCATCACAAGAATTAATTAGTTAAAATTTATTTTAGGAAATACACTTGTAATTATGGAATAATGTTTAGATTCTTTAAAAACATTTGAATTGTAGTTTTAGGGTCTCCTTCAAATATGGAATTATGCTCCTTATTCTGCTGTGGCAAGCGACTTTTATGTAATCAATTGTTTTCAGCATAGAAAGCAGTAAATTTAGTTTCAGACATTTGACTCAGTTTAATATAATGAAGTCAAGGTACACCAGTAAGACCTAGATAAAGTTTTATAATAGGAAGCCATTAATTGAAGAGGGAGATTTCAAAGTAGAAGAATATCTTATTTGCGGAATTGGATACCATCATGAAAACAGTCAGGTACAAGCCCTGTTTAAAATTAGAAGTTCAACTTACAAATATAACAGCAAATGCATTAGTGTCTTATGTGATAATAAATAATGGTTATCCTGATGTTAAATAATTAGATACAGAATTATGCGATTTGCTTTCCTATGTTGGGATGCTCTCAGATACTCATAGCAGGGGCTATCCATTCTGCATACATTTTCAGATGCTAGAAAGATTTCTGAGAGGCTTATGTGTGCAGAGTAATGTTTAACATAGGCATTCTCTGCAGTGATCTGTGATAACAAATAGCCTAAAGAATGGATAACTGAACTTGCCTGCCACTCCACCAAATCCCCCAATCTCACTCTCCCCTTATGCTTTATGGTTTTTCCTTACACCATAAGAGGAGATCTATTCACAGTTGTTGAAAGCTTAGCTTCTGGCTTTATGACTTGGGGCGAAATCTTTGACTACTGTAAACCCCAGTTTCCACATCTAAAAGATGAGTATATTACTAATACTTTAATAGGGTTAAATAGTACTTTATTGGATTGAGAGGATTAACCGAGATAGGGAATGTTCTCATTACCTTGTCTGGTGAACTATAATAACCCAATGAATACTAAATATTTTAATTGTACCCTAAGGAGAAACAGGTAGCTTAAAGCATTGTTTAAATTTTCCTGTTTTATTCTTTTCTGTGTTCTACTTACCCTCTGGGAATAATAATTTAAATCATGCATTTGTGAAAAGTAAAATATAAAATCTTCAGATTACCTCAGACCATAATTTTTCATCAAGTAGTATTATGTCCAGAAGTGAGTAATCCACTGAATATACAGATTAAAGTTGAAGTATATAAGTATTCATTCATCAGGCATTGGAGTGTCCCTCCTATGAGTTCTCATAGAACCCTAACTATAGCACTTTTTTAAGACTTTCATTATGTGTTTTACTTTTCTGAGTTCCCCATTAATCTTTAAATTCCTTAAAGAAAGGCCCAAGGACATCTTGTTTAACAATGTATCTTTATCTTCTTCTGTCAATCCCACAGAAACTTACAATACTTATAATTCTAAAAAAATTATCATATAAATAATTTCTTTCAAGTCATACCATGATAATCTTCTTTATGAAGAAGAATTTATAACCAAGTAGTTGACTCTAATATCCTTAAATATGAAAATATTTTACATACATTTATATTTATCTTTGTATTGGAATTTATAGAGTGAAAAATGCTCAGATAAGCTGAAAAGTATTACTTATTTGAGTTTAGGATGCATTTTGTATCTAATATTTGAATATGAATATGCCTGATATTTTGGAAAGTGGCAACACTTTGTATAAATAATGAAGGCGTGTACAAAAGGCTCCATGTAGGAGGAAAATTATTGAGTATGTAGTTTAATTTAATAGTTTACTAAGGGTGTACACGTGTATATAAAGTTCAAGTCTATGATATTTAATAGGCATTGCAGCAAATTTGAATGAAACATTGGTAGTTCTACACTGTGTGATTAAATGTTATGCTATTAAAATTATATTGTAATTCTCATTGCTTCTAATGATTTTTGGTATTAAGACCCATGTAGCTTTTGTGTCCTTATAAAAAGTTATGAAGTTAACTTAACATATAGATTAAAATTAAATGGATGGAGAAAAATATACCATGCTAACATTAATCAGAAGAAAGTAGAAGTACTTATATTAATTTCAGACAGGCCAGACTTGAAAGTAAGGAAATTTTTCGAGGGTTAAGAAAGGCATCATTACATAATAATAAAGGAGTCAGTTCTCCAAGGAGACATAATCCTTAATGTGTATACACCTACAGAGCATCAAACCACATAAGGCAAAAACTGATAGAAATGCAGAGAAATAGATGAAACCACTATTATAGTTGGAAACTTCAACACCCCTCTCTCAGAAATGGACAGTTCCAGCAGTCAGAAAATCAGTAAAGACATAGTTGAACTCAATGACACTATCAATCAACTGGATATAATTGACATCTACAGCCTACTTCATCTGATAAAAGCAGAATATACATTCTTCTCAAGCTCACAAGGAACATTTACCAAAATAAACCACATTCTGGGGTGTAACAGAAACTAACAAATTTAAAAGAATAGAAATAATATAATGTCTGTTCTCATAATGGAATTTAATTAAAAATCAGTAACAGGTAATAGAAAAATCTCCAATTATGTGGATATTAAACGTTTCTAAATAACACATGGGTCAAAGAAGAAATCTCAAGAGAAATTAAAATATATTTTGGAGTAAATAAAAATGAAAACAAAACATGGAAATGTGTAGAACGTAGCATAAGCAGTGCTTAGATGGAAACTTATAATATTGAATGCACATATTAGAAAAGAAAGATCTACAGTCAATAAATTAAGTTTCCACCTTGGGAAACTAGTAAAAGGAGAGCAAATGAAATGCCATGTAAGGGGAGAAAAAGAAATAATAAGAATTAGAGCAGAAATCAGTGAAATTGAAAACAGAAAATCAATAGAGAAATCAATAAAACTACAGCCTGGCTCTTTGAAAAGATTGATAAAATTGTTATGCCTCTAGCCATGCAAACTAAGAAAAAAAGAGAAGACGCAAATTAGCAACATCAGAAATTAAAGAGGGGACATCACTACAGATCTCACTGAAATTAAAAGGATAACAAAGGAATGCTATGAACAATTCTATGTCCACAAATTAGACGACCTAGACAAAGTGGATCAACTCCTTGAAAGAAGCAATCTGTCAAAACTCACACAGGAAGAAATAGATGATCTGAATAGGCCTATACCGAGTAAAGAAATTGAATCAATAATTAATATCCTTCCAAAACAGAAAGCACCAGGTACAGATGGGTTCACTGGTGAATTCTACTTAACTTTTAAGGAAGAAATCATACCAATTCTCTGCAATCTCTTTTAAGAGGACAGAAGAGGAAGGAATATTTCCTAACTCATTCCACACAGCCAGCATTATCCTAATACTAAAACCATACAAAAATATTACAAGAAAACTACAGAACAATATCTCTCATGAACATTGAGGCAAAAATCCTCAACAAAATATTAGCAAATCAAATACAAAAAGATATAAAAAGAGGGAGGCAGAGTCAAGATGGCTGCACGGAAGGATGCAGAGTTCCTGTCTCCCCACAGGTAGGGCACCTGCCGGTTGCTGTTGGGAGACCTCAGCACCCAAGGAGATGGGAGGAACCCCCGAGAGACTGGGTAGGACATGGGGGGGGGGAAGTGAGGAGGTAGGAGAAGTGGAGGCTGTACAGGACTGGTGCCCCGAGGGGTGGCTGAGAGAGGGGAGGGGTTCCCATGTCTGGAGGGACCCTGGGAGGGCTCAGAGGATAAGGGGGGAGTGTGCCTAGTATGTCCCCTGCCCAATCAGCTCTGGGAAGCCTGCTGGGCTCCTGGGCCAGGTCCTCCACCCTCCGAAGGCCCCCTCCAGCCTGCCTGGGTCCTCGGGGCCTAGGAGGGAGATGGGGGGTGGGGGAGCAGAGGAGAGGCGGATGGAGAGGGGCCCTCCAGGATCGGAGGATCAGGGGAGGTGCAGAGGGTGTTTCCCCTGACGCTCGGGCCCAGGGAGCCTGGGTCCCAGACCTGGACCTGGTCCTTCACCCTCCAAGGCCAGAGGCACTCCTTGGCCCTTCCTGCACGTTGAGACTAAGCCCCACACCCCCGAACCCCCAGGGCCTTTTCTGGCCCTGTGGGTCCTAAGCATAGGCCCCGCCCACTGCCTAAACCCCACCCCTGCCTAAGCCCCACCCCCCACAGCCAAGGCCTTATTCAGCTTTTTTTTCTTTTTCCCTCTTTTTTTCCTATTGTGATTCTGTTTTACCTTCTGGTTGTTTAATCTATATTTTTATTTTTTCTAACATATCTGTTAGTTTTCTAATTTTATTTTTTTCCCTTTGTTATTGTTTTGCTCCTTTTTTTTTTTTTTTTTTTTTTTTTTGCTGCCCTGTACGATTTGCAGGATCTTGGTTCACAAGCAAGGGGTCGGGCCTGAGCTCCTCTGGTTGAGATCCGAGTCAGGACCACTGGACTAGCAGAGGACCTCAGACCCCAGGGAATATTCATTGGAGTGAGGTCTCCTGGAGGTCCTCATCTTGGCACCAAGACTGAGCTCTACCCAACAGCCTATGAACTCCAATGCTGGAAGCCTCAGGCCAAACAACCAGTAAGACAGGAACACAAACTGACCCATCAAAAAAAAAAAAAGAGACCACAAAAAAAAGGGTCACAGATGAAGGAACAAGGTAAAAACCTATAAGATCAAATAAATGAAGAGGAAATAAGCAACCTACCTGAGAAAGAATTTAGAGTAATGACAGTAAAGATGATCCAGGATCTCGGAAACAGAATGTAGGCACAGCTCGAGAAAGTATAAAAGTTTTAAAAAGTTCTAGAAGAACTAAAGAACAAACAAACAGAGATGAACAACACAATAGCTGAAATGAAAAATACACTAGAAGGAATCAACAACAAAACACCTGAGGCAGAAGAACGAATAAGTGAACTGGAAGACAGAATGGTGGAAATAACTGCTGAGGAGCAGAAAAAGAAAAAAGAATGAAAAAAATTGAAGACAATCTCAGAGACCGCTGGGACAACAGTAAACGTACCAACATTATACAGGTCGCATCCCAGAAGAAGAAGAGGAAAAGAAAGGGTCTGAGAAAATTTTCTAAGAGATTATAGTAGAAAACTTCCATAATATGGGAAAGCAAATAGTCACCCAAGTCCAGGAAGCACAGAGAGTCCCATACAGGATAAATACTAGGAGGAACATACCAAGACACATAATCAAACTAACAAACATTAAATTCAAAGAAAAAATATTAAAAGTAGCAAGGGAAAAGCAAAAAATAACATACAATGGAATCCCTGTAAGTTTATCAGCTGATTTTTCAGCAGAAACTCTGCAGGCCAGAAGAGAGTGGCAGGATATACTTAAAGTGATGAAAAAGAAACACCTACAACCAAGATTACTCTACTCAGCAAGGATCTCTTTCAGATTCGATGGAGAAAGCAAAAGCTTTACAGACAAGCAAAAGCTAAGAGAATGGAGCACCACCAAACCAGCTTTACAACAAATGCTAAAGGAACTTCTCTAGGTGAGAAACACAAGAGAAGAAAAAGACCCACAAAAACAAAGCCAAAACAATTAAGAAAATGGTAATAGGAACATACATATCAATAATAACCTTGAATGTAAATGGATTAAATGCTCCAACCAAAAGACACAGACTGGCTGAATGGATACATAAACAAGACCTGTATATATGCTGTCTACAAGAGACCCACTTCAGACCTAGGGACACATAGAGACTGAAAGTGAGGGGATGGAAAAACATATTCTATGCAAATGGAAATAATAAGAAGGCTGGAGTAGCAATTGTCATATCAGACAAAACAGATATTAAAATAAAGACTATTACAAGAGACAAAGAAGGACACTACATAATGATCAAAGGATCAATCCAAGAAGAAGATATAACAATTGTAAATATTTATGCACCCAACATAGGAGCACCTCAATACATAAGGCAAATGCTAACAACCATGAAAGGGGAAATTGACAGTAACACAATAATAGTAGGGGACTTTAACACCCCACTTACACCAAAGGACAGATCATCCAAACAGAAAATAAATAAGGAAACACAAGCTTTAAATGACACAATAGACCAGATAGATTTAATTGATGTTTATAGAACATTCCACTCAAAAGTGGCAGAATACACTTTCTTCTCAAGTGCACATGAAACATTCTCCATGATAGATCACATCTTGGGCCAAAAATCAAGCATCAGAAAATTTAAGAAAATTAAAATCGTATCAAGCATCTTTTCTGACCACAACACTATGAGATTAGAAATCAATTACAGGAAGAAAACTGTAAAAAACACAAATATATGGAGGCTGAAGAGTGAACTACTAAATACCCAAGAGATCACTGAAGAAGTCAAAGAAGAAATTAAAAAATACATGGAAACAAATGGCAATGAAAACACAATGACCCAAAACCTATGGGACGCAGCAAAAGCAGTTCTAAGAGGGAAGTTTATAGCAATTCAATCCTACCTCAAGAAACAAGAAAAATCTCAAATAAACAATCTATCCTTACACCTAAAGCAACTAGAGAAAGAAGAACAAAGAAAACACAAAGTCAGTAGAAGAAAAGAAATCATAAATATCAGAGCAGAAATAATGAAATAGAAACGAAGAAAACAATAGCAAAGATCAATAAAACTAAAAGTTGGTTCTTTGAGAAGAAAAACAAAATTGATTGATAAACCTTTAGCCAGATTCATCAAGAAAAAAAGGGAGAGGACTGAATCAATAAAATTAGAAATGAAAAAGGAGAAATCACAACTGACATAGCAGAAATAGAAAGGATTTTAAGAGACTATTACAGACAACTATATGCCAATAAAATGGATAACTGGGAAGAAATGGACAAATTCTTGGAAAAGTACAATTTTCCAAGACTAAACTAGGAAGAATTAGAAAATATAAACTGACCTATCATAAGTAATGAAATTGAAACTGTAATTAAAA
Organism: Lagenorhynchus albirostris; assembly: GCF_949774975.1. Lineage (NCBI taxonomy): Eukaryota > Metazoa > Chordata > Mammalia > Artiodactyla > Delphinidae > Lagenorhynchus > Lagenorhynchus albirostris. Next base: position 187,933,924 of record NC_083095.1, read on the forward strand.
ATCTTCCAAGAAACAAATGTCAACGAACAGATGGCTTCACAGGAGAATTCTATCAAACATTTAGAGAAGAGCTAACACCCATCCTTCTCAAACTCTTTCAAAAAATTCCAGAGGGAGGAACACTCCCAAATTTGTTCTATGAGGCTACCATCACTATGATACCAAAACCAGACAAAGATATCACAAAAAAAGAAAATTATAGGCTAGTATCACTGATGAACATAGATGCAAAAATCCTAAACAAAATACTAGCAAACAGAATCCAACAACACATTAGAAGGATCATACACCATGATCAAGGGGGGTAGGAATGCAAGAATTCTTCAATATACGCAAATCAATCAATGTGATAAACCATATTAACAAATTAAGGAAGAAAAAACATATGATCATCTCAGTAGATGCAGAAATATCTTTTGACAATATTCAACACGTATTTATGCTAAAAACTTTCCAGAAAAAGGTCATAGAGGTAACCTACCTCAACATAGTAAAGGCCATATATGACAAACCCACAGCAAACATTAATCTCAATGGTGAAAAACTGAAACCATATCAACTCAGATCAGGAACAAGACAAGGACGTCCACTCTCACCACTCTTATTCAACATAGTTTTGGAAGTCCTAGACTGGCAATCAGAGAAGAAAAAGAAATAAAAGGAATACAAATTGGAAAAGAAGAAGTAAAACTGTCACTGTTTGCAGATGACATGATACTATACATAGAAAATCCTAAAGATGCCACCAGAAAACTACTAGAACTAATCAATGAAATTGGTAAGGTTGCAGGATACAAAACTAGTGCACAGAAATCTCTTGCATTCCTATACACTAACAACAAAAAATCAGAAAGAGAAATTAAGGAAACAATACTATTTACCATTGCAACAAAAAGAGTAAAATACCTAGGAATAAACCTACCTAAGGAGACAAAAGACTTGTACTCAGGAAACTATAAAACACTGATGAAAGAAATCAAAGATGACATAAACAGATGGAGAAATATACCATGGTCTGGGTTGCAAGAATAAATATTGTGAAAATCACTGTACTACCCAAAGTAATCTACAGATTCAATGCAATCCCTATCAAACTACCAATGGCATTCTTCACAGAATTAGAACAAAAAATTTTACAATTCGTATGGAAACACAAAAGACCATGAATAGTCAAAGAAATCAATTTCAATTCATTTCAAAGAATGAAAAACGGAGCTGGAGGAGTTAGGCTCCCCAACTTCAAACTATACTACAAAGCTACAGTAATCAAGACAGTATGGTACTGGCACAAAAACAGAAATATAGATCAATGGAACAGGATAGAAAGCCCAGAGATAAACCCACACACATATGGTCACCTTATTTTTGATAAAGGAGGCAAGAATATACAATGGAGAAAAGACAGCCTCTTCAATAAGTGGTGCTGGGAAAACTGGACAGCTACATGTAAAAGAATGAAATTAGAACACTCCCTAACACCACACACAAAAATAAACTCAAAATGGATTAAAGACCTAAATGTAAGACCGGACACTATAAAACTCTTAGAGGAAAACATTGGACAACCACTCTTTGACATAAACCACAGCAAGATCTTTTTTGACCCACCTCCTACAGTAATGGAAATACAAACAAAAATAAACAAATGGGACCTAATGAAACTTAAAAGCTTTTGCACAGCAAAGGAAACCATAAACAAGACAAAAGGACAACCCTCAGAATAGGAGAAAATATTTGCAAATGAAGCAACGGACAAAGGGTTAATCTCCAAAATATACAAACAGCTCATGGAGCTCATTATCAAAAAAACAACCCAATACAAAAATGGGCGGAAGACCTAAAAAGACGTTTCACCAAAGAAGACATACAGACGGCCAAGAGGCACATGAAAAGATACTCAACATCACTAATTATTAAAGAAATGCAAATCAAAGCTACAGTGAGGTATCACCTGAAACCAGTCAGAATCGCCATCATCAAAAAATCTACAAACAGTAAATGTTGGAGAGGGTATGGAGAAAAGGGAACCCTTTTGCACTGTTGGTGGGAATGTAAATTGAAACAGCCAGTATGGAGAACAGTATGGAGGTTCCTTAAAAAACTAAAAATAGAACTACTATATGACCCAGCAATCCCACTACTGGGCACATACCCTGAGAAAACCATAATTCAAAAGGACACATGTACCCCAATGTTCATTGCACCACTATTTACAATAGCCAGGATATGGAAAAAACCTAAATATCCAACTACAGATGAATGGATAAAGAAGATGTGGTACATATATACAATGGAATATTACTCAGCCATAAAAAGAATGAAATTGGGTCATTTGTAGAGATATGGATGGACCTAGCATCTGTCATACAGAGTGAAGTAAGCCAGAAAGAGAAAAACTAATATCGTATATTAATGCATATATGTGGAATCTTGATAAATGGTACAGACGAACCTATTTGCAGGACAGGAATAGAGACGTAGATGTAGAGAATGGACATGTGGACATGGTGGGGAAGGGGAGGGTGAGACCAACTGGGAGATTAAGTTTGACATAAATTCACTACCATGTGTGAAATAGATAGCTAGTGGGAACCTGCTGTATAGCATGGGGAGCTCAGCTCAGTGCTCAGTGATGTCCTAGATGGGTGGGATAGGGGTGGGTGAGAGAGAGGTCCAAGAGGGAGGGGATATAGTTATACATATAGCTGATTCACTTCATTGTACAGCAGAAACTAACACAACATTTTAAAGCAGTTATACTCCAATAAAAAAAAGCTATAAAAAGAATTATACACCATAATTTAGTGGGATTTATCCCAGGTGTGCAAGGCTGGTTCACCATTTGAAAATCAAGTAATGCAGTCCATCATATCAGCAGACTAAATAGGAAAAATAACATGATCTTATCAATTGATGCAGAAAAAGTGTTTGAAAAAATCCAATATCTATGATTTTTTAAAAATCTCAATAAACTAGGAATAGAGTGGAACTTTCTCAACTGCATAATGACTATCTACAAAAAGCCTACAGCTAACATCATACTTAATGGTAATAAATTTGAAGCTTTCCCATTAAGGTGAGATATAAGGCAAGGATGTCCCCTCTCACCACTACTTTTCAACCTCATATTAGAAGTCCTTACTAATTTAATAAGGCAAGTAAAGGAAATAAAATGTATACAGACTAGGAAGGAAGACATAACACTTCCTTTATTCACAGATGACATGATCATCTACGTAGAAAATTCATAAAAATTGGCCCAAAAAACTCCTGGAACTAAAAAGTGATTATACCAAGATTGCAGGATACAAGGTTTATATACAAAAGTCAGCTACTTTTCTGTATATCAGGGGATGAACAAGTGAAATTAAAAATTAGAAACACATTAATATTTACATTAGCGCCTCCCCAAATGCAATACTTAGGTGAAAATTTAACAAAATATGTATAAGATCTATATGAGCAAAACTATAAAATGAAAGATTTCAAAGGAGAACCAAATAAATGGAGAGATATTCCATGTACATGGATAGGAAGGCTCAATATTGTCAAGATGTCAGTTCTTCACTTGAGCTGATCCAGAGTTGATCAACTGTATCTGTATAGCAATTGTATCAACTGGTCTATATCTATCAACTTGATCTATAGATTCAATGCACCCCCAATAAAAATCCCAGCAAGTTACTTTGTGGATGTTGACAGACTAATTCTAAAGTTTATATGGAGAGACAAAAGATCCAGAATAGTCAACACAATATCGAGGAGAAGAACAAAGTTGGAGAACTGACACTACCTGACTTCAAGTCTTATTATAAAGCTGCAGTTGTCAAGACAGAATTTTATTGGCAAAGGAACAGAACAGAGAAGCCATAGACCCACATAAATCTATCAACCAGTTTGAGAAAGGAGCAAAATTAATAAAATGGAGAAAAGATAGTGTTTTCAACAAATGGTGTTGGAATTACTGAACATCCACATGCAGAAACATGAATCTACACACAGACGATATACTCTTCACAAAATTAAGTCAAGATGGATCACAGATCTAAATGGAAAACACAAAACTATAGAACTTCTAGAAGAAAACATAGGAGAAAACTTAGTAACCTTGGGTGTTGTGATGCCTTTTAAAATATAACACCAAAGATATGATCCATGAAAGACATAATCGCTAAGCTGGACTTCATTAATATTAAAAACCATCTTCTCAGTGAAAAACAATATCAAAAGAAGTAGAAAACAAACCACAGACTGGGAGAAAATATTTACAGAAGACAAATCGTTAAAGACTGTTATCCAAAATACACAAATAACACTTGAATTTCAACAATAAGAAAACAAGCAATCCAATTTAAAAACGGAAAAAATACCTGAACAGACACCTCATCAAAGAAGATATACAGATGGGAAATTAGCATATGAAAAGATGCTCCAAATCATATGTCAACAGGGAAATGCAAATTAAACCAACAATGAGATGCCACTACGTACCATTTAGAATGGCCAAAATCAAAGTATTGACAACACCAAATGCCAGTAAGGATGTGGAGCAACAGGAACTTTCATTCATTGTTGGTGGGAATGCAAAATGGTGCAGCTACTTTGGAAGACAATTTGATGGTTTCTTACAAAACTAAACATACTGTTACCATCTGATCCAGCAGTCATGCTCCTTAAACATGTACCCAAAGGAGCTGGGAGCTTATGTCCATGCAAAAACCTGAACATGGATGTTTTTAGCTGCTTTATTCTTAATTCCCCAAACTTAGAAACAACCAAGATGTCCTTTGGTAGGGGAATAGATAAATCAACCTTGGTACATCCAGACAATGAAATACCATTCAGTTCTAGAAAAGAATCAGCTATAAGGCCTTGAAAAAACATGGAGGAAGTTTAACTGTATACTAGTAAGTGAAAGAAGCCAACTGGAGAAGGCTACCTACTATATGGTTCAAAACTATGTGACATTCTGGAAAAGGTGAAACTGTAGAGACAATAAAAAAATCAGTAGTTGGGGTGGGGTGGGGAGGGAAAAGAGATGAACAGGAAGAGTACAGAGGATGTTGAAAATGAGGGAGGCTATCATGTGTGGGAGCAGGGGAGGAGACGGGAAGTCTTGTAACTTCAACTCAATTTTATTGTAAACCTAAAACTGCTCTAAAAAAATAGTCTTTTTAAAAAAAGTAGTCAAATGTAAAATAGATAGCTAGTGGGAAGCAGCCACATAGCACAGGGAGATCAGCTCGGTGCTTTGTGACCACCTAGAGGGGCGGGATAGGGAGGGTGGGAGGGAGACGCAAGAGGGAGGAGATATGGGGATATATGTATATGTATAGCTGAGTCACTTTGTTATAAGCAGAAACTAACACAACAATGTAAAGCAATTATACTTCAATAAAGATGTTTTAAAAAAGTAGTGTAGTCCTAAATATATAAAAATGATTTTATATGTTTTAGGTATAATTACTCAAGTACTATTTGCTGTAAAAATTTGCACTTACACATTTACAAATCTTAATTTGTCAGAATGATCCTATTAAAAATCTCATAATTTTCCTTGCATTGAAATTGGAATATTAATGGATTTTTCAGAAAAGCCTTCTCTACAATGATTTCTTTATTTTTCTTTTTAAAGATGTAGATACCTGAGGGAATACATTTTCCAGACTATTTTAATGAATAAATAAAAAATATTACCTTCTAAATAGATAAAAATTATAGGTAGTGTTACATATTTGGTGTAATTCTGAAGAAGATGCCTACTATTATTGGTCTTGATTTCCATCTATAAAATTTGGGTCATTTTTAGATCATAAAAGTACATTTTTTGCCTTATTCTTAAATGTTTTTCAAATGTTAAATGGGTCACATAATCTTATACTTAAATTTTTTTGTAATGTTAAATAAGTATTGCGTGGACCAAAATGTTCGTTCTGTTTTTTCTGTAGGATGGCTCTGGTAGCACTTAAAGTTGTCTTTAACTTCATTGGAAACAATTTTCTTAGCGTGCATTTTAAAAAAGACTTATGGGCTTCCGGGAAGATGGCAGAAGAGTAAGACGCGGAGATCACCTTCCTCCTCACAGATACACCAGAAATACATCTACACGTGGAACAACTCCTACAGAACACCTGCTGAACGCTGACAGAAGACCTCAGACCTCCCAAAAGGCAAGAAACACCCCACGTACCTGGGTAGGGCAAAAGAAAAAAGAAAAAACAGAGACAAAAGAATAGGGACGGGCCCAGCACTGGTGGGAGGGAGCCGTGAAGGAGGAAAAGTGTCCACACACTAGGAAGCCCCTTCGCGGGCGGGGACTGCGGGTGACAGAGGGGGGGAGCTTCGCAGCCGCAGAGGAGAGCACAGCAACAGGGGTGCGGAGGGCAAAGCGGGGAGATTCCGGCACAGAGGATCGGTGCCGACCAGCACTCACCAGCCCGAGAGGCGTGTCTGCTCACCCGCCGGGGCGGGCGGGGCTGGGAGCTGAGCCTCGGGCTTCGGTCGGAGCGCAGGGAGAGGACTGGGGTTGGCGGCGTGAACACAGCCTGCAGGGGGTTAGTGCACCACGGCTGGCCGGGAGGGAGTCCGGGAAAGAGTCTGCACCTGCCGAAGAGGCAAGAGACTTTTTCTTCCCTCTTTGTTTCCTGGTGCGCGAGGAGAGGGGATTCAGAGCGCTGCTTAAAGGAGCTCCAGAGACGGGCGCGAGCCGCGGCTAACAGCGCGGACCCCAGAGACGGGCGGGAGACGCTAAGGCTGCTGCTGCCGCCACCAGAAAGCCTGTGTGCGAGCACAGGTCACTCTCCACACCCCCTTCCGGGGAGCCTGTGCACCCCGACACTGCCGGGGTCCCGGGATCCAGGGACAACTTCCCCGGGAGAACGCACGCCACGCCTCAGGCTGCTGCAACGTCACGCCGGCCTCTGCCGCCGCAGGCCCGCCCCGCCTCCGAGCCCCGGAGGCCTGAGTGAGCCAGAGCCCCTGAATCAGCGGCTCCTTTAACCCCATCCTGTCTGAGCGAAGAACAGACGCCCTCCGGCGACCTACACGCAGAGGCGGGGCCAAATCCAAAGCTGAGCCCCTGGGAGCTGTGAGAACAAAGAAGAGAAAGGGAAATCTCTCCCAGCAGCTTCAGGAGCAGCGGATTAAATCTCCACAATCAACTTGATGTACCTGCATCTGTGGAATACATGAATAGACAACCACTCATCCCAAATTAAGGAGCCGTGTGGATGAAAGGCTCTTGGGCAGCAGCCAGGAGTCAGTGCTGTGCCTCTGAGATGGGAGAGCCAACTTCAGGACACTGGTCCACAAGACACCTCCCAACTCCACATAAAATATCAAACGGCGAAAATCTCCCAGAGATCTCCATCTCAACAACAGCACCCAGCTTCACTCAACGACCAGCAAGCTACAGTGCTGGACATCCTATGCCAAACAACTAGCAAGACAGGAACACAACCCCACCCATTAGCAGAGAGGCTGCCTAAAATCATAATAAGTCCACAGACACCCCAAAACACACCACCAGACGTGGACCTGCCCACCAGAAAGACAAGATCCAGCCTCATCCACCAGAACACAGGCACTAGTCCCCTCCACCAGGAAGCCTACACAACCCACTGAACCAACCTTAGCCACTGGGGACAGACACCAAAAATAACGGGAACTATGAACCTTCAGCCTGCGAACAGGAGACCCCAAACACAGTAAGATAAGCAAAATGAGAAGACAGAAAAACACACCGCAGATGAAGGAGCAAGGTAAAAACCCACCAGACCTAACAAATGAAGAGGAAATAGGCAGTCTACCTGAAAGAGAATTCAGAATAATGATAGTAAAGATGATCCAAAATCTTGGAAATAGGCTAGACAAAATGCAAGAAACATTTAACAAGGACCTAGAAGAACTAAAGATGAAACAAGCAATGATGAACAACACAATAAATGAAATTAAAAATACTGTAGATGGGATCAATAGCAGAATAACTGAGGCAGAAGAATGGATAAGTGACCTGGAAGATAAAGTAGTGGAAATAACTACTGCAGAGCAGAATAAAGAAAAAAGAATGAAAAAAACTAGGACAGTCTCAGAGACCTCAGGGACAACATTAAATGCACCAACATTCGAATTATCGGGGTTCCAGACGAAGAAGAGAAAAAGAAAGGGACTGAGAAAATATTTGAAGAGATTATAGTTGAAAACTTCCCTAATATGGGAAAGGATATAGTTAATCAAGTCCAGGAAGCACAGAGAGTCCCATAAAGGATAAATCCAAGGAGAAATACGCCAAGACACATATTAATCAAACTGTCAAAAATTAAATACAAAGAAAGCATATTAAAAGCAGCAAGGGAAAAACAACAAATAACACACAAGGGAATCCCCATAAGGTTAACAGCTGATCTTTCAGCAGAAACTCTGCAAGCCAGAAGGGAATGGCAGGACATATTTAAAGTGATGGAGGAGAAAAACCTGCAACCAAGATTACTCTACCCAGGAAGGATCTCATTCAGATTTGATGGAGAAATTAAAACCTTTACAGACAAGCAAAAGCTGAGAGAGTTCAGCACCAAATCAGCTTTACAACAAATGCTAAAGGAACTTCTCTAGGCAAGAAACACAAGAGAAGGGAAAGACCTACAATAAAGAACCCAAAACAATTAAGAAAATGGGAATAGGAACATACATATTGATAATTACCTTAAATGTAAATGCACTAAATGCTCCCACCAAAAGACACAGATTGGCTGAATGGATACAAAAACAAGACCCAAATATATGCTGTCTACAAGAGACCCACTTCAGACCTTGAGACACATACAGACTGAAAGTAAAGGGATGGGAAAAGATATTCCATGCAAATGGAAACCAAAAGAAAGCTGGAGTAGCAATTCTCATATCAGACAAAATAGACTTTAAAATAAAGACTACTAGAAGAGACAAAGAAGGACACTACATAATGATCAAGGGATCAATCCAAGAAGAAGATATAACAATTGTAAATATTTATGCACCCAACATAGGAGCACCTCAATACATAAGGCAAATACTAACAGGCATAAAAGGGGAAATCGACAGTAACACATTCATAGTAGGGGACTTTAACACCCCCTTTCACCAATGGACACATCATCCAGAATGAAAATAAATAAGGAAACACAAGCTTTAAGTGATACATTAAACAAGATGGACTTAATTGATATTTATAGGACATTCCATCCAAAAACAACAGAATACACATTTTTCTCAAGTGCTCATGGAACATTCTCCAGGATAGATCATATCTTGGGTCACAAATCAAGCCTTGGTAAATTTAAGGAAATTGAAATTGTATCAAGTATCTTTTCTGACCACAACGCTATGAGACTAGATATCAATTACAGGAAAAGATCTGTAAAAAATACAAACACATGGAGGCCAAACAGTACACTGCTTAATAACGAAGTGATCACTGAAGAAATCAAAGAGGAAATATAAAAACACCTAGAAACAAATGACAATGGAGACATGACAACTCAAAATCTATGGGGTGCAGCAAAAGCAGTTCTAAGAGGGAAGTTTATAGCAATGCAATCCTACCTTAATAAACAAGAAACATCTCGAATAAACAACCTAACCTTGCACCTAAAGCAGTTAGAGAAATAAGAACAAAAAAAACCCAAAGTTATCAGAAGGAAAGAAATCATAAAATTCAGAACAGAAATAAATGAAAAAGAAATGAAGGAACATTTTGGTACATGTCTCTTTTTGAATTATGGTTTTCTCAGGGTATATGCCCAGTAGTGGGATTGCTGGGTCATATGGTAGTTCTATTTGTAGCTTTTTAAGGAACCTCCATACTGTTCTCCACAGTGGCTGTGTCAATTTACATTCCCACCAACAGTGTAAGAGGGTTCCCTTTTCTCCACACCCTCTCCAGCATTTATTGTTTCTAGATTTTTTGATGATGGCCATTCTGACTGGTGTGAGATGATATCTCATTGTAGTTTTGATTTGCATTTCTCTAATGATTAGTGATGTTGAGCATTCTTTCATGTGTTTGTTGGCAGTCTGTATATCTTCTTTGGAGAAATGTCTATTTAGGTCTTCTGCCCATTTTTGGATTGGGTTGTTTGTTTTCTTGTTATTGAGCTGCATGAGCTGCTTGTAAATTTTGGAGATTAATCCTTTGTCGGTTGCTTCATTTGCAAATATTTTCTCCCATTCTGAGGGTTGTCTTTTGGTCTTGTTTATGGTTTCCTTTGCTGTGCAAAAGCTTTCAAGTTTCATTAGGTCAGTGGCCCGGAGATGGAAACAACCTAAGTGCCCGTCATCGGATGAATGGATAAAGAAGATGTGGCACATATATACAATGGAATATTACTCAGCCATAAAAAGAAACGAAATTGAGCTATTTGTAATGAGGTGGATAGACCTAGAGTCTGTCATACAGAGTGAAGTAAGTCAGAAAGAGAGAGACAAATACCGTATGCTAACACATATATATGGAATTTAAGAAAAAAAAATGTCATGAAAAACCTAGGGGTATAGCAGGAATAAAGACGCAGACCTCTTAGAGAACGGACTTGAGGTTATGGGGAGGGGGAAGGGTGAGCTGTGACAGGGCGAGAGAGAGTCATGGGCATATACACACTAACAAACGCAGTAAGGTAGATAGCTAGTGGGAAGCAGCCGCATGGCACAGGGATATTGGCTCGGTGCTTTGTGACAGCCTGGAGGGGTGGGATGGGGAGGGTGGGAGGGAGGGAGACGCAACAGGGAAGACATATGGGAACATATGTTTATGTATGACTGATTCACTTTGTTATAAAGCAGAAACTAACACACCATTGTAAAGCAATTATACCCCAATAAAGATGTAAAAAAAAAAAAAAATGGAATAGGTGGGTTAATGGATATATAAATAAATAAAATTAAAATAAGAATGTAAAAAAAAAAAGAAATGAAGGAAACAATAGCAAAGATCAATAAAACTAAAAGCTGGTTCTTTGAGAAGATAAACAAAATTGATAAACCATTAGCCAGAGTCATCAAGAAAAAAAGGGAGAAGACTCAAATCATAGAATTAGAAATGAAAAAGAAGTAACAACTGACACTGCAGAAATACAAAAGATCATGAAAGATTACTACAAGCAACTCTATGCCAATAAAATGGACAACCTGGAAGAAATGGACAAATTCTTAGAAATGCACAACCTGGGCTTCCCTGGTGGCGCAGTGGTTGAGAGTCTGCCTGCCGATGCAGGGGACACAGGTTCGTGCCCCGGTACGGGAAGATCCCACATGCCGCGGAGCGGCTGGGCCCGTGAGCCATGGCCACTGAGCCTGTGCGTCCGGAGCCTGTGCTCCGTAGCCGGAGAGGCCACAACAGTGAGAGGCCCGTGTACCGCAAAAAAAAAAAAAAAAAAAAAAAAAAGAAATGCACAACCTGCCAAGACTGAATCAGGAAGAAATAGAAAATATGAACAGACCAATCACAAGCACTGAAATTGAAACTGTGATTAAAAAATCTTCCAACAAACTAAAGCCCAGGACCAAATGGCTTCACAGGCAAATTCTATCAAGCATTTAGAGAAGAGCTAACACCTATCCTTCTCAAACTCTTCCAAAATATAGCAGAGGGAGGAACACTCCCAAACTCATTCTACGAGGCCACCATCACCCTGATACCAAAACCAGACAAGGATGTCACAAAGAAAGAAAACTACAGGCCAATATCATTGATGAACATAGATGCAAAAATCCTCAACAAATACTAGCAAACAGAATCCAACAGCACATTAAACGGATCATACACCATGATCAAGTGAGGTTTATTCCAGGAGTGCAAGGATTCTTCAATATATGTAAATCAATCAACGTGATATACCATATTAACAAATTGAAGAAGAAAAACCATATGATCATCTCAATAGATGCAGAGAAAGCTTTCGACAAAATTCAACACCCATTTATGATAAAAACCCTGCAGAAAGTAGGCATAGAGGGAACTTTCCTCAACATACTAAAGGCCATATATGACAAACCCACAGCCAACATTGTCCTCAATGGTGAAAAACTGAAAGCATTTCCACTAAGATCAGGAACAAAACAAGGTTGCCCGCTCTCACCACTCTTATTCAACATAGTTTGGAAGTTTTAGCCACAGCAATCAGAGAAGAAAAGGAAATAAAAGGAATCCAAATCGGAAAAGAAGAAGTAAAGCTGTCACTGTTTGCAGATGACATGATACTATACATAGAGAATCCTAAAGATGCTACCAGAAAACTACGAGAGCTAATCAATGGATTTGGTAAAGTAACAGGATACAAAATTAATGCACCGAAATCTCTTGCATTCCTATACACTGATGATGAAAAATCTGAAAGTGAAATCAAGAAAACACTCCCATTTACCACGGCAACAAAAACAATAAAATATCTAGGAATAAACCTACCTAAGGAGACAAAAAACCTGTATGCAGAAAATTATAAGACACTGATAAAAGAAATTAAAGATGATACAAGTAGATGGAGAGATATACCATGTTCTTGAATTGGAAGAATCAACATTGTGAAAATGATTCTACTACCCAAAGCAATCTACAGATTCAATGCAATCCCTATCAAACTACCACTGGCATTTTTCACAGAAGTAGAACAAAAAATTTCACAATTTGTATGGAAACACAAAAGACCCCGAATATCCAAAGCAATCTTGAGAACGAAAAACGGAGCTGGAGGAATCAGGCTCGCTGATATGAGACTATACTACAAAGCTACAGTAATCAAGACAGTATGGTACTGGCACAAAAACAGAAATATAGATCAGTGGAACAGGGTAGAAAGCCCAGAGATAAACCCACGCACATATGGTCACCTTATATTTGGTAAAGGAGGCAGGAGTGTACAGTGGAGAAAGGACAGCCTCTTCAATAAGTGGTGCTGGGAAAACTGGACAGGTACATGTTAAAGTATGAGATTAGATCACTCCCTAACACCATACACAAAAATAAGCTCAAAATGGATTAAAGACCTAAATGTAAAGCCAGAAACTATCAAACTCTTAGAGGAAAACATAGGCAGAACACTCTATGACATAAATCACAGCAAGATCCTTTTTGACCCACCTCCTAGAGAAATGGAAATAAAAACAAAAGTAAACAAATGGGACCTAATGAAACTTGAAAGCTTTTGCACAGCAAAGGAAACATAAACAAGACCAAAAGACAACCCTCAGAATTGGAGAAAATATTTGCAAATGAACCAACTTACAAAGATTTACTCTCCAAAATTTATAAGCAGCTCATGCAGCTTAATAACAAAAAAACAAACAACCCAATCCAAAAATGGGCAGAAGACCTAAATAGACATTTCTCCAAAGAAGATATACAGACTGCCAACAAACACATGAAAGAATGCTCAACATCATTAATCATTAGAGAAATGCAAATCAAAACTACAATGAGATATCATCTCACACCAGTCAGAATGGCCATCATCAAAAAGTCTAGAAACAATAAATGCTGGATAGGGTGTGGAGAAAAGGGAACCCTCTTGCACTGTTGGTGGGAATATAAATTGATACAGCCACTGTGGAGAACAGTATGGGGGTTCCTTAAAAAACTACAAATAGAACTACCATATGACCCAGCAATCCCACTACTGGGCATATACCCTGAGAAAACCATAATTCAAAAAGAGTCATGTACCAAAATGTTCATTGCAGCTCTATTTACAACAGCCCGGAGATGGAAGCAACCTAAGTGTCCATCATCGGATGAATGGATAAAGAAGATGTGGCACATATATACAATGGAATATTACTCAGCCATAAAAAGAAACGAAATTGAGCTATTTGTAATGATGTGGATAGACCTAGAGTCTGTCATACAGAGTGAAGTAAGTCAGAAAGAGAAAGACAAATACCATATGCTAACACATATATCTGGAATCTAAGAAAAAAAATGTCATGAAGAACCTAGGGGTAAGACAGGAATAAAGACACAGACCTACTAGAGAATGGACTTGCGGATATGGGGAGGGGGAAGGGTGAGCTGTGACAAAGCGAGAGAGAGGCATGGACATATATACACTACCAAAGGTAAGGTAGATAGCTAGTGGGAAGCAGCCGCATAGCACAGGGAGATCAGCTCGGTACTTTGTGCTCGCCTGGAGGGGTAGGATAGGGAGGGTGGGAGGGAGGGAGACACAAGAGGGAACATATGTATATGTATAACTGATTCACTTTGTTATAAAGCAGAAACTAACACACCATTGTAAAGCAGTTATTCTCCAATTAAAAAAAGACTTATCAAAATTGGTAAATTTTTGTGTAGTTTTAATATTTTAAAATTTTAAATATTTTAAATTTTAAAATTTTAATATTGAAGATGGAAGAAAAGAAGCAACGTTTTTGGAATATTATGCGTTATTATTTCAAGAAAGGTAAAAACGCAAATGAAACGCACAAAAATATTTGTGCAGTGGATGGAGAAGGTGCTGTGACTGATAGAACACGTCAAAAGTGGTTTGTGAAGTTTTGTGCTGGAGACTTCTCGCTGGATGGTGCTCCACTATCGGGTTGACCAGTTGAAGTTGATAGCGATCAACTGAAAGAATAATTGAGAACGGTCAACGTTATACCACGTGAGAGATAGCTGACATACTCAAAATATCCAAATCAAGTGTTGAAGATCATTTGCACCAGCCTGGTTATGTGAATTGATTTGATGTTTGGATTCCACAGAAGTTAAGTGAAAAATACCTTCTTGACCATATTTCCACATGCGATTCTCTACTTAAATGTAATGAAAATGTTCTGTTTTTAAAACAAATTGTGATGGGCAGTGAAAAGTGGATACTGTACAACAATGTGGAACAGAGGAGATCGTGGGGCAAGCGAAATGAATCACCACCAACCACACCAAAGGCCAGTCTTCATCCAATGAAGGTGATGTTGTGTATATGGTGGGATTGGAAGGGAGTTATCTATTATGAGCTCCTTCCAGAAAACCAAATATTAATTCCAACAAGTACGGCTCCCAATTAGACCAACTGAAGATGGCACTCGACGAAAAGCATCCAGAATTAGTCAAGAGAAAACGCATAATCTTCCATCAGGATAACGCAAGACTGCATGTGTTTTTGATGACCAGGCAAAAACTATTACACTTTGGCTGGGAAGTTATTATTCATCTTCTGTATTCACCACACATCGCGCCTTCAGATTTCCACTTATTTCAGTCTTTACAAAATTCTTTTAGTGGAAAAAATTTCAATTCCCTGGAAGACTGTAAAAGGCACCTGGAAAAGTTCTTTGCTCAAAAAGTTTTGGGAAGATGGAATTATGAAGTTGCCTGAAAAATGACAGAAAGTAGTGGAACAAAAGGGTGAATACGTTGTTCAATAAAGTTCATGGTGAAAATGAAAAATGTGTCTTTTATTTTTACTTTAAAAACTGAAGGCTTTTTGGCCCACCCAATATATTATAAAGATGTATGCCATGCCAAACAAAACAAAACAACACATTGATTGCAAAACTATAAAACTCACAGGCTCTTCAAATAGTCTGCATATACTGTAGATTACAGTGAATCTAAATATACCATCTGAAGAGAATTACAAATTAAAGTCAACTTTTAGATAAATAATCCAATACAAAGATTTTTTGATCGCTATAAGGTAATTATTTTCTATTAAATTGCTAATGCATTATTGGTGTTTTGATGTATTTTGATAGGATTGGAAAATCGAGGAATAAGAACATAAAAAACCAGTTTTCTGTCTTTACATTTTTAAAGTTTTTACTTAACTGCGTCATTGTATCTTCTTTTTTCCTTCTGAGTTGAAATTATCTTGTTATCATTTGAGCAAATTTGCCCATTAAAAGATAGAGATGTTTAAACAAAACAAACTTCTGCATCAGTCACCAGTTTTAGCTAGGAGAAATGGTAGAACAGGTTACCAAATAATTTGTGGAGCTAATTTTCTTGAAATTGTTTCAGAAGAGAGGAGTCACTAAGTTCATCTTATATGGAATTGAGTGGGTGTGAAGGGAAAGTCTAAGAGGAAATGAAATAGTTCAGCAATTGTCTTACCAATTAGAAAAAATGAGGATTTCCTTTATTTTATAGAAATCCTTCTTTAGCTTGAAGGAAGTACTAGTTGAAAACAACCACTGTCATCAATAGCAAACCAAAAACCAGAACCAAAACTTAGTAGAAGGGTATAAAGAGAAAGCTAAGAGTTGGATTTCATTTTAATGTGGTAAAATATACATAACATAAAATTTATCATTTTTCATGTACAATTCAGTGGTTGCAAGTATATTCACAATGTTATGCAACTATCACCACTATTTTCAGAAATTTTCATCATCCCAAAGAGAACCTCTGAACCCATTAGACAATAGCACTCATTCTCCCCTCCCACACCTGTCCCCAGTAACCTCTATTTTTCCTGTCTCTATGAATTTGCCTATTCTACGTTCATCATAGAAGTGGAATCATGCAATATTTGTCCTCTTGTTTCTGTATTACTTCAAGATTGTACATGCGGTAGCACATATCAGAATTCCTTTTTATGGCTGAATAATATTCCATTGTATATATATACCACATTTGTTTATTCATTCATCTACTGCTAGCCACTTGTATTGCTTTTACCTTTTGGCTACTATGAATAATGCTGCAATAAACATTGGTGTACAAATATTTGTTTGAGTCTGTGGTTTTAATTGTTTTGTGTATATACCTAGAAGTGGAACTGCTGGATCATAGGGCAATTCCGCATTTAACTTTTTAAGGACCTGCCAAACTGTTTTCCACAGTGGCTATACCATTTTACATTCCCACCAGCAATACACAAGGGTTCCAATTTCTCCACATCTTCATCAATGCTTGTTATTTTCTGTTTTTGTTTTTTGATAATAGCTATCCTAATGGATGTGAAACGTTATACCACTGTGGTTTTCTTTGCACTTTTCTGATGACTAATGATATTGAGCATCTGTTCACACGCTTATTGGCTACTTGTATATTTTCTTTGGAGGAATGTCTATTGAAGTCCATTGCCCATTTTAAGAATAAGTTGCTTTGCTGTTGAGTTGTATTTCTTTATATATTCTGGATCTTAATCCCTTATTAGGTGTATGATTTGCAAATATTTTCTCTCATTCTGTGAGTTGGCTTTTCACTCTTTTGATAGTATCCTTTGATACACAAGTTTTTAATTTTGATGAAGCCTAATTTATCTACTTTTTTCTTTTGTTGCTCTGCTTTTGGTGTCATGTCCAAAAAGA
Source organism: Lagenorhynchus albirostris (assembly GCF_949774975.1). Classification (NCBI taxonomy): domain Eukaryota; kingdom Metazoa; phylum Chordata; class Mammalia; order Artiodactyla; family Delphinidae; genus Lagenorhynchus; species Lagenorhynchus albirostris. The sequence continues at coordinate 187,951,204 of NC_083095.1, forward strand.
AAAAATCATTTGCCAAATCTAATGTCATGAAGTTTTTTTCCTAATGTTTTCTTATAAAAATTGTATAGTTTAGCTCTTAACTTTAGGTTTTGATCCATTTTTAATCCTTCCTGCATTGAATGGCCTTGGTACCTTTGTAAAAAAAATCAATTGAATGCAAATACGAGGGTTTATTTCTGGCCTCTCTGTTCTATTCTGTTAGTCATTATGACTCATTTATGCCAGTACCACACCATTTGATTACTGTAGCTTTGTAGTAAGTTTTGAAATCAGGAAGTGTGAAATCTCCAATTTTGTTCTTTCTCAAAACTGTTTTGGCTAAATGGGATTTCTTATGAATTTTAAGATGGGTTTTTCTATTTCTGCAAAAAAAATCATTGGGATTTTGATAGGGATTGCATTGAACCTGTAGATCTCTTAGGGTAGTATTCTAAGAGATAGTATTCTAAGAGATAGTATTCTAAGAGATAGGGTGGTATTGTCATCTTAACAGTGCTTTGTTTATCATTCTGTGAACATGGGATAGCTTTCCATTTATTTAGGTCTTCTTTAATTTCTTTCAGCAATGTTTTGTAGTTTTCATTGTATAAGTCTTTTGTCTCCTTGGTGAAATTTATTCCTGAGTACTTTATTCTTTTTGATGCTATTGTAAATAAAATTGTTTTCTTAATTTCCTTTTCAGATTTTTCATTAATAGTGTATAGAAACATAACTGATTTTTGTGTTTTGATTTTATATTCTTCAACTTTGTTGTATTTGGTTATTAGCTTTAGCATTCTTTTTGTTTTTGTTTTTTGTAGAAGTTTTAGGGTTTTCCACATATAAAATAATGCCATCTGTGAAGAGTGATACTTTTTCTCCTTTCTTTCCAATTTGGATGCTTTTATTTTTATTGTTTTATTTTTAACATCTTTATTGGAGTATAATTGCTCTACAATGGTGTGTTAGTTTCTGCTGTATAACAACGTGAATCAGTTATATGCATACGCATATCCCCGTATCCCCTCTCTCTTGCTTTCCCTTCCACCCACCCTATCCCACTACTCTAGGTGGTCACAAAGCACCAAGCTGATCTCCCTGTGCTATGTGGCTGCTTCCCATGAGCTATCTGTTTTACATTTGGTAGTATATATATGTCCATGCCACTTTCTCACTTCGTCTCAGCTTACCCTTCCCCCTCCCTGCATCCTTAAGTCCATTCCCTACATCTGCGTCTTTATTCCTGTCCTGCGCCTAGGTTCTTTAGAACCATTTTCTCTTTTAGACTCCATATATATGTGTTAGCATACGGTATTTGTTTTCCTCTTTCTGACTTACTTCACTCTGTATGACAGACTCTAGGTCCATCCACCTCACTACAAATAACTCAATTCCATTCCTTTTTATGGCTGAGTAATATTCCATTGTATATATGTGCCACATCTTCTTGGATGCTTTTATTTTTTAATTTTTTCTTGCCTAATTGCTCTGGCTGGAACTTTCAGTACTACGTTGAACAGAAGTGGTGAAAGCAATGAAGAGCGCAGTCAGCCTTCAGAACACACCACTCTGATATTTGGAGGACAAGTTCCTGACGGTCTGTCCTGGTTCTGGCAAGCTGCACCAAACAGTCTGCCACCCTCACTGTTACCTGCCACAAAGATGGGGGAGTGGAGGGTGGTAGCCACCACCACAGGGGAGAGGTTGAAACTCACTGATGTTTAGCAGCCTCTCCACCAAGCTCTCCACCGGATGCTCCCAGGTTTCCACTAGAGTCTAGAGTTCCAAAATAGTTCCTCCAGACACTTTCTGCCAATTCAGTAGCTGTTGAGGTAGAATGATGGATTTCTAGAGCTTCCAGTTCCACCTTCACCCCCCCAAGAGTTGGATTTCTTTTTCTTTTAGCCTGTTAAATCTTTGTTTCAGTAAGGTCAGTGTTATGGGGTAAATTCTTTGTGGGACAATTGGCCTCCTTTTGTTTCAAAGTCACAGATTCTACCACTGATCCTGGTTGGCCATATGACACACTTGTGTAATTTAAAAAACCCTGAATGTGAGTGTAGGGAGAATTCAGTTAAGTTTTATTTGCTTCTGAAATTAATAGAAATCCAAATTAGGCCAAACTTTTTTAATTTATAGAATTGATTTACATTTAAAAACCATGAATGCCTCATTTAAAATATTTTTTTTCTTATGATAAATCAGTGAAGCACTGTTTTAGAAAACAACATTTTGTTTCATCTGCTCTGTTTTGTAACCAACTTCTTTATGTCAGTGAAGAGTTAGCTTAACAAAAAAAGAAACATTTTTCTTGTGCCCTACATTTTTACCATCTTTTTCATCCTGTCAGAATAATCTTAAATTTAGAATGCTAAAAAAAAAATTCAGTAAGAGAACAATGTCACATTTTTTATTAGGAAGCAAAGTTTATAACATTATCACAGAGGTGTGAATCTTTGTGTGAGCTTTCCACTTGAAGACAAACTATTCATTTAAATTTTCAAAGAATACAATGTTTCCAGTAGCTTCTTTTTGACTGGCTAACATTTCCCACATGCCAGTTGTGGGTTGGCTATTTAATTACTAATATCTTCTTCAAAATGTTCTTAATTCATATTTCACTTCTGAAAAAATAACAAAATAGATGTTTAGGGTTAATATGGTGCTTAATGAAATACCTGTTTCCATTTTTTTAAAAGAAAGTATTCTGCCTATCTTGTAATGAATATACATCTTTTTGACCAAATGAGCAGGTTTTCTGCCAGCAAGAGGACCCTAGTGAACCTGAAGAAGATCACTATGGTCGAGGATGGGCAGCGAGGCTTTACTGCAAACCCTGTCACTGTTTTCTCTGGCTCTCTAGAGAAATTTCTAGAAAAAGACTTCTAGAAGTTTCTCCCTCCTGTTATGACTGAGATACTTTCCTAGGCTTAGTCTCTATTTCACTTTTCTTCTAGCCAAAAGGAACAAAGCTCCACGTGAAGTTTCTTTTGAAGATTTCTAAGGAAAAAGGAGGCTCTAAGCACTGAATATGGAGAACGAGGTGGGTCCGTTTCAGCTCTTAAGAGTATGTTTCCCCCAGAAAACTGTCCTTTTTCTTAGTGCCTACCCTCTCTACCATGTTCCGGTGGGATTTGTCTGCCGAGTGGCTTCCCAGAGGAAACCTGACTTTTCCAGGCCAGGTAGTGGCCTCCAGCTTGCCCTCCCCATGGCCCCATCCTCCGAGCAGGACCAGGAGGTCCAGAGCAGTTTCACTTCCCACTGCCCTGCAGGCCGGCCCGGCTGCTCATTTCTCACTGGCCCCCTCTCGCCTCCCCCATCTTCCTCATCGCTCTCCCCCCACGTGTCCCTCTCTCCCCTTCCCCTGTATCTGCTCTTCTCAGAAGTTAGCTTACAAAGCAAAGTTGTAACTTTGAATTCCTGTTTTTCCAACCGCCCTCATGTGACAGGATATCTCCTTATTGGAGGTTTTCCCTAATTTCAGAAGCCCTTTAAAAGTGGGCCCTGCCTCCAAGCTTCTTTTCAGCCGGTTGTGCAGAGAGGGGGGGAGGGGCAGGGCGAGCCGGCGCCCTCACTGTCTTGGTTCTCCCGGCTCTCTGCTCTCCATCCCTGCAAGAAGAGGATCAACCCTGGGCCATGAAGCTGTCCGCGCTCCTGTCTTTCCTTTCTCTCCTTCCGGTTGCCGTGCAGCTCCTGGGTAAGTGGGCTCTGACCTGGAAGCTTTCTGACTTGGGGCCTGGGGTACCCCCTCCCCTCTGGGTCAGGGTTGAGGGATTTCTTCCACACCTGCGGGGAAGAGAAAACAGGACTTCCGCACCACCAGCTCTGCGGCAAACCTCCGCCTGGTCCCCAGGCCTGGAAGCGGGGCACCCGGAGGAGGCGGCCGCTTGGCAGGGCAGAGGGGCGGCCTGACCTGAGCGCCACAGAGCCCCATCTTCCCCTTACCTCTTCTCTCATCTGCCGTTGCCTCTTCCCCGCTTTATTCTTAGAGCGATTTCCTCTGTGGTTGGCCGATTCTAATTTTCAGTTTCTATCTAACCCCCCATCAACAACTTCTGAGTGTTTTTGACCAAAAGGAAGGCGGCACTGGTGTCTCTCTTCATGGTAGGTCTAAGGATGGATTGCAGATCGTCCCCCCGCCCGAAGATTCCATGGGAGTTTTAGAACTCATCTCTTTTTCTGTGAATGAGCCATTACATTTTTGCTTAATTGGATTATAGTTGATTTACAATGTTGTGTTAGTTTCAGGTGTACAGCAAAGTGAATCAGTTTTACATCTACATATATCCACTCTTTTTTAGATTCTTTTCCCATATAGGTCATTACAGAGTACTGAGTAGAGTTCCCTGTGCTATCCAGTAGGTCCTTATTAGTTATCTGTCCTATATACAGCAGTGTGCTTATGTCAGTCCCAGTCTCCCAATTTATCCCTCCCCCCCTTTACCCCCTGGTAACCATACTTTTGTTTTCTACATCTGTAACTCTATTTCTGTTTTGTAGATAAGTTCATTTGTACCCTGTTTTTAGATTCCATATATAAGTGATGTCATTTGATATTTGTCTTTCTCTGACTTACTTCACTCAGTAGTGGATGAACCGTTTGATCTAGCTTTTACTGCCGGAGAGTTCATCCTTATCTATGTTCCACGTTGATCCTTATCTCTGTTCTAAGTTGTTCACACTGATTTATTCCTGTCCACCCTCACCCTTTTTTTTTTTTCCTGGAGACTGATGATTGCTCGTGAGGCATAGATTCAGAGCTTTTCAGAAGCCCAAAGACATTATGGAGTCTCTCTCTTCTATTTCTTTTATGGAGAAATAGAAGAAATACTCTCTCTTCTATTTCAGTCTCAACCTGCTTTACCCTTGGAATGAGAGTGCCTGTAGGAATTTTTATTTCCAGGTCTCTTTTTACATGGGACAAACGGGATTTCAACTTGGAAATGCTGGCTCCCCGATCCCCCTTCATTCCTCTCAAATCAGCAAACGCCGTCTGCGCCCAGCCTGTGCGAAAGGGCGCTCCATGCCCTGTTGAGTTGGACGCGGGTGTGAGTCGGGGCCACGGAGGAGACGGAAACTCCCCCCCACCAGGAAGCCTCCCAGGGACAGTGTTCCATCACAGAAAGCGTTAACTCACCATGAGCCCGAAGTAGTGGGGATTATAAAAACACAAGCAAAGGCAGTAGGGTTTGCACCTGGCCCCTGCCGGGAAGCTGCTTAATTTCTTTGTGCTTTAATTTTTGTGTGTGTAAAGTAAGGAGCATTGTATTACTTGCCTCACCAGTTGTGGCAATGATTCAATGAGTTGAACTGTGTAAAATATTTAGAACATAATATGACCCAGAGTAGTTGCGTCCTAAGTGTCAGCTGTCAATAGTAGTGACTTCTTTTTAGTCCCGTGATAGCAATCAATTGTTCAATACAAGCAGTAGAGTTAGCATTTAAAGGAGAAGTTTCCCAAAAAAACAATGCCGAGGAAAGAGTCCTGGGGCCTGAGGACACATTTGACCTGAGTCCTGGCTGCAGAGTGCATCCCTCAGACAGTGAGGAGTGCGACAGCAGGGCAGGTGAGCTCCACATCACCCCTGTCTTCATCTTGAAAAACAGTCTTGTGCAGGAGGATTAATATATTCTTTGTGACCCCAAAGGTTAAAACTAAGAGCAGTGAAAATCTTCTAACGGTTGCGCTGTCTCAAATAGAATGTTCTGCTTAGGGGTAAGTTCTCTGTCACTAAAGGTCTTCAGACAGACACTGGATGAGACCTGGACCCTAACCCAGCACCTTCCAATAGGTACGTCGTCAGCCACATTATGCAGCCACCTTTAAAAAAGTAAAAAGAAACATTGATTTTATGAATATGTTTTATTTAACCCAATGTATCTAAAATATTATTAGTCAACATTCATCAATATAAAATTTACTGGGATATTTTTACATTCATTTTTTTAAAATTAAAATGTCAACATCCAATGCGCATCTTATACTTACAGGGCATCTCAGTTCAGACTGGCTTCATTTCAAGTGTACAATAGACCCTTGGGGCTAATAGCTACCATACTGGGCAGCACAGATACCACAGATAGAGCCCCTAAATTTCTTTTTTTTTTCTTCTTTTTTTTTTTAGCCACACTGCGTGGCTTGTGGGATCTTAGTTCCCAGACCAGGGATTGAACCAGGGCCTTCGGCAGTGAGAGTGCAGAGTCCTAACCACTGGACTGCCAGGGAATTCCCTAAGTTTCTTTAAATTTGCTCTTAATGTTTTGGGGGCAAAAAGTCTTTCTCACTTTGCTTAGGCAGTTTTCCTTCCTGGAGACAGCAGGATGCCTTTTGCTCTGATGAATGTCTTCCTCTTCATAGACACAACTATGGGAGAAGCAGGAGAGTGCTGAAGGATCTTTACTTAAAGAATGAAAGCAAAACAAAAACATGTATAAGGGAGCTCTTTCCAGAAAATTTGTTATTAACTTGAGAGCCTTTAATTCTTATTTGGCCTTTTCTTGGCCCAGTGGCACATGAACGGAGGTTTCTGGATAAAGCAGAGCGCCTACTTAGCTGTAGAATAAAGAATGTACAAACCCTCCGTACCCCTCCCCTGGACTCCCTTCCCATTTATACAACCCCCCCAAAAAGGTCTCCCTGCTTCCTGTGGTTTCTTTCCAACCCAGAACCCTTTCTCCCACTTCCCTGAGAACATCCTGCATCATCAACACCACGAGACCCCGTGTTGTACCTGGATGGGGCCGGGCGGCCAAGCATAGCAGAGGGAGAGTGATCTCTTTAGCAGGAAGAACTGCATTCAGTTCTTGTGCCAACGTCTCGACCTCAGTGGGGGATACAATCGTGGTAGAGATACAGTGAGAGTTGCTCAGGCACAGAGGTTTAGCTTGAAATTGGGACGGTTTGGCTCACAGGCAGTGCAGTGGTGGTAAACGTAACAGTTGGTTCTCAGAAGAGAAAAAGCACTGATTTGTGGCATGGAGTGATTTCCACAGTGTGAGACTCCAACCATGGTTGATTTCAAACTACCAACGTGAGGCCACTGGAAGCAGAGTTGGGAAGAGGTGTCAGTAAGAGGCTCTCACTGGCCCGTGAGGGTGAAAAAAACCAAAACTAACAGAGTGAATGTGACCTCTAGCCCACTGCTGTCCTGCATACAACCTCCTCGTTTATTGTAAGAAGACTGAGGTCCTGACAGGTTAAGTGATCTTTCCAGGGTCTCACTGGTTAGTGGCACAACCTGCTGAATGCTCAGGCCTGCTGACTCCCAGGGCAGCGTTCTTTCTATCAAACAGAAGCAATGTGTTTTTGCTCCACAGATGATTGGTTTCATACCAATCTTGGACATCTTCGGGGAACAGTTGCCCACTGCCTATTCCCTTACTAGTTTTCATTTTTCATAAAATTTTCCTTATAATATTTCTACTTTTCTTCTTGTCTTTCTCCCTTCCTTCCTTCCTTCCTTTCTTTCTTTCTTTCTGTCTCTATCTCTTTCTTTCTTTCTTTCTCTCTCTTTCTTTCTTTCTTTCCTTCTTTCCCTTTCTTTCTTTCTGTCTCTCTCTTTCTTCTTTCTTTCTTTCCTTCTTTCTTTCTTTCTCTCTTTCTTTCTTCCTTCCTTCCTTCCTTTCTTTCTTTCTGTCTTTCTTTCTTTCTCTCTTTCTTTCTTCCTTCCTTTCTTTCCTTCTTTCCTTCCTTCTTCTTTCTTTCCTTCTTTCTTTCTTTCTTTCCTTCTTTCTTTCTTTCTTTCTTCCTTCCTTCCTTTCTTTCTTTCTAACTTTTATTCATTTCTAGTCTCTCATTTCTTCCTTCATACATATGACTTGTTTTGGATACCAGATTTAAGACATACTTTCAGACATTGTTGACCAAAACCAAATTTTTGTCATCTTTCTTTTTTCAATTACTCTTATAGTTGTCTATTTTTCATGTTGTTGTCCCAAATAACCTCTGATTTTTCTATAATTCAGAGATGAAGATCTGTGGATGTAGGATATTCCAGATATAGGCAAGAAGACAATTGCTTTGTTGAGTGACATTTCAGTGGCTTCTGAGGGTGTTGGACCTAATTTCTAGGTAGGAAGAGTCATCACTGGTTAAATGTGAGCTTTAAAGAATCAAATACGCTTGAAAGAAGCTAGAAAGAGAAAGACAAATACCATATGATATCACTTAAATGTGGAATCTAAAATATACACAAATGTGGAATCTAAAATATACACAAATGAACTTATCTATGAAACAGAAACTGACTCACAGACAGAGAGAACAGACTTGTGGTGGCCAAGGGGGAGGGGGGTGGGGGAGGGATGGATTGGGAGTTTGGGATTAGCAGATGCAAACTATTATGTATAGAATGGATAAACAGCAAGGTCCTACTGTCTAGCACAGGGAACTATATTCAATATCCTGTGGTAAACCATAATGGAAAAGAATATGAAAAGGAATATATATATATGTATAACTGAATCACTGTGTGCAGCAGAAATTAGCACAACATTGTAAATCAACTATACTTCAATAAGTTTTTAAAAAAGAAAATACAGAAGGTAACCTGTCAAAAAAAAAAGAATCAAATACACTCAACCTCAGTTAAGACAAAGACCCTCGTCTTCAAAGGGACCTGGAGATTACAGTGATGACACTGATCCTGAAACCCGGTCTGAGACTGAATCTTGAGCAGCTAAGGGAGAACCAGGAGACCACAGATCACAAAGGGAGTTGCACAGGAAAGTAGCTTCTGAAGTGGTTTCTTATCTGCATGGCAGAGAGAGGGAAACGGATGTCAATGTGAGAACAGCAGTGTCCTCTTGCCTCTTGGCAACCATCAAGCTTTATTGAATGGAAATACCATATGGTTACATGGGTCCATAGAGGGAACTAGTGGAAATCAGGTAGAATAAAAGTGAAAGTAAAAGGAGATAGGAAGGCAAGTGCCCTTTCAAAAGGAATGGAAACTGACAGAGAAGTAAGCACTGTTGGACAGGTTCTTCTAATTACAGACCAAGATAAGGTCACAGAGCCCTTTCAGAGCTTTAATCACTTTAAGTAATTGCTTGCAGTTCCTTAATCAGATCCTTAATCAGATCCCAGTGAGATGGGTTGGGTGGGTGTTACAGTCCACATTTTACTACAGGAGGAAACTGAGGCTTGGAAGTCAGCTAGCCATTAAGGACCAGAGCTAATTCTTGACCATGGTCTTTTGGCTCTGAGGCTAAGAAGTAGATGTAATTTACCAGCTGGAGTGTGTCCATCAGGAAAGACATAAACGTGCTTCAAAACAACAGTCTGTCAAAGAAGGACTTACTTAGTCCCTCTCTTTGTATCAATTGTTTAGACTTTTCACTTGGAGATGGGAAAGAGGACACTAACATTTGAAGGTTTACTCTCTGCAAAATGGTATGCTGGGTGCTTTGCTTAAATTATCTCATTTAGAAAATTCAAAGCAACTCTATCAGAGAGCATTATTATACTCATTTTACAGATCTGGAGTTGAGACTAGAATGATTAACTAAGGCAACACAGCTAGTGAACGGTGGAACGAGCATTTGCCTGCAAGTTTGCTGACCCGGAAGAATATACCTCTCTCCACCACATCACCTGGAAACTCTGGGGGTCTCCACTGTCTCTGTCCTTCTGTCCTTCCCTTTGGGCTGCTGCAAAGGTTCTCTGTTTCTCCGGTTTCATCCTGTTCTGGACCATTTCACATTGCCTTTAAGACTGATTTTCCCAAGTTAGTGATAAGAATACACTTACATGTATCAAGCAATTTCTGTGTCAGGAACTGTTCTCAGTGCTTTATTTAGATGATCTCATTTAATTCTCACAACAACTAGCAGGTCCTGTGCTTTCCTCCTCATTCTTTGTGGGGGGAGGGGACGAAAAGGCAGCACAGAGTAGTTTAGAAACTTGACCAAGGTCACACAGCCAGAGAGCAGTACAGCTCTGATTATGTCACAATCAGGTGAACATGATACATAAAGATTAATTAGTGTGGTTGAGTGGAAGAAGAAAAAGCTGTGTAGAGTCAACCTCTTACCTACAGGTTTTGTTTGTTTGTCTTGAAATTGGGGGAGAGGCTGGCATTTTGAGGTTGAGGATATAGGGGAGAAAGGGAAGGATAGTGAGTAGAGCCTCAGGAGGGGATGGAATCCAGGACACAGGTAAAGGGATCAGCAGGCTGAGGGAGAGCCACTGAGATGGGAGTGAACGAACCCAGGGAGGATGTAGATATCCCTGTCTTTAGGAGGGGAGGCAGGAAGTTGGCAGAGTTCCTTTTCCCAGCCTCTATTCTTTCTTTGAGGTCACAACCCATATTGGATTCATACTTGGACCTCCCCAGATAGCCAAATGCAGGGACGTAAATTAGTAGGTTCTCTGGAGATTTGATGAATGAATGAAGGATTGAAGTGGTAAATAAAATCATTCTCCATTTTTCCTTTATCCTTTTGTTCAACATCGCTAAACCTAATAGTGTGATCCTTAGTTTTTTCCCCTGCCCCCAGCACTTGTTGTAGTTTTTTTTGCATATACTAGGTTCATAATAAATATTTATTTTTAACTTACAAACATTATAAATTTATAAAAATAAATATTTATTAACTTACTTTCAGTTCTTTGGAGACACATCTGTGGGTGTACATTCACTTATAGGGGTTAATAGATTCTTAGTCTGGATGGCTCAGGTGGTGACCTCTGACAATGATTTGAGTGAAGTAGTTTATTTGGGAGCCAGTCCTGGGAAAGACTAGCTGAAGGGTGCAGACATGAGACCAGAATAAAGGCCGCTGGTCCATGGTGGGTCCAGGAGCCATGGCCCCCTGTGGACAGCTGTAGCTCAGCCTTGCTAGGTGCCCTGGGTGACAATGTAGGATGTGCGCCTCAAAATCATCCTACCCACGGTGCAAAGATTGGGGCTGTTTATTCGTCTGTAGCCATTGGTCACTGGCAAAGGGCTACTCCTAGGAGGAGTTCGTTCTCTGACCCTACTGGTCTTCGCAGTGTGTGAAGCGTTCTCTGATGGCCAGAAAATGCCCCCCGGCCCAGAGATGTGGTGATGCCACTGGGGCCCGGGGCTGGCGCTCACTGAAATGGCAAAAGGCAGGAAGAAATGGTTCTGGTAGCATCTGCTGCAGAATACCCACTTATTTTCCTCTTATCCAGCTTCTCTGTCTTCCAGAAGTTATTAGCTCTTATGCTTTCATGTCAGCATTTTACGTATTGATGGTGGGGAAAGCCTAAACACATATAAGGAAGTGCAGCATATAATAGTTACATCTCTAACTTGTCACCTTTAGTAACGCAACTTTCTTTGCCAGTAAGTTTGGAAGTTTAATGACTTGCTCAATGTTATCATTTTAAAATGGTTCAAATGTGCTTAAAAGAAAATCTGTACCTGTGATATTGGATATCTAGGTTTCAGCCATTTTTAACCTGAGGCATTGTGTGGAAACTTCTTGCTTCTTTCCTAAATGTATTTTGACCTTTGATCTTTCTCCCCTTGAAGTGTGGGCTCCTTGTGGCAGGGAATTTGTGTCTGGTTTGTCTTTGCATTGTCGCTAGCATGGTGCCCAGCACCTATTTGTTGAAAAATAAGTGTGAGGTTAGTAAGATTGAGTTAAGGTGGATGACGGGTCTCTTCAATTCTGTAAATACATTTCTGATGTGTAAGTGTCATCTGTTATCATTTGTTCAGCTTTGCAATATTTCTGTTACAAAAACATAATTAGTATAGAAAACAAAAATCAAATGTTTATCCAAATGAAACATTGGTCTGGTTAATAGTGACAAAAATGCCACAAGCTGTCTTTTGGTCAAGGTCTTGAATCATTTTCAGAGGAAGAAGTATGACATTTTAACTCAGAGACATTGCACAGAGACAGTGATAAAAGCAAAACTTACATGTTGACTAGTTGAGGAGAAGAATAATGTATGAATGCGGGATCATAAAGCAATGATTTTACATTTCCTTGTATTGTCTGGCGAAGGCAATATCAAACTTGCACTGCTTCCTAATGTCAAAGATAAATAAAGGAAGCAAGAAGAGATAAGTTTGTATTGAAATAGAAGCTTTTCATTTCCAAGTACTCCTTTTTAAAAAAAAAAAATTATTTATTTCGTTGCGTCAGGCTCCTTAGTTGCGGCTTGCGGGCTCCTTAGTTGTGCCTCTCCAGCTCCTTAGTTGTGGCACCAGGGAAGTCCCCAAGTACTCCTTTTATAAGTATAAACATTTATAAATCACTCTTTGGTAAAAATAAAATTTCAAGGGAAAAAGTCTTATGAAATAGAACCATCATCAGTAATCAACTATTAAATAAAAGAATGTAACTGGGTTTACAGTCAGGAGATGCTTCAGATTTAATGACTCTTCTTTTATTCATTCAACTAATATTTGTTGAGGGACTATTATGCTCCAAAAAGAGAGAATACAGTACTGGATTGGAACGATAAGTCTTTCTACTCAGCCAATTTACATTCCAGTAGGGGCACAGACAAAACACAAGTAAACAAAATTTTAAAAATATATATTTTAAGATGGTTATGAATAGTATATAGAGAATAAACGAGTAAAATCTGGATTGTTAGCTCACTAAGGATTTGGCACTTGAATTGGAACCTTAATGAGTATTTCAAGAAGAGGGAACTTGAAATACAAAGTCTCTACAGTGAAAATGAGCTTAAAGTTCTTGAGGAGCAGAAAGGCTTTGTGGCTGGCAGGTGGTGAGTGAGAACAAGGGTGGGAGGAGGTGAGAGCAGAGGGTCAGCAGGGCTGGATCGAGCCCCATCTAGTAAGCTGTGACATGGAGACTGGAGGGTTTTTTTCCCATGTGTGCAGTGGTCCTCTTGAAGGGTTTAAATGTGGGAAGAGATATGGTAAAAAGCAAAATCTCTTCCAACCTAGAAAACCTCTCCCTGAAAGTAGAAGAAAAAAAAATAATTTTATTATGGAATAACTATTCAAGCCGACTGTGATATGCACTGTCAATCTGCTAAAGGGATTGCAAAACAGAGAGAAATCTGCCTCTTTTATGTGGCTAAGTAGAAACATTCCATGACATTAGGTAGGGTTTACAGTTTGGAGTCAGGTGACATGTTAAGCCCATGTCAACCAGGAAACTGGGAGATCAGGCATTATCTCTGATGATTCCAGTTTCAAAGTGAGGAAGATCAGAGGAAGAACATGGTGGCTTAGTCTGGGGTGAGGCAGTGGAGGTGAAGAGAAAAGAATGGATTAGGGTATTTGTATTAGTCAAGTTTCTCCAGAGAAACAGAACCAGTAGGGGGTGTGTGTGTGTGTGTGTGTGTGTGTGTGTGTGTGTGTGTGTGTGTGTGTGTGTGTGTGTGTGTGTGTGTGTGTATCTCTGTGTGTGTCTCTCTCTACCCACCATCTATCTATCTACCTATTATCTATCTATCTAATATCTATCTGTCTATCTATCTGTCATCTATCTGTCAATGTCTTTTTGGAGAGATTTATTTTAAGGAATTGCCTCGTGCAGTGGTGGAGGCTGGCAGGCTGGTAACTCAAGAAAGAGTTGATACTGCAGTTCAGGTCCAAAGACAATCTAGAGATAGAATTTCCTCTTCTGGAGGGGACCTCAGTCTGTTTTCTCTGAAGGCCTTCAACTGATTGGATGAGGCCCACCTACAGTATGGACTGTAATCTGCTTTACTAAAAGTCTACTGCTTTAAATGTTAACCTTATCTAGAACAAGAACACAAAACAAAAAACCTCCCAAAACAACCTTCACAGCAATATCCAGACTGGTATTTGACCAAATATTTGCATTCCATGTCTTGGCCAATTTGACACATAAAAGGAACCATCATGGTATGTGTTGGGGTAGAGCCAACAGATTCTACTGTTGTCCTAGAAAGTGAAGGAAAGCTGGAAATCCAGATGACTCCTAGGTTTTTGGCTTATGGATCTAGGTGGATGATGGTGCCCTTAATGAAAAAGAGAATATTGGATGTTTGCTCATTAAATACCATCATATTTAGAGTGAACTTAAGATGGAACTGCAGACAAAAATTAAGTACACGAAATAAAAGTCAGGTAAGTATAAAAATTCTGAAAGAGGAACACTATTCATGCAATATGACTTCCAAGCACCTTACCTTAAATGGTTGGTTATCAACTCGTTGGTTGACTGAATTTAGACAGTTACTAAGTGTTGGCCACTCAACAGTAAAATCAAATGGCTGAAGTAGGAGGTGGAAGAGAGATTTATTGTTGGAATAGTACTGAGAAAAACTGTGAAATGTGGAAGGTAAGTCTAGATAGGAAAATAACAGGTGGAATAGCCAACACAAATGAAGCGTGAAGGGCAATATAGCTGAGTCTACAGGTATCTATGGTAACATTTTCAGAGTTCAGTACCTTTTTAGATGAGCACATTTACATTTGTGTATGGTAATTTATCCTATCACTGTTTCTAAAGAACATTTTATCTTCTTATTTCCTGGGTTTTACTGTGAACAAAACAAAATATTATTAACATTTTAATTTTATTACCAACGCACAGAGTTCCTCATTTTACCTCACACAGATCAGGCTTGGGAAGGCCTTCAGTTAGATGGGAGGAGCTTGGTTGACACCGCATGTTCTGTTGACAGGCGTCAATCCCAAAGATGCCAGCAGAAGCAGATCTTCTGAATTCAGGCTCTAGCGAGTCCCGATTCCAAGAAATCAAACCAGCAGACATGAGGAACCCAGCCAAGGAATCTAGGCAGAGGTTCGAAGTAGCACTGAATTAGGAACCCAGGCAAGACAGAGGCAAGAGGTCTCTAACAAGTGTAGACAAGAGCAGATGCAGCCGGAGAACATAGTCTTTTCAGGCAAAGATCCATTATGACCTTGAAGTTGATAGTCCAAGACTGATCTCCGAGTGTAAGTGGAGCCAACCCCACGGGGTGCTGAGGACGGTAGATAGAATTTGGCTTGGGGAAGCAAAGGCCTCTCTTAGTGGCACTGTGATTACTTTGATAATTTCGCTGGGATGACCTGATTGAAATCGGGATTAGCAGATGCAAACTATTGTATATAGGATGGATAAACAGCAAGGTCCTACTGGATAGCACAGGGAACTATATTCAATATCCTGGGATAAACCATAATGGAAAAGAATATGAAAAAGAATGTATGTATATGTATAACGGAGTCACTTTGCTGTACAGCAGAAGGTAGCACAACATTGTAAATCAGTTTATCCTTCCATCAAATCAATTAAAAAAAATAAATTGAAGTTGAAATCAAGCGTAAAAAAAATACCAAGCTCATTCAGCCAGACACTCAAACATCTGTGATACTATCTCAGCTCATTTTGAAAGAACCTCTTAAGTAGAAAGAATTTAGTTAAACTTCACAAAAAGTGTTTAATTTATATTTGTGCCACAAAAACAGTCAGTTCCTTTCATTTGTCTATTAAAAAAATAGACAAAAAAGAAAAAACTTTACATGATGAAACATGAAACCAATTTTGATTTAAAGGACAAAAATATGCTTACCAGATCTTTTTATTCTTTTTTTCTTTTTGTCAAGAGGAAGTTGAGTTTTGCCAGCTAGCAGCTATGAACTGTAATTATAAATTATCTATACATACTTATTTAAAGTACCAGCCCCAAATTACAAGTATAAAAAAACTGTTATTTATAAAGTTACTCTCATAAATACTACCTTAAATGATATAAAACCTACATTTATTCAACCTTTACTGCAAACTTCACAAATTATAACACTATCAAATGCATTTTTGTATCTTTTTGTTATGCAGAGGTTAGGTTGAATATGCCAATGAAATGAAAGACACTAGGTGTCCAAGTTACCTATTGTTGGATGGGAAAGAAAACAAAAAAACTTCTCTCGTTGCCCAGACCTCTGGGCTTCCCAGAAGATACTTAGCTCACAAATTTGCTGGACATTATTATTTTTTTTTTTTGCGGTAAGCGGGCCCCTCACTGTTGCGGCCCCTCCCGTTGCGGAGCACAGGCTCCGGACACGCAGGCTCAGCGGCCATGGCTCACGGGCCCAGCCGCTCCGCGGCATGTGGGATCCTCCCGGACCGGGGCACGAACCCGTGTCCCCTGCATCGGCAGGCGGACTCTCAACCACTGCGCCACCAGGGAAGCCCAAAATTGTTTTTTTAAATACGAAAAACCTTACTAATTAATGTTATAGTTAGAATCACTGGGTATAGGTTTCATCTATCTCAAAAAGGGTAGGGATAGTAGGACTTCAAAATTCTATTCCAGGATACACAAGTGTTTAATTTTATAAATTATTGTATTCATCCCCAAATTTGCTTTTCTCAGATGAGTATTATTTCTTCCTCCGTTACCTACCTTTTGTGTTTACTCCACTACAGTTTGTGTGCATTTAAGTCTTTTCATAAGGTTCCTTGTCTGAACTAGGACATCTTGAAGATGTCCAGCCACATGCTCCCAAGAGGCCCCTCAACCCGGTCTCTCTCCAGCTTCAGGGACCCACGGAGGGAGCAGAGCCGGCCCAGGCTGAGTCAATTTCAACCCTTTTCCTGTGATGACAGGTCTTTCAGGAAATGGAAACATTGAGAACTTTTGACCTAAAATATTGTCTTTGTCCTATGTATCCACTTAAGCATCCTTTCTTTCTTTCTTTCTTTTTTTAACAGACACTAGGCAATTTTTAATATACAATGAAGATCACAGGCGCTGCGTGGAAGCATTAACTCCCAGTGCAGTTCAAACTGCAGTTTGCAACCCAGACAGCGAAGCGCAGAAATTCCGATGGGTGTCTGAATCGCAGATCATGAGCGTTGCCTTGAAGTTATGCTTAGGGGTACCATCAAAAAGTGACTGGGTTGCCGTCACTCTGTATGCCTGTGACTCCAAGAGTGAATTTCAGAGATGGGAGTGCAAAAATGACACGCTTTTGGGAATCAAGGGAGAAGATTTATTTTTTAACTATGGCAATAGACAAGAAAAGAACATTATGCTTTACAAGGGATCAGGCTTATGGAGCAGATGGAAAGTTTATGGAACCACAGATGATTTATGCTCTAGAGGTTATGAAGGTAAGAAGCTTGGGATTTTTTTTTTTTTTTCCTTTCTGTCAAGTCTTTCTCATCTTCTTGGTTGGAAACCAATTCAAGGAAATAAGCATATTCTTGTTTAGTCTGGACTAGAAGAGTATTAATTGATTACTTTTGTGTCTGGAACTCTTCTGTGTTCTGTGAATGAGTAAATGTGGTTCAAAGTCCTAAATGATACTTTAGCTATTTGTGATTAATGAGAAGACATTTCTTGTAACTTTTGCTAAGATTTTTTTTTTTAACAGTGGGTTACCGTTTTTAGAAATTACTTTTCACTGTAATCTTTGACCCGGTGTCTTCCATTTTACACTGTATGATTGTCGTGATAAGAGTTTAACGAAATGTTTCTTTTCCTTTGGTTTACATTACCTCTGAACAAATGATCCGTGGAACAACATTCTTTACCAATTCAGACTGTGTAAAATGAAATCTTGACAATTTTGGTTTCTAAATGTTTCTAATTTATTTGTTACCTTATGGGTATTTAGAGACATTATGTAATAATCAGCAAATTAGAAAAGCTAAGGAATTAGCTTATAAACTAACCTTCAGCGTCTTTAGTCTGCTGTTTTAGAAAGTGGTAGCACCCGTGGGGCAGGAAATAATTGTATATGTAGTTGGTTCCTTCAACTCTTGAAGGTTAAATAAAATCAGAGTATCTAGCCTTCTTTCATCTTGGCCAAATTTCATTCTCTAGTGGCTGCACAGAAAAAAGATAAAACAAAAACCAAAAAAGAACTTGAAGCCCTTTACAAAGGCTTCTTGAGTCAGATGATGTTGTAACCACTTTCCAGGTTTGGACACTTGATTTCTGTGAAGTGTGATCTAGAACGACCTCAAGGTCAGAGAAAGAGCCTGCCTCTTGGGGCAAGAGATTAAGCTGTTTGCAAAATTACTATGTTACTGAGGCTGCAAATGTTGGTTGAACTTAGCTTACGGCAGGTACGCAGATCATCGGAGTTCAGCTCTTTGCAAGGTGATGATCTGACAGCTTTCCATTTTCCTTCTATGTTCTATAAAGAGAAGAAGAGAGTAGGAACTGAAGAAGAGTGCGAAGGAGGGCTCAGAAAGAAGTTATCCCAAGGCTTTTACTGAACATAATGTAGGTTTAGAAATTACCTAAGAGGCAACCTAAGTAACACAGCATTTCAGGAGAAACTTGTCGGAAAATTATAGGGCAGGACAAGGGTGAACCAAACTTGACTGAGTCAAATTCCACAGGTGGGACAATCGTTCTAATTGAGGAATCCAACACAAGGAAGTTTGGTGCTAAGAGATCAGAATTCTCATTTTATTTTAAAAGATATCGCTGAAGTTCTGTAGTCCTCTCTCCACCCACTGCCCCTACTTTCTGGTCTTCTGTTTGCTTTGAGAAAAATATGCATAGGATTTAGGATAGTGGTTCTCAAACTTTAAGATGCTTAATAGTCATCTGGAGAGCTTGTTAAAAATACAGATCCCAAGGTCCCCCCCCCCACCTAGATTCTAAATTAGCATATTGGGGGAAGGGCCTAGGGATCTATTGAATTATTTTATCAATACTGTGTGGCTGGATGCAGATGGTCCATCGACCACACTTTGCATACTCCCTAAGTCTCTCCCAATACTTAAGATGTTCCTGCTAGAAGATCTAGCCCTTCAGAGTGATCTTGCAATCGATTCATTGGAATATGCATTAGAAGTAAAGACAGTGCAGAGAGGATGTATGCAGAGTCTTTGTCTCTCTAAAGAACACTTGGGGAAGAAAACTGTCTGAGGCCAAGGATTTAATTTTGAGTGATCGACTCAGACTTTGTAGACTTGGACAGATCTGAGGATTGGAAGTGTGGCCCTCAAGAGGAAGAGTCAATTGAGTGCAGTGACGTGATTTGTTAGTCAAGTTGGCCTCATCAGTGCTTTGTTTAATAAATCAAGTTAGTCCTTAAAAAGCCATTTCTGATTGACATCTGTAAACTGAGCCCTGAGAATTCCTTGGCTAGCTGAATGAACAGTACCACTAGCCCTAGGTGGTCTTATCACGCTTTCTTCATATGAAGGAACAATGGTGTAATTATTACAAATCCAGCATGTTCTTTATACAGTCTATGATTCGGAAAATTAGTCCTGTAACTTAGTGCAACAAAAGCTAGAATCACATTTTAAAGTTACTAACAGCTGGGCAATTGGCAAAAGAGTCATTTTGAGGGAACCGAGAATAAACCTAGCTTTTAAGGTGGACAAAATAAGTACGAGCAAAGGAAAAGGAAAGGAGGTAAGTAGCTTTTTTTTGTTGTGCTCTTTACATATGTTAGATGCTGTGCTATGTGTTTTACAAATGTTATATTATCTTAGTGACTTTCAAGATGTCTTTAAAGAACTTTTTAAAGTCATAGAATCTATGAAACTTAATTAGGAGAAGAGTATTCCTACCTAGAAAAAATTCTGAATATAAACTTGTCACAAGAGACTGAATATTTCAATATAGAGGATTATTATCACCCAAAGAGGCATCCCTACAAAGGTAGACTGAACATACTGGAGCATTTAGCTACTTGAGTGGTTTGGTTGTCAATGGAGATATGAGCTTCCTTTTGACTTACACCAAACTGTGATCCATAACGATTCTCTCTATTTTTTTTTAAATTAATGTATTTATTTGGGCCGCGTTGGGTCTTCATTGCTGCGTGCGGGCTTTCTCTAGTTGCGTCGAGCAGGGGCTGCTCTTGCCTGTTGCGGTGCACAGGCTTCTCATTGTGGTGGCTTCCCTTGTTGCGGAGCACAGGCTCTAGGTGCGTGGGCTTCAGTAGTTGTGGCTCGCGGGCTCTAGAGCACAGGCTCAGTAGTTGTGGTGCACGGGCTTAGTTGTTCCGTGGCATGTGGGATCTTCCCAGATCAGTGCTCGAACCCATGTCTCCTGCATTGGCAGGCGGATTCTTAACCACTGCGCCACCAGGGAAGTCCACAATTCTATATTTGTTTCAACTTTCCTTTCTAGGTGAACCTAGAGTTTCACATTTTGATCTGTTTGGACTCATTTTTTTAAAAAAGACAAATACTGATTATAGATAGTATCTAAGGGTTTTACGTGATTTCTTTCCATGATGTGAATTGGAGATTTATGCTAAAGTTCCTACCCTTTCTCGTAGCCGTTGTTGAGGGACTCAAGCGGAGTCTGGCTGGACAGGAGTGGTTGGAGGGGATTGAAGTTTTGACTGTGTGTTTGGGTTACACAGCTATAAGGTTATTTTTCAATCTAGAGATTCAGTAATTCTCTGATTCCAACCGAGGGGAAGGATGGCCTTTTCCCTGTTTGGAGGAAATGCAGAAGTCAAAGTTGTTGTCCGTAGAGCTGACTGTTTTTGGCTCAAGAGAGCAAAGAGGAAAATCTTATTGCAAAAGACAGCAGCATAGAAGTGGTGCTAGAGTTTTTCCCGAGGACACACGTATCCAGCAAAAGACAGGAGTCGCAAGAGAAGGGAAATACAAAGGAATTCCCTGTGTTAGTGTAAAAGCTGTGATCAGAAGCGTAAGACCGATCCTTGCAGTAACCTTGTGATTGGAAAGTAATCGTTCAGGAGATTCACATCCATTCTAAGTACAAGTCAATGTGTCTCTTCTAGCCATGTACACACTCCTGGGCAATGCCAATGGGGCAACCTGTGCATTTCCATTCAAGTTTGAAAACAAGTGGTATGCGGATTGCACAACTGCTGGGCGATCAGACGGATGGCTCTGGTGTGGAACCACTACAGATTATGACGTGGATAGGCTATTTGGATATTGTCCATTGAAATGTAAGTAACTTTATCATCAAGACAATTTTGGCACGTTTAGTATGCAACCTAGTGATCAGACTTCGTGTTTATCGAGAACATTTCTTCCTCCAAGTGACTTCTCATTTCCTATCTCATCATACCCCACCACAACCCTCTACAGATGTCATTGTCCCATTTTATAATGGAGGGAGTGATCCATATTGGCTAAAGACAAGAACACAGATCTTCTGACTCTCAGCCCTAGGCTGCCTCAAATGACCCCTTTATTTTCACTAACTACTACTTCTCCTCAAATTCCACTGTTACTGTCAGTTATTTTCTAAGACTTGAGGGCAAATTATACTGTATATGATGCAATATATACTTAATGCCACAGGTGGGCATCCCATTTTCCAAGCCCCCCAATGATTTACCTTTATTAAACTATAGATCAAAAACAGAATTTAAGCAATGCCACAGCCTTGGTTTTGATGGACAGAGAGAGAGAGAGAGAGAGAGAGAGAGAGAGAGATGTGAGTGGCTCCTGAGTTTTGTGTCGATGTAATGAAAAGGGTTCCTCACTGTGAAAATGATAGTAATGCTACTCTTCTTAAATTAAGTTTAAGAAGACTATTATTTAATTTAACATAGCTTCAATGGAAGTCAGTTATGTCTATGCTTGGAGGGGTTTTAAAATGAAAATGTAAGTCTTATTGCAATGATGCAGAATAAGTGGCATTGCATCGTATTGAAGTGGGGGGGCCATAAAAATTCTTGGTGTCCTTTCCATGCTCTAGAATTTATAAAGAAGCAGGGCAGCAGGTTTTGGGTGGGGTGGACGAGGGCATTCGTGTTGGAAGGCAGGGATGTGGCTGAAGAAGACAGAGGAGGAAGGGTTCTTGGCTTCCCTCTCTCCATCACCCACACCCTCCTCCTGCTGCCAGCATCGGCCTTCCTTTCCTTCCCCCTGAACTTCTTACCCCCAACCACTTGCTACTTCAGACTCTGTGGATCAGAGCTCCTGTTTCCTGCTGTCCTGCCAAGGGGCGGGCGCTGGGTCAGAGCCTCAGATACAGTCTGGGCTGATTGTGAGACCGCCTGCGTTGCAATAGTGCCGCGTACCCCACTAAACTTTCAGGATCACACATCCACATACCATCGCGGTATTCCAAGCGTTATTGTAAAAAACAGTCCAATTTACAAACATATCTTAGTCTGTCAAGTTAAAGACAGAATTCCAAGAATTGTGCTTATTTATCTCTTTTGATTTTTAATCCCTAAACATCTTACTAAAAATTAATTTGATTTCTCAGCCCCATAGATTATTGTAATTCCCCTCTGGGTCCAGTCCCTCAGTTCTGGGTGAATACTCACAAAAACTCAGTCTTCCTGTGTTCATGGTGGAGCCGCTCTCCCATTCTTGGGTGAGGTAAATGCATTTCTGTTTTATAACAGCTTTTAAAGGTTTGATTCCCATGAAAGGTTGACTGATGTCTGATCTCTATATTAGAAGGCTTTTTGTCTGAAAACAAAACTGAACATTTTCCTCATGAGATAAAGCAAGACTTGTTTTTCAGTGATTGAGAAACATCTTCCTCTGGACTTTGTAGGAATGGTATTTTCTAAATCCGTTATCATGGAGTGTCTTGGGGCTGCAGATCTCACGGGTCCAGCTGTAACATCCTGCACTTACATGGTGTTGACAGGGACGTTGTTTGCTGCACATATGATTTAATGAATCATTAAATGGAGGACAAATGGCCAGCCACCAATCATAAAAAAAAAACAACACCTTGGCTAGACATGTGTTTTAGAGATAAACTGGGTAGGCTCTAGAATAAGCTTTTAGTCTCATTGGTTCCAATTTATGTCTTCCAAAGCAAATTATATATTTGGCCTAGTTCATTGTAAAGGTAAAATAACGGGAAATTTAAAACACTTTTGATTTCAACATGCATTACAATTTTAAAGCACATTTTATACAGTCCATGCCTTTCTTGAAGGGCTTTGCATTTTCCCAAACTCTTTCGTTGTCTTTGCTTTGTGTGTTTTTTCCAAAAGAACATTTTATTTGATGTTAGCCTTAAACTAGCAGATTCAATACAGGAAGACGAGGTCCCGGCTGTTGACCTAGTGACACCCAGTACATGCTCTTCACTGCCCTCTGTAGTGTTTATTGTAATGTTTTCCTTCTATTTAGACGTTTATTTTCAAGTATCAGGAGAACAGGAAAAGGAAAAGACTCCTTTCTCTCAATTGCCCATAGCTGGCAATTTTAGCTTTCAGAGTCAGTTGCGCTGGTTTACTGTGGGAATTTGAACCATTTGGGGAGATACAGAGTCAGCAAACCTATGCATGCATTGAGAAATAGGTCTTAATCCCTTGATTGAAAATGCAAAATACCCTTTCTTTAAATGAAGAGAAGCAGCAAATTGCATTTCTTTCTTTGGTCCTTTGTAGCCCTTTCCTTCATTTCTGGACGAGAAAATCATCCCCTCCTTCTTTTGTAGCTCACACTTTCTACCACACTACAAGCAAAACCTCCAAATTTCTAAAAATATTTATTTAAAATAGCTCCGACTTCAAGTAAACCTCAAACCAGTCTCATCTGAGTGATCTCACTTACAGGGCGAAGAATCCATTTGCACATTAAACTAGTAAGACCTCAGACTGTGGTAATTTAAATTTAACATTACTAATTCAAATATATTTTTTATGTGAATATATAATAATTTTATAGTTAAAACC
This sequence comes from Lagenorhynchus albirostris, assembly GCF_949774975.1. Taxonomy (NCBI): domain Eukaryota; kingdom Metazoa; phylum Chordata; class Mammalia; order Artiodactyla; family Delphinidae; genus Lagenorhynchus; species Lagenorhynchus albirostris. Next base: position 187,974,729 of record NC_083095.1, read on the forward strand.
TCTTAGAAATGTCTATGCTGTTGCCCAAATGAAATGTTGATATAGTTTTCTTCCTCTTTGGTGTTTCATGAACCACAAATTTCATATCATAGTGTGTGGTAAGTGTATGAAAAAGGTCACTTCAGATACAAAGAATCACAATGACATGCATATATAAAGTGTGGGCTATATGTGTATGTATAATGTCGGCTGTATGCATATATATGGTGTAGGCTCTATACACACGGACAACTGTCCAATTTGTTAGCAAGTTGAATACTCCTCAGAGAATTTGAGTTTACGTAATCTTTTCCTTATAAAAAAATGAAAGGATTATGACTCCACATGACTTGTAAGTAGAATTTTACATTATTAAAAAGACAAAAGAGAAGTTTTTATATCATGAAGCACACAAAAATATTTCATCTGTTGACTCATTTCTCAAACATCTTATGTGTGAAATGCAATCAGTAATATTTATCCATCTATATTTATCCATCTATATTATTGGCCTTTCATAGACTGTAACCACGTTTATAGAGTATATTGGGAATCATAAAATAGCAAAGGAAAAAATAAGGTAAAAATTTAAAAAATTAAAAAAAAATTTTGAATTAAAAAGTGTTTTACTCTGAGTAAAGCAGAGCTAACAATCGGCTATTGCCAGGAGCTGCCTATGTTTAATACGTGCTAGAGATAAGAACGTGAGACTCCAGAGGTGGTTAACAATTTAACTAAGGGTGACTCACCAGTGAGTGACAGAGTCTGGAGGCAGGTCCTGGTCAGTCTGTCTGTGGAATCTATGACCTTCCCCTCTAATGCCTGTGTCTCTGGTCTAAAAAGACCAAACTAGAATGTACGGGTGAAATATCCGTTGCTGAGAGAAGACATATTTATTTTCTCTTCTCCCTTTATTATTGTTTTTCTAGATTAAGGAAGTTGGGCTGGCATCTCTATTCTTAGTCTGTGTATTTGCCTCACTTCCCAACTCATCTGATCTCAAATGTCCTAATGGAAAAATAGAGATGGTGAGTCCCTGTCTTTCTGGAGACACATGAAGCAGATGGAATGCGGTCGATCTTTGAAAACTCCCCCTCTTCATTTCAGGAGTAAAGAAAATCTCATAGTCACTTTAAAACTGATTAAAAGAAAGAAAATAAGGGAAAGATAATGCTTTAGGCAATAATGCTACCAAGCTTGTTTAAAAGATATTGTTCACTGAAAATTCTTTCCACGCATAATGTAGTCGATTCCTTTTGACTTCTTTTACAGTCGAGGGCAGTGAAAGCTTATGGAATAAAGATCCGTTGACCAGCATTTCCTACCAGATAAATTCCAAATCGGCTTTAACTTGGCACCAGGCGAGGAAGAGCTGCCAGCAACAGGATGCCGAACTCTTGAGCATCACAGAGATACATGAGCAGACATACCTGACAGGTAAAGACGCGAAAAGAAAACAGAGTTGTGAAATCATGATTATTTTATTTCCGTATAGTTTAACTTAAAAGCATACAACACGAATAATTTGAGACATCATGATAGAGTCAGTCCTAAGCAGATGGTGCAGAGGGTTTGACAAATGTGCACCCTGAAAAAGACACCTGGGATGGCGACTAGGTTTCAACTCATGAGCCAACTTTCTTCTGTCCGTTGTGTCAGTGTCTAGAACTTGTGCTGCGAATGATTCGGAGGATTTATTTGGGCTCAGAGTAGAAGATGCTACAATCAGTTAGCGATGCTGTTCTTGGACACAAGACACGGGTGCTATACTGGTCAAATATTCTAGGTCTATAGCTTGAAGCCATTGGTTTTCCATTAGCGTGGGAGAATTTAACATGATAAACTGAAGAGCTGCCACCACAAACAGGGACAAGTGAAGAGCCGTCCTTTTGCCTCCTGTCTTTCAAATTCCCAGACTCTAATGGTTTTCAGGTCTTACTGATACTCTTTCTACAATGTTTGTTTTTTTAGCATTTGTTCTTATGAGGTTGTGAAGATGAAAAGGGCTAATGTTTGCTTGAGATGAGAGGGTCTGTTTTAGCTTCTGCAATCCACACTTGAGGAGCGGAGAGGTCAGGACCAGAAACGAGTGTGGGAAATAGAGCATCCTCGACTCCCTGCCCTAATCCCCTCCCTCCCGTTCACCCTGACCCTGCTTACTAGCTGAAAGTATCTCGGATCCAGTGACCACCATGTTCAAAAACTCTTAGTGGCTTCTCATCGCCTGTCAAATAATTAACAACACACCTTTGCCTGACATTCAGGGGCTGTCACCTGTCCAGTGACTGCTGTTCCCCTTTGTGCATTTCGCAGTCTTGACAAGAGAAAACTTTTGGGTTCCTCGTCTATGTCTCATACTTTCTCACCTCCACATCTGTCCCCATGGCATTTCTTGTACCTGGAATTCCCCACATTTTATACAGTTGAAATGCAGTCTTCTCTATTTCCATCTGCTTTTCTCTTATTTGTTTACCACTTTTACAGTGGTTACGTACATATGTCCCACTTCCCCTACAAGACTATAAATACGTTCGATTTTTATTCATTCATTCATTCTACAAGATGGGTGATTTCTCTGTGTGAGGCATTGTGCTAGCTCCTGGGGACACAGCAGTGACCAAAGCCTGCCATGTCCTGTCCACATGGAGCTTAAAGTCCAATGGGGAAAACACATAGACAAGAAAACAAGCAAATAAATACAAATTATAAGCAAATTGAAGGCTGTGTAGAGAATGGATTTGAGAGGCAGATGGCTGAAAGTGAGGAATGTCTTGTGAATATGTATGTCCTCCCAACCCCTAAAGAGATTCACACAGAACCTTCCGGGAAGACAGTCTCAAGGGATGTTTGTTGACTGACAAGTGAGGATGCAGCACAAGAAAAAACATTATTTAGAAATTCACCCTCACGTTTGGACCAGTGGTCAGTTTATGGCGAGAAGACAGTTGTTCTTAAGTGTGAAGTTGCTTATCAGTCACCAGGGAACTTTGTTAAAGTGAAACTGCCTGGGTGCAAACCCCAGAGACTGTAGATCAGTAGGTATGATGTGGGGTCCTGGAATCTGCATGTTATCAAATTTCCAGGTGATTCTAGGGCAAGTGGATGGGGATCCCACTTGGCAAAGCACTGGGTACAGTACCTGCTGTATCAGCAAAGCCTACAGATTGCATCTGCCTGGATAGCAGGCAGCAGAGCTCAGGAGTAAGGAGCACAGACTCAGGAGCCTGACCGCCTGGGCCCCGGCTCTGTGAAGCTGGGGGACCTTGGGGGCGATGACCTGAGGCTGCTGTGCCGCAGTGGGAGAGTGTGTGTGAACTGTTACAAGGGGACAGAGCTGTCCCCAGCCTTGTCTCATCACCTAGGATTCCCTTTCTCCAGCTCTTTGCGGGTGATCCTCTCCACCAATTGGAACACACTTCTCCTATAAGTTATTATTTTTTAATTGAATTTGAAGATGTTGATTGCATTCTATTTTGGGCAGAAAAAATGTAACATGAATGTTTTTTAGCACCACCTTGTGAAATACACAAAGCATTATTGGGTAAGAAAGACTTTTCTAGTCCATTTCTGAGGACTAAATCATGAGTACTAGCTCCACTGTAATGAAATCTTTCTTGTACCAAGTATAACATTTAAAAGTTTTCTGCTTTCAGTATAGGCTGCAAGCCACCATTTTCTTTCAGCCATCATTAAAGAGATTGACAATAGAAAAGCAACGCGGCCTCACTATGGGCATTCGTGAGCTCAGAGATGGGATTACGCCTCTGTCTGCTCAGTGATTCTGTTTTGTGTTGGTCCTTGGGGTCTTTGTATGCAGTATTGGGGCAAAGTACAGAGGGACCAGTATTTGCAACCATGTGTAAAAATAAGGAGAAAAAGAGGAAAACAGAGACAGAGATAAGACAAAATTTATTTAGGTGATTAAGGAAGAGAGAGAATGAGTTGAGACAATCCTGGTGTGATTTGTGCTGGCTTGCACGGGTTAGAGAAACCTCAGAGTTGAAATGGTTTCACTTGGCTTTTTTTTTAAGGAATCTGTTTGCAGGTTGTGTTATCTTGACTCTTCTGAGGTTTGCTTGTTTTCTGGCTTTCTGGAAGCCAAGGGACAGAGCACAGGTTACTTTTGAACTCTTCCCCAGTTGCTAGGGGAAAGAGGCTCTGTGAGCAGGACAGCATCTCTGGGCCACTCACTTCCTCATTCCCGGCCCCGCTATCAGCCTTCTGGCTGCAGGAAATGCTTCTCTAATCAGCAAGGGCTATTACTGTGTCCCCAGGAGCGCAAACAAGCCCTAAGAGATTGGGAGGCTGAGTTCACCTCAGATACTTATTTGAATCTTATCCAAGCCTCCGGAATTTCAGTCAGCAAATTTTAACTGAAATCCGGGTAGGAATGACTTCTCGAATGAGATTTGTAATATTTCCTGCTTTTCTTTAAGTCAAAAATGCCATGCATTAGGGGACAAAAATAGTCTGACGGGGAATTTAAAAAATAAACCAGACTTTTGCTTTCTAGAGGGAAGATATTCGTGACATTTGGGATTTTTCGGCATATATTGGGGAAGACTAGAAAATCCTGGGGTGAGTGAGGGATTGTCATCTATCTACTCCATTCTGGAAAATAGGGCGCTAACATTTTTTAAAAACCACACATAGTTACGCTTTTAAAATATGATTTCTTTTATGTGAGAATTTTGAGTAGTGAATTTCATTTTTCTAAAAGGTATAAGCCTCTTATGACTCTGAGATCAAATTAGCTGTCATTTATTAAACAGCTGTTGTGTGTCAGACACTGAGCTTTATTTCTAAAGCTGACACCAACCTTGTAAATGAGTAATATTGTCCCCACTTTATAGATAACAGATTAGGAGGGAGAAGGTAGGAATTTTGCCTAATGCCACCCATTCTGAAAATAACTGAATTGGAATTCAGCACTGTCTTTCCATTACGCTCTGCCTGGGTCTCACTTAAAAATAAGCAAGGATCTGGTGGCCCCCAAAGCACTAAAGAGAACCTTTAATTTAGGTGTCAGCAGCTCCTTGCTCCAGTAAATTTATTCTAAACTGGCAATCTGATTTCACATTATCTGCTGGGTTAACAGCTTCTGCCCAGCGGCCAATTCTTATATCACCCAGAGTCATTTCATCATCTCTTCTACCCTCAAAAATGTTGGAACACCCTATTGAATCCTCAGTTCCTGAATCAGATTTATAACTATGTATGCATAGGATTAGGATTTATAGAACTGAAATAAGATATAGGAAGTGAAATTGGCTAGTTACTTTGATTGTTTTTGCCAGTTTCCGTATGGTGCTGTGTGGAGAACACATTGGACCACAGTATAGAAAAGAACAATACAGTGTACTATTGGACAGTAATACGTCTTCTATTACAACTAAGTTCAAAAGTAGTTATAAACTGTTTCAGACGATACATGCAGGAAAATTAAACATTAAAAAGTTTAGCATGTGGAATTGATGCTTTGTGTAATAATACTAAAAATATTGGGGGGCTTCCCTGGTGGTGCAGTGGTTGAGAGTCCACCTGCCGATGCCGGGGACACAGGTTCGTGCCCCGGTCCGGGAGGATCCCACATGCCACGGAGCAGCTGGGCCCGTGAGCCATGGCCATTGAGCCTGCACATCCAGAGCCTGTGCTCTGCAATGGGAGAGGCCGCAACAGTGAGAGGCCCGCGTACCGCAAAAAAAAAAAAAAAAAAAAAAAAGAAATGAAAATTTGGTCATCTTCTTTATAAAATTAAAAACACATTAGAGAAAAAATTGTGTATGACACTCATCAGCTTTAAGTGATATATTTAACACAAAGCTTGAAATCTGTTTGTAAATCACACTTTTTGCCAACCCGAATTCAACATGGAGTAATAACAATAATAATATTAATAATAGCAATAGCTTACATTTATTGGGCATATACTGTGTATTAGGCCCTGTTTTAAGAAGTATTACTTAATTTAATTCTTCAAAACAAGCCTAGGAGTACCTAGAGTAGGAGAATCTCAAAGGAGAGTCTCAAAGGATAATTTCCTTAAAGAGTGATCATCTTTTCCCATCATGCCAAACGTAGTAATTTAATTAAGCAATCTCAGGCAAAATCTAATTTATTTATTCCTACAGTTCTGTTCAAAAATTCATAGTTTTGAAAACTTAGATATGTGTATTTTATTATAAGTTTTAAAACATACCAGAATATTTGATTTTGGGGAATAGCTATATCCAACATATACAAGGAACTCATACAACCCAACATCAAAAATAGACCCCCAAAGCCCGAGAAAGACCAAAACAACTTGAAGAGACGTTTTCTCAAAGAAAACATACACATGAAAAGATGCTCAACATCATTAATCATCAGGGAAATGCAAATCACAGCCACTGTGAGATACCACTTCACACCAGTTAGAGTGGCTATCATCAAAAAGACAACAAAAGGCAAGTGTTGGCAAAGATGTGGAGAAAAGAGAACCCTCATGTGCTGTCAGTGGGGATGTGAACTGGTGCAGCCACTGTGGGGAACCGTATGGAGGGGCCTCAAAAAACTAAAAATAGAACTACCATGGGATCCAGCAATTTTACTTCTGATTATTTACCTGGAAAAAAACCAAAAACACGAATTCAAAAAGACATATGCATTCCAGTGTTCACTGCAGCGTTATTTACAATAGCCAAGATATGGATACAACGTTAAGCGTCCATTGATAGACAAACGGATAAGGAAAATGTGGTATATATACATACATACAATGGAATATTACCCAACCATAAAAAATGAAATTTTGCCATTTGTGACAACATGGGTGAATCTAGAAGGTATTATGCTAAGTGAAGTAAGTCAGAGACAGATGAACACCTCTTGATCTCACTTGTGTATGCAATCTAGAAAACAAAACAAAATGAAAACAGATGCATAGATACAGAGAACAAATGGGTGGCTGCCATAAGGGAGGGCAGGTGGGGAGTAGGTGAAATAGTTAGAGGATTAAGAGGTACAACCTTCCAGTTATATAACAAAGTCATGGGGATGTAATACACAGCATAAGGAATATGGTCAATTATATTGTAATAACTTTGTATGGGCACAGATGGTTACTAGACTTATTGCGGTGACCATCTCATAATGTACACAATGTCAGATCGCTATGTAGTATACCTGAAACTAATGTAATATTGTATGTCAACTATATTTCAATAAGAAAAATAATTTATGAAAAAATCAATGTTCAGTGGTATTTAATAGAATAATTATTAACATAAAATATAGTATCAACATGACACTGATCCCAGAATGACATTTCTAAGGTACAGACTAGTAGACAGGCATCTCCTCCTGACACCTTATAAGTTATCTATTTACATGAATGAGGTGAGATGGCCGTTTTTGTTGGTTTCTTTAATTTACCCTAAAGAGACATAAGTAATAGTTTAGTACTCAAAAGAGTTTTAATAACTATGTAAAATAATTAATGAACTAAAGGGAAACCATCAATGAGATGAATAACTATAAAATTGATTTACTATGAATGAATTTCTATCACTTCATTATCAGTATTTTCTTTGTAATGAATGCAGTCATAGTTGATGATGCTCATTGCAGAGATTTAAGACTAGAGAAATATTAAGATTTTCCCGTTTGATAATGTCATTCCCTTGACATAGCTTGTAATAAGTATTTTATTTTTTGGTAAAATTCCAACTTTGGAGAACCAAATGCTGAGTCTTCACAGGTAAACCAGAGTGAGTTCTGCCATGGACTATTGTTTGGGGAGGGATGGCATTTATCAGAAATATCTTTTTAGTTCATGGTTCTTTATTTAAAGGTGCTCTAACATCTAAACTTATCTGGAAAATGTATTATATCAATAATAGTAACTCACAGGCAAATTCAATTTAAGCAAGAGTTGAATTCACTGGAAACACCAAAGTGAACCCTGAGTGCAAGTCCTAATTTACTCATCCTCTGTTTCACTCTCCACAAGTTTCTTAACCTCTCTGTCCTCCGTTTCTTCATCCGTAAAATGAAGGCCCTGGACGAGATACCTCTCAAAGTGTATAAAGTACCTAAGGGCGAGAGCTGTACTAACTCAGACTTTTTTTTTCTACAACACTTGATAAAGATAAGTGGATCTGAATTAATTTTCACTGACTTTTTACATGCTAGTAGTTAATTTCATCCCATTTTTATTACTTTAAAGAAATTATGCAATAGGGTTTACTTTTCAGTAAATAACTCCAGTATTGGATTCAGTTCCGTTCATTAAGCATCAACCTACCTAATCAATATCAACCTAGTCAGTATCCTCAAGCGGGTTCTCCCTTTGTCAGTGCCTTTCTGCCGGATGCTGAATAAACTGACAGCATTCCGGTCACGTTTCTCCAAGAACGTGATCTGTGCTTTTATGGCATTGGGGAGCAAAAAACGTGAGATAGGATTCTGGGGCATCGAGTCACTGTAATCCCCTTTCATTTGAATTTGTGACATGAATGTGCGTATATATCAGCTAATGAAAAAGTGGGGAAAATTTCGGTGAATTTGGATAGCTTAGTTGGTTGCATCAGAGCTAAAGGGTCTGGGATTTGATGTCATAAGAACCCAGATTTAGGGACTTCCCTGGCGGTCCAGTGGTTAAGAGTCTGTGCTTCCAATGCAGGGGCGTGGATTTGGTCCCTGTTCGGGGAATTAAATCCCAAAAAGAACCTAGGTTTAAATTTCAGCTCTGCACATGTCATCTAAACTATTTGGGTGTCAAATTCCTAATCTGTACAATGGAGATGGCAGTACCTAATTAGAGTTTGTGAGGATTGAAAACGAGCGAAAACAGTGCCCTGAATATAGTAAGTGGTTATTCTCACCATTGAAAAATTTGACTGGGGAGTATATCCTCTAGAGAACAGTAAATATGAAGTGGTCCATTTATGATTACCCTTTATGTTTATAGACACTTCAGGTTGGTATTTTATTTAAGACAAACGATAGTTTTCCTTTCCATTAATTCTTTTAAATCAACTAAAAAGAATATAGAGAGAACAGCAAATCCATGGTTTTTAAAAAGTTACAGGTAATAACACATTAGAGTTGTTTAACCTGGGCGGACTGAGGTCCATGTTGCTTCTGTTTTGTTTTTTTATTGCATCTCAGGCCTAGCACAGACTTTGAAACATTGTAATTATGATTTATTAGCTGCCTAAGTGTTATTCATAGTAGCACAGGCACTTAGTGTTTAGTTTTTAATCATCATCTTAATGAGGAAAAAAAAATGGATGTTTTAAAATGTCATCGGGTAAAATTCTGAGCGTAAGTTCTAAAATATGAGGTCGGGTAATAACTTATGAGAGTGAAATAGATTGAAGTGTGTATTAAACTTTTTCATGATAGAAAACGGTGACTTTGGTACAAAAGAAATCTTAGTTTTACTCTAAAATGAAGTAAACATGTTTTTGTTTGACGATAGTCAAAGAGAGTCTTCTCCAAATTAGAAGCACATTCACACGATCCTTAGCAAGGATCCTTAGCCGCTTAGCGAGACCGTTGCTGGCTTATCTGTGTTCTCACCTCTGTTGCTTTACGTGCCCGTGGAGGTAACGGTTGTACTTGCTTCCCGCTGAGGAGAGGATCAAAGGAGACATGCTCGGCGCGATCTTCGTTACTTCTCTCTAGTACATTTTGATTCAAGTACCTAATTCTGAGTTTGATTACACCATCTTTTCCGAATGTCAGTTTTGTTTTTGTTTTGCTTTTGTCCTAAAGGGTTAACCAGTTCCTTGACTTCCGGACTCTGGATTGGACTGAACAGTCTGAGTTTCAACAGTGGATGGCAGTGGAGTGGGGGCAGTCCGTTCCGATACTTGAACTGGTTACCAGGTAGGGTTAAGCTCGTCTGATTAAGTTGGTGGCGTTAAGCTGGTTGAATTCATCTGCATTTAATTTAGCTAGGTACCATGGAGACCTTCATCAGCTCACATGTAGATATCAAAGAGAAGAACTGGGAGATTTCATCAAGTACAGTTTATTTCTCACCTTGCTTTGAAACCTGCCAACTAGATTTGAATACTCTAACACCATTAGGTTATTCCAGCTTTCTGGGATAAGGACTTGTCTGGAAGGATAATCACACAGGTCAATAGAGGACTTTGTTAAAGTATATATTCGCAGAGCATCCTTGATTTGCTAGGTATTATGTTCAAAAATTTGATTTTATATTTATGATATATATATAATATATAATGCTACATAGTATATTCAAAGATTTTATACATATTTATTTATATCTGCACACACACTATGAATTCAAGAAGTTTAAATTGTTTTAGGCTGGAGAATTTCTCATTATCTTGAGCCATGAGATATTTGCAGTATTTCTGTCATCGTTATAATGATCTGAAGGTCTACGTTGATGCCATTTTCTCCTATTTTTAATCGACTAGAGTTGGATTAAAAATAATACCAGCCACAGATTGTAATATTCCATACTAGCATAATCATTCATGAGCAGTTTTGTTGACAGTTTGTAGTTTAGTTGTAGAAAAACACAGGGGATGATCAAGCCTTCCACGGCTTTCCCATTTTTTGGAGGACAGAAAATACTCTGAGCTAATTATTTCTGTACTGTTGTAACATAGAGGTAACAGAACATAAAAGGAGACTAGATGATAAAGATGTTTTACATATACAGAAATTATTCTGAGAAAACAAAAGGACCAATGATGACAAAGCGTCTTCATCTTATTCACCAGTACCAACCACTGTTAGTGGCTGCTTAAGGCACTCTACTGAGTATGATTCTCCACTCCCAACCCAGGCCCCATCCTGTACTAATCTTGATTTATTAGGAAAGTGTGCAGGTAAGGATTAGTGATGTCTGCCATAGGTGTGAGAAAGGACGGGTCACATTTTCATTTACCAGTTCTGCTATGGAAAATACTAGTGTGGTGTTTCTTCATATGGTCAAACTTCTTTTTTATAAAGCCACCGAATGGTTTTTGCATTTGGCTTAGAAAATTAAACTCTCCACATTTTCCATGTTACCGACTTATGGTATTAAAAAGAAAAACTTTGAAATAAATAGATAATATTCGGAATATGCTAAAACATGAGAGGGAATTTTTAGAGCACATACGTCGGTTTAAACTGATTAGATTTTACTATGAAATTTGACTTTCAATGTCCTCCTTCAAGGCATGATGTTTGCAGGGCTGTCACTAAGCGTCAGCTCTGCTTTCCTCTGGAATATGGGAAGCAAACACTGCTGCAAGGGAATATAAGAGGTGCTATTTATGAGTGAGAATTGCGTATGTCTGCTTACTGACTCAGTCACACTATTGGAGAATGCCGGTTGGCTCAGTCAGATCATTAGACAATAATAATCACTTGTTGGGGGATTAGAGTTTATTCTTTGCTGCTTAATCATTGTAGGCAGATCATTTTATTTATTACTCAGTTTTAAGTGATGATTATTGTAATATTTAACCACTTGCATTCTGAGAGTTCAGTGAGAAAATTGAGGGGTCTAGATTCTGGGAGAGTGAGGAATAAAATTGGAATATTAATGAGAAAGGAAAAGAAATGTCCTTCCTTATTAAACCAATTCCTGAGAAGTAGGCGCAAAATTAAACCACCTTCTGAAATAATAGGAGAGTTTCTTCAAATGAAAATTAGAAACCTTGTGGACCATTAGAAGTTGTTATTGTATAAGTTGTTCAATCAGCCTTCAACTGAGTACTTGACAAGTAAAGCACCTATTAAAATACATCTACATTTGAAGTGAGGTTAGTTTACACAAAAGGTATAGACGTGTGAATTCAAATATATAACTATAGTAACCATTGAAAGACAAAGAGCTGATTTGTTAAAGTAGGTCTTGTGTTCTATTGATAAATGACTGTATTACTATGATTTACCAGCTCATATATTAAATAATAACCGTTAGCTGTAAAATACATTATTGTTTCCGAAAGTTTCTTTCTAGTACTGGTACCTGATCTGTTAGTTCAGTTATACTGGAATTTTGGTCATACTATCAACACATTTAAAAAACATCTTTATCCTTATCACTAACCATTTTTTCTTTGTGTGCTGTTCAAGCAACTTCCAAAAATTTTTGACAAAGGCTTTATGGAACAGGTGATGTGATTCCCATCTTTCGGGAAGGGAAAGTGTGGTCCAGGTCCAGGTCGTAAAGATGTCGGAGGTCACAAAAGAGAATCATTGACAAAATGTGACTCATCACCCTGTCTTCTCTTGTGAGATGGAGCAAGGTTTTAGAGCACTGGTTTCAAAATCATTTATTAAAGTGGTGGAAAAGCATGAGAAATGTGGGCATCTATGTATGTATCGATTGCATTAAGAAGGTTGACCTGACCTCGTTCTTTAATCCGTTTCCAGTAAGCAGTGAGATGAGAGGTTAGCTGCTGGAAGTATTCTTCAGTAGCCTGAGTTGAAAATCGTGAGAGAGAGTCTGAGCTCTGGGAGTACTTCATCAGCGTTTACTGTGGCACATTGCTGCTTCTAGCATCTCTTTGCTTCTCTTTCTCCTCGCATTGCCTTCTTTCCTGCCTCTTCTTTCTAACTGGAGGAGGTTTTCCCATGTCCAGAAATTCTCTGGCTGGTCCACAGTTAGCTTGACTTAGGTTTCTGGGGAGGTATCGACAATGTTGAATATGACTGATTTAGAACATCGTGTATTCTTTTGTTATTTACCCCCCATCATACGTAAAATAACCCAGTGTGAAGATTGTTCAGGGTTTAAGGTTTAGCTTTATTGTTTGATATTGTGGGGAAGAATTTATTTCAAAGAAGTAAACTTATATAATCAACATTTCAGGTATTGGAATGACCCAACCATGAGAAAACAAATAGACACCCAACATGTCTTTTGCTCTGCGGGCACTAAATATTTCTTTGTGAATGTGTAGCAGAAAGGGTGGGGATCCATTAAATGCCAAGGATAAATGCACGAGCCTCTGGGGGGTCTATTTACTTGTAATTTCTATAATAGTCCCACTTTTATTTTTTCTTTTCCCCAAAGGAAGTCCATCAGCGGAACCAGGAAAAAGCTGTGTGTCACTAAATCCCGGGAAGAGCGCTAAATGGGAAAATCTGCAATGTGTTCAGAAGCTAGGCTATATTTGTAAAAAGGGCAACACAACTTTGAATTCTTTTGTTATCCCCTCAGGTAAGTGATCTATTTGATCTGAAGTGTATAAAATATTATATTTAAAGATCAAATTACAGTCTAGTCCTAACTGTAGGCAATGACAGGTTTTGTTGATCATTTATGGTATCAACTTAATGATATTCCTACAGAATGTCTTTTTGGTGGTTGCTAACCTTTCCTGAGCGTGCTGGAGTGTTTGGGCATGAGCAAAGCCTTTGACACAGCATTAATAAAAATTTTATCTTCACAGCTGCCCCGTGAGGTAGGTATTATTATTCACACATTTTAGATGAGGAAAAAGATATTCAGAGGATATAAAAAACTCGCACATGTGACAAAACTGGAATCCAAGCTAGGAAATCAGTATCTGAAAGGAATGTTTTTATTATGTCCTCACTATTTAATGGCGTATCTGGGCACCAGTGTTATTTAGTTTAACATATACACTGAAGTCTTCACCAAAATGGAATAAAACATCCCAGAAGTAGTCCCTGAATTTTATATATAGGCTAGACCAGCGGGAAAAACTGCAATTATGCTCTCTATTATAATTTTATAGAAGAATTAAGCTACTAAGCCCAGAATGCATTTTTTTCTTCAAATTGACAAAAAGCAAACTAACTATTGATACATTTTTTTCACCATTTCACCTGTTTTTGGAGAGACACTTAATACTTCATTGTCATTTATGTATGTATATATATATTCTTCTTGGGAAATCTGACAGCGTGGCATTCTTCACTTTTTTTGCTCCTTGACTTTTAAAAGCAATTTCATTTATTTTAAAATATGATTGACATGGCTAGAAAGTCTATGGTACAACATGATAAATAATAATAATTTCTTCCAGTTCTTACTTCAGATTTGCAGTTCCTCTCTGAATAACTGTGTCTGGGTGTATATCCTTACCTAGTTATTCTATGAATATGTGAATAAATATGTTTGTAATTCTTTTTATCTGTTTTATACAAATGGCAGCATATGATACACTTTGCTCTACTTTTTTTCACTTAATAACAATTTGGGGCATCATTCCCTACAGTACATAGGTAGCTTCTGTGCTCATCTTTATGGCTGTACGTTAGCCATTGCAGGGAGAGACCATATTTTTTTTTAACCAGTCCCCTATTAATGGAACTTTAGTTTACTTCCAATTTTTTATTATTACAAACAATCCCGCAGTGAGTAACTTTATACATGTGTCATTTGATGTGTGTGATTATTCCTAGAAGTGGAATTGCCAGATCAAAGAGTGGGTGTGTTTGCCATTTTGATGGATACAAATATGGCGGAGCTCCCCAATGGATATAGATGAGGGTCCCATTATTGGGTTTGATTATCCTTTACAGGGTCACCCTTATGGCTGCGGGCACGCCTCAGGGAGACCTCAGTCATTTTTGTATTTCGTCTCCTCTATTCCTCCCATACGAGAAGTGGTACTGATATAATCCTTCCCTCTTGGAAGAGCTCATATAATTCTCCTTCAGAAGGTTTGGAATTACCACTTAGGGGGTGAGGAGAATGGTGGTTTTATCACGTCTGAGGTAAGGAGGTAGAATTCTGTAACTTGGCCTTGTTCCTTAACACCCCAGTTTTAGTTTCCTGTCTATTAAGTGGAAATACTAACACTTGTTCTTCCTGTGAATGTTTGTTCATATTGTCAAGCACTCAGTCCATTATTCTTATTTCTGTGCTATGCCTGTTCCTGGAACCAAACTTGGGTCTGCTGGTCTGCGTGCAGTAAAGCCAGATCTACTGACACCGGGTTGTGGTGAAGGAAATTGCAGGGTTTATTGCAGGTGCCAAGCCAGGAGTCCAGGGCAGCTAGTACTCAAAACACTGAACTCCCCTATGGGTTTCAGGAAAGCATTTGTAAAGTCCAGGCGAGGGAGGTGGGTTGCAGGGTATGTGATCAGCTTGTGCAAAATTCTGTGATTGGTTGATGATGAGGGAACATGGCAGTGTCCCAGGGGTTGATGTTATCAATCCTTAGGTGCCAACACGCTCCTGACCATCAAGTAGTTAATTTCTTCCATTTGGTGGTGGTTTTAGCATCTGTAAAACAACTCAGGAAATGTCCCTCAGATACTATTGTCTGGGTACTTCAGAGAGGAGCTACAGCAGAGGATATGGGGGAGGGGGTCTGTCCCAGGAAGGCCCCCTAGGGTCCTGCTCGGTTACATGCCTTACTTGCTTCACTTGCTAACTTTCACTTCCCATTGGTTTTTGAATTTCTCTATACTTCCTGGATTAATCATTCTATCTTATCTGTAAACTCAAATAAACCAGAGCTTGGAAAAGCATATCAGAGTTAGGATTATGCAGCATACATTATTGGTGACTTTCTTGGGCAAGGGTTCCACCTCGTCCCCTGTTTGTCTTTGCAATGCCACCCTGTGCGTCCATGACCCCTAGGTTGCTAGAGCTGCACTGTCCAGTTCAGTAGCCACTAACCACATGTGACCACTGAGCACATGAAGTGCGGCTAGTTCCAACGGAGATTTGCTGTGAGTGTAAAATACACGCTGGACTCACAAGACACAGCATGAAAAACAAAAGTGAACGGTCTCATTTTTTTTAAATTGATTACAT
The DNA here is from genome assembly GCF_949774975.1 of Lagenorhynchus albirostris. Classification (NCBI taxonomy): domain Eukaryota; kingdom Metazoa; phylum Chordata; class Mammalia; order Artiodactyla; family Delphinidae; genus Lagenorhynchus; species Lagenorhynchus albirostris. Next base: position 187,990,465 of record NC_083095.1, read on the forward strand.
ATTGATATGATAATATTTTGGGTATATTGGGTTAAATATGATGTATTATTATAATGGAAGTTACCTGTCTCTCTTGAGACTTGTACTTAACATGGCAGCTGGCAAATGTATAATAATTCCATACGTGGCTTCCGTTTGTGGATTATGTTATATTTCAGTCAGACAGTGTTGCTGTATAGGAATAAGCCATTTTTTGTGGCTGCCCCAGGGGACGCCTCTACATCGGTTGTTTTCATGTTTTGAAATATTTTTAAAGTGCATGTGTTTAGTTTTTGAAGCCCTCAGCATGTGCTGGCATCATTTTCAACTTCTTGAGCAGCAAAATTAAAATATCCCACAAGAGGGCTCCAGAGTGATACTAACTTTTTTTTTTTTTTTTTTTTTTTGGTCACCACTGGAACTGTATAGAAGGAATAGATTTTCTAAAAATATGCACTTTTCTGTTATAATAATACAGTGTTTGGATCTCAGGACTGCCTATTTACTTGAATGACCGTACACAGAATTTTGAGCTTATACAAAGGTGATGCAGACATTCCCAGATTTTGAGAGACTATGGAACTGATACATGAAACGGATAACAAAGGTGCCCTGTACGGAACCTTTACTAAGGCAGCACATTTGAGAACATTTAGTATCAAACTTAAATATAGAAATTGACATTCATTTGGCAATATAGTCCCTCTTTACGCAAGATATATTGCTCAATTGCTGTTTGAAATAGTATCCACAAAATGGTCATAATAAGCTGTTGTCTAGTAAATATAACTTCAATTCTTTTTCTTGACCAACAATTCATGACACTTACTCTGTGCCAGGCCCTGTGCCATTTCAGGGCCTATATGAGGATGAATGAAGCAAGTCTCTTGCCTTCGAACATTGTTACTGTCACTTTCCCTAGCTCATTACTGTCATGTTTGTAATGTATAATCAAGGTCATGAAATTTGACCCTGACTATTAGTATCAATAATTAGGACCTTGGTCACTGTTACTGGTTTGATTAAACATTGTTGTCGTATTTGTAATTTATAGTCATCTCAAGTGCAGAGCACAGTGAGGATGGGTAGTTTAATATTAGTACTAGTATTCATATTATTTACAATATTTTACATACCTGGATAGTTTGGTTCATGTGATGTGACTGACCCACCATCACACAGCTTGTGGCAGATTCAGATTTTGCCTGAAAGACTTTGGAATCGAAGTCCCTGTGATTTCTGCAGTTATGTGCCATCTTTTGGGAGCAAGTGCACGGCAGTGGGTTAGTTCAAAGGCACAGGTGGCCGGCTCACACTGCCATGGTTTCAGAAGCTCCTTGGTGCCCCCCCCGCCCCCCACCCATTCTAGGCCCTGTGTCAGCACGTCTTTCTCCTGCCTGCCTTGTGAGTCGTGCCCATCCTCTGAGGAATGGGTGGCTTCCTAATGCCCGTAGAATAGAGGTAACTTGAAATCTTCTGAGGAATGAATACATTATATGACAAAACTCTTGTGCTTCCAGTATTTATAGAACATGCTTAGGACAGGTCTGCCGATGATAAAATGCAGACGAAATGAGACAATCTATTGTATCTTACTGTGGCCTTGTTGTAGGTACAGTTGAAAATAAGAACAGATTTCTCATTTGGCTTTATTTTAAAATGAAAGATGACTTCCATATCATCTTTAGTGTAAAAGCAAACACAATCTCGTCTATCTTTCGTGAATACCTGTGCCAAAAAATGGAAAAATAAATATTAGCTATATTTGCCTATGACTGTGAACTGTTTCCTGTAGAGAATGATAGAAAATATCGTTAAATTAAAAACTTTTTAAAACAATAAAAAAAAGCTCCTTTTAAATGTTTTCCAAACTCTTTTTTTTTTTTTTCTAGAAAGTGATGTGCCTACCAACTGTCCAAGTCAGTGGTGGCCGTATGCAGGTCACTGTTACAAGATTTACAGAGAAGAGAAGAAACTCCAAAGAGATGCCTTGATTGCATGCAGGAAGGAAGGTGGTGACCTAGCAAGTATACACAGCATCGAGGAATTTGACTTCATTATCTCCCAGCTGGGCTATGGTAGGAACTTCGTCTGTAATACACTTGATTCTCATCTTCCTGACTTACCACCCATCTTCGGGAAATTTAATCATAAATGTTAAATCTAATAAATTCAAGTTAACAATTCAATGAACAATTTAGTAACAAATATCAATCAGGCCTCAAATATTAAAATTATGTAGTAATTTAAAGAATTTTTACCACTAAGAGAACATTTGAGTTTTTTTAATATGGGATCAACGTATGCATAGTTTTAAAAATACTGTGTTTCAAAAAAAAATACTGTGTTTCTCTATATAATCTGGATTCAGAGCAGTCTACCTTAAATTGGTGAACAATATTTCACTAGTTGGAATTAGTTGTGTGTACGGATGTATTTTCTCTTTTAAGGCCCATGTTTTGTCTCACAGGAAAGGTCTCTAAATGAACCATCTCATCCTCTGAATTTTATTTTCTTTATTAATCTAGCTAAGGCTGCTAGAATGATGAGCAGGGAAAGAAAGAATTTATTTGATTGGAGTGGTTAGATGGTGGGTGGCCTAAACCTTTTAAAGAAATTTGCATCTCCATTTTAGGACTCTAAGAGACGAAGAGAAAATGTAGTAACTCAATATTGTAAAGTTTTAAAAGATTGGCCCTATCAAAAACATTTCAAAAGTGAGTAAAGCGAGTTGGGAATATGCTTATCCTGAAGAGGAGGAGGCTGAGGAAGGAAGTAATGATGACGGGCACTCAGCCGTACTTGCTGATTCAACCATGATCGTTTTCTGCTTCCACTTATGCTACTGCAGAATAGCTGGACCTTTTCGTTTCCAGAGAGCAAAACAAGAGGAAATGGATGGTGGCGATGGTGGGGACTGCTTCCTGACACTTACTGCCTGAAAATGGATAGGAGCGGGGGTAGGGGAGAAGAAAAAAAACAATGAACAAATAGATGAGAAGAATAAACTAGTCTCAGAAAAAGATGTAGAACATCCCCAGCACTGCTGCTGTCAGTGCCAGTGCTGAACGGAGTCCTTTCTCCTTTGCGCGCCTCACTGAGTTCGGTGGGGTGATGATGATATTCTGCTACAGCCCGTAAATAATTTCTCGATTATTCTACATTTACCTGTCCTGGAGCATCTGGACTACACGATACTAATGTAATCAAAACCAGTGTATCTGAATAATATCGTGACAGAGATGGCATGATACTCTAGGGAATAAGGGAGTAAGGGAATAGTAGGGAATAAGGTTTGCAAGTGAATAGTAGGGAATAAGGTTTGCAAGTGAATCGGTGGGAAACACATTAGTTAAGAGGCTGTAGGGCTAACGTGCAAATTTTGCTCTACTTTATATAATATGGTCTAGTAATAGGAGAACCTTATATATTTATTGCTATAGTTATTTTAGGAGTTTGGATGACGAAGGTTGCTTTTAAACTCAGCTGGAGAATTAGTAAACTTTCACTATGGAAACCTCTTTTTTATTATTGATAAAGATTTATTTATTTAAAACAATACAAATCATATTGATAAAGGTAAAGGAAAGTTATAAAATTAAAATGATTGTTTCTAAGTCAGAAGCCTAGAAAACCTTTTGGAGCTAGTTGAGTTGATATCTTTCATGTTAATCATGGAAATACAGGGGATAAATTGGGACCTACACATATAAGTTATGACTCCATCAACAAAGACAGCTTTCCTAACAGGTTGGTAAGTCCGTCTAACAACTTTATGCTCACATCTTACATATTTTTGTAGGATCAAGCTTGTGCGTACAGAAGCTACAGGGGGAGAACAGTTTAGTGAGAAAAATGTTTATCAGACACTCTTAATACTTTATTATAATCGTGGGACTTGGGAGTTTAGGTTTTCTTTGGTCTTGAACCTAAAAACCTTGAGGGGTACATGAAGTCATTTTGGAGCCTATATTTTCTGCCCAAAGAACATGATCTGCCAGATTAAGTGAAAGGAAAAGGGATCATCCTGGCAATGCCATTCATGCTTCATGGTGCTGGAAACATCTGCTGGGACTGGCACCAGGCCAGTCAGGGACTTCTCCAAAAGCAAAGTTGAGTGACAATTTTAGGAGGAAGAGACTAAACCATTTAGGGAAATTCCTATACAATGTGGCATATTTCTCATTTTCTACTACAACATCATCTTGACAAACTTTGGGCAAGTAATTTTATTTAACCATTTAAAGAACATATGAAACTTAAATAGATATTGAATTGTGTATTCCTTCAGTTTTTAAAATATGGAAATGTGTGTGATTTTAGTCACGAGACCTCAGGCCTTCTGTTTGGTCCCGTTTTTACTTATGATATTTAGAATTCTTAGAATTAAAACTACTGATAAAATCAATAATGCTCTTCATAGAATTTTCAAAACAGAATGATCCTCTTTTATATCTATACCTGGTTGTTTTTATTTTAACTTCTGTTTGTTATTTGGGTTTTTCTGGTGTTTCATAGTGAAAATGGTGGCAGTTTCATTCATATACATAGACTAATAAATAAGTGCTAAATGCCAAAGACAGCCCAGCCCTTCAGTTTATATATCTTCTCACTGTATGGATCATTTTCACTCCTATTACAGTGATTAAACTTGAACAGAAACACCTAGAATGTTCTTGATAACATCGTCAGTAAAATAGGAGTGGTTTTTAGTTTTTATTATTTTAAAACATTCAATAAGGTTTAATAGTAGTCAAATAGATTTACGTATAAAGAAGCTGCCGTATTTCCAGCACCATGAGTGTGGTTGGTAAATGATTTATAACAAAAAAGCAGCTTCACAAGATAGAGGATCATGATAGACCCACTTCAGTTTCTGTTTAACAACTCCCAGGAGATAGAAATTGCAGTAACACAACAAAAGAATACAGTCATATCCACAATGTGAAGAATACATTACACATTTTAAACTAAAATTGACAACATAGGGGCTTCCCTAGTGGCGCAGTGGTTGGGAGTCCTCCTGCCGATGCAGCGGACACGGCTTCGTGCCCCGGTCTGGGAGGATCCCGCGTGCCGCGGAGTGGCTGGGCCCGTGAGCCATGGCCGCTGAGCCTGTGCGTCTGGGGGGGGTGCTCTGCAACGGGAGAGACCACAGCAGTGAGAGGCCCGCGTACCACAAAAAAAAAAAAAAAAAAAAAAAAAAATCGACAACATAAAATGTAGTTGACATCTCAGTCTGCAGAGGTAGATCCGTTTGAAGCTCAAGAGGATGGTCTTTCATGCTAGTGATAATATCAAGGGAGTTGTTGATAAGGAACGGGTCTTCTTTTCCTGATAACCTTCTGATGTTTAGAAAGAAAACTTTGGGTAAATGACTTCTGTGTTTTTCTTCCTGTTTAGAGCCAAGCGATGAGTTATGGATTGGCTTAAATGACATCAAGATTCAAATGTACTTTGAATGGAGTGATGGATCCCCTGTAACATTTACCAAATGGCTTCGTGGAGAACCAAGTCATGAAAACAATAGGCAGGAAGACTGTGCGGTGATGAAAGGCAAAGTAAGGCAACTTTAGTTACTGATATCTAGCGAAAGCCACAGGGAAATTTTCCTTCCGCCCCACTTACTACATACGATTGTTTCCATTGTTTCTATTCTACTGAATTGACATGGATCAAGGCTGAAGGAGAATTCGGATTCAGTTTTTTGAGTCCCCTCAGTTGTCTGGTACACCCGAAGTCTCAAGAGGACTAGAAAAGCAACAGACAGAAACTTTCATTTCAAAGATGAAATTAACCAACAACCAACGCTCATATCATTCCTATGCTTGGCTCTCAGTTTGTTTTCTTTTAAATTTTTATTGGAGTATAGTTGATTTTCAGTGTTGTGTTAGTGTCTTCTGTACAGCAAAGTGATGCATACACACATATCCGCTCTTTTTTAGATTCTATTCCCATATAGGTCATTGCAGAGTATTGAGTAGAGTTCTCTATGCTATACAGCAGGTCCTTATTAGTCATCTGTTTTATATATAGTAGTGTGTATATGTCAATCCCAATCTCCCAATTTATCTCCTCCCCCTTTTCCCCCCTTTTCCCCTCTTTTCCCCTGATAACCATACGTTTTCTACATCTGTGACTCTGCTTCTGTTTTGTAAATAAGTTTACTTGTACACGTTTGTTAGATTCCACGTATAAGTGATACATATTTGTCTTTCTGTGTCTGACTTACTTCACTCAGTATGACAATCTCTAGGTCCATCCATGTTGCTGCAATTGGCATTATTTTGTTCTTTTTCATGGCTAATATTCTGTTGTATATATGTGCCACATCTTTTTTATCCATTCCTCTGTCGATGGACATTTAGGTTGGTTCCATGTCCTGGCCATTGTAAATAGTGCTGCAATGAACATTGGGGTGCATATATCAAATTATAGTTTTCTCTGGGTATATGCCTAGGAGTGGGATTGCTGGGTCATAGGGTAGTTTTATTTTTGTTTTTTGGAGGAACCTCCATACTGTTCTCCATAGTGGCTGCACCAATTTACATTCCCACCGATGGTGTAGGAGGGCTCCCTGTTCTCCACAGGTGGTGGCACATGTTTTTATATGGCTTGATTAATCAATTCAGAGCTTTGGTCCTACTTTTAGCTGGTTGCCCTGAGTGGATGGAGACCTAGCTAGATCTCCTCTGGGTCCAACAGCCTAGAGTCTGTGCTTGAAGAGCTACAGATTTTATTTTTAGGTTACAAAGAGATGCCAAATATGAAAAAATGGCTTCCGTGTCTTAAATATCACTTTAGCGACTGAAGTATATCATCAAGTGATCTTTTGTTAATAAGAGAATGAAGATGGTTGTTAAGTATATCATCAAGTGATCTTTTGTTAATAGAGAATGAAGCTGGTGGTTCAGGGGCTTGGTTTTGATGCATGGCTTATTTCCTCATTTGTAAAATAATAATAATAATCATACCCAGCTCATATGGTGGGTATAAGGATTAAATGGGTTAAGGTGTATAACGTGCACAGTGCCTGGCCCAAACTTCCTGCTCAGTAAGTATTAGCTACTGTTTTTATCATTGTGGTTGTTATTATGGTGATAAGTTGAAAGCTTAAGAAAAGAGTATGTGTTAATTATTGAAAGAATAGGCAGAAGTGTGTCCTGGGAAGGGGAAACCAGAGAGCATCCTACTTGTAGGGAACTCAAAAGACAGTGTGGCTGAAAGCATGGAGTTAGAGGTAGAGGGGTGTGTAGGGAAAATACTGGCCATGAGAAAACATGCATTAGCCTGGGAATAGCCAGACCTAATCTGCAATTTGCAAATATTACACTGGCTGAAGAGTTGAGTACCAGGTTGTAGTGGGTACGGAAAACATTTTTCAAGATGTTTAGCAGTTAAGGGAAGGAGAAGAGAAGTCTTTTAACGTGAAATCTCTAAGGAAGGCAAAAAGGGTGGAATTTGAAGTAGAGTGAAATATGGTACCTGAGCTCCGGGGGGACCCTCATCAATAGAAATGGGAAGAATGGAGGGAAGAAAACTGGTTTCAGGTGTGTTTTCAGGTTGGGCCTTCTTTCTGGGTGGCTTTAAACGTACTCAGTTAACTTGAAAACAGCTGCCCATAGGGATGGAAGAGGAGGTAAACCTTCTGTTGGGACCATCTCTTAAGGGCTTATGAGCATTTTTCGTTTCTCTCTAGATCCCCCTCCAGAGTGGCTTGACTGCGAAGATATAAAAAACATACTGGGGCTACAATCTCTTTATATCTTTGTAGCCAAAGTCAAATTTGCAGTTTCCTGGTAAAATGTCCATTTACCTTTCCTTTTCATAGATGCCTTTTTCTCTTAATAACCTCGAACCTTTATTTCCCTTTTCAGAGGTGCAGTTATGAGGAAATAGCACCAAACAACTGATGATCATTGAGTTTTTGTGTTTTTTTTTCCTTTGCTTTCTGCAGGATGGGTACTGGGCGGATCGGGCCTGTGAACAGTCTCTTGGCTACATCTGTAAGATGAAATCACAAGCCCAAACTCCAGGAATAGTGGAAGTGGAAACAGGCTGCCAGAGGGTGAGTACAGAAAGCACGCAGTGGTTTCAGATCAGCAGATATGATGTGATAGCTTTATTTTTGTCTGTGAAGGTACTTAATAATAGGGGCCAACTGCTTCACCTTACAGGTAGTGGTAGTCTATGACGCTATGCGTCATCAAGGACATTTCCAGTGGATAACCTTAATTTGCAGATAGCAAACAATCCTCAGTCATTTTTTCCATTTATAATATTTCTGGTGAGCCTGTTTCTGGTGGGGAGTCTTCTCAGTAGATCCCTGAGGGTCTGGGAGGCAGGAGGTCTAGACTCTAGTTGGTAGTACCAGGTAGTAACTCAGTTAAACCAAGTCAAACCATGCAGTCCTATCGTGCTTTATTCTCACCTGCAGCACAGTTAGTAATACCTCCCCGCAGGTCTTATCTTTCTTTGAGGTTAAAGTAAGTGATTTCTGTGGCGCTGTTTCTAAAAGCAAAATACGGGGCGTATGGTTGTCATTTTCCTGTTTGATCGCTGAGTTGCCCATCTTCCTCTTTTTTCCTTTCTCACTTCTCTTGGATAAAAATAAAGTAGAAACTGATTTTCTGTCCAAGAGTGTCAAGTTGTGATCAAATCATAACAAACACCAGAATTCATGAAACATACTTGAGTACTGACCAATTAAACCATAAAGAAAAATAGAGCAAACACAGAAAATCATACAGTGAGAGATAGAAAGGATCTTAGTGATGCTTGAAGAACCCCTTTTAATTTTTGCGTTCTGGAAATTTCAGCCCAGAGAAGTGATAACTTTGTATGAGTCACACAGAGGTAAGGCTAGAACCCAAGTTTCCTGCCAAGTACACTTTCACTGCTGGTTTCACTACCAGTATACTTACATATTCTTTGCCTAATCATATGCAGGTACAGGAGATTGTCTATTATTGTAATTTTCTATAAGTAATAAACCAATCCTCAAATTTTATTACTTCTACACAATCAAAATTTTGTGTATATTTTTTCTGTGAACTGTCATGTCTATAATGATAAAATCCAATTTAATCATTAGGTTAAATAATAAGAAGAAGAAAATATTGGCCAACTGTTTGTTGAGTGTGGTTATTATGCTTTCAGTGATCTTAAAAGATAAACATTATGTTTCTAACTAAACAGGAGAAGATACAAGAACTCAGAGATATTAATTTAGCCGGTTTAAAAACACATGCTCTAGGCACTGATTTCCTCAAATCACTGGAAAGTCTAGAAAACAAATCCACTTGTCAACAAAGGAAGATAATAGTTTTTTTGTCTGGGCCTGGGTACTTGGTGGTGTAGACGTATTTCTGAGAATTCAAAACTACAGGCCTTCTGTCATAAAGATCTGGGATTCAGTTTTCAATTCATTGCTACCTGCATGGGAAACCTTGATCTAAGAAATTAACATGAAGTGGTCTCAAGTTGCTAATATTCCTGGATGTCTGACGGACGCAAATGTAAATCCTCTTTATGCAGAAGTCCTCCTTCCCAGGCTGATTGGGAATCCCACAGACGAGTGTGAAATCCAAAATTATAAAACATACCACCAGGAGCTTAGACGGTGGAATTAATGGAGATGACATTAAAGTGAATGTGTATTAAAATGCTTACAGAAATAAAAGGTGGAATTGAAACGATGGGCCAGCCACCAAGTTTTGTTATGTGGTGTTTTCATATGATTAAATTATAAAGATTTTTTATTTCCATGAAGGTTTTTTGACCCGTGAATTATTTAGAAATGTGTGTGTGTGTGTTTTCATAGTGGTAGCATTTGCTGGTAGTGATGGGGGTTTGTTTGTGTTTTAGTTCCTAAATAATTGGGAGCTACTGTTGATTTAAATTTCACTGCATTGTGCTCATATAAAGTTTTTGTTGTTATTTGTTGAGACTTTCTTCATTATCTAGTTCATAGTCACTTTTTATACATATTCCATCTGTGCTTGAACAGAATGATCTTTGATCTGGGGGTTCAGGGGTCTCTGTATGGTGACTAGATAGAACTTAGCAATTATATTATCCAGATATTCTATATTTCTAATATTTTGTCTGCTTGACAAAATATTCTCCTTGTAATTGTATCAAGTTTTGACTTATGTACTTTGATCTGTATTATATCTTCTTGGTGAATCAGTCCTTCAACTATGTAATTATTTTCTTCATTCATAGTAATGCTTTTCTATCATAAAGTCAATTTTAAATAATATTAATATTGCCACAGAAACTATCTTTTGCATGGTATTTCCCTGGAACCTCTTTCTCCAGCTGCTTGCTTTTTTTTTTTTTTTTCTTTTTTTTGCGGTACGCGGGCCTCTCACTGCTGCGGCCTCTCCCATTGCGGAGCACAGGCTCCGGATGCGCCGGCTCAGCAGCCATGGCTCACGGGCCCAGCCACTCCGTGGCATGTGGGATCCTCCTGGCCCGGGGCACGAACCCATGTCCCCTGCATCAGCAGGCGGACTCTCAACGACTACACCACCAGGGAAGCCCCCCCCCTTATATTTTTAACATGCATTCCTGACTTGAAGTTAACCAATATCTCTCTCTGCCTCATGAACAAAATGGATGTTAATTATTCCACTCAAACATTCAAAATTTTTCAAATTTTGAAGTAATGTTAGACTCACAAGAAGTTGAAAAAAAGAGTACCGAGAATTCCCCTGTATCCTCCACTCCACTTCAGCCAATGACAGCATTTTCTCTAACCAGAGTACATGATCACTACAGGTAGTTGGCCTGGATACAATATTATTGACTAAACTACAGATCTTATTACTATTCCATTCTTTAACTTCCCACCACCAATTAGGTATCTTTGCTATTTGTCCAGGCAGTTAGACCTGGATTTACTAACATTTATTGACTTCTTTGCTCAGTGTAGACTTTTAGCCCACTTGCTCCTCTTGTCTTTCCTTTCTTGCCAAAGTAAATCTTTTAGAATTTCTTTCCCTGGGATTTGGGAGTGGAAAACTCTCTGTCTTTGTTTGGAAATCTCTTGAATTCATCTTCACCCTGCACAGTAACTTATGTAGGTCATTTTAGAATTCTAGATTGATAGCTGTTTTCTGACAGCACTTTACCTATTATTTCATTTTCTCCTGACTTTTATTTTTGCCATTGGAATTCCTACTAGACTAAATCTTTTTTTAAAAAGTGGATACTCTGTATTTTCTCTCTGATTGATTTTAAGATCTCATTTTCTCTGTAAGTACAGTGTGTTCAGTTTGGGATTTATTTTATTGGTTCCATTTGGTATTGAGTGTGCCTCTTCATTTTGAGGATTTGTATCTTTCCATTCTTGAAAATTACCAGTCATTAATTTTATTCAGTGCTTCTGAAACTTCTCTCAGGTTGATTTTCAACCTTCTCATTCTATCATTTATATTTTCTATCAATATGATTTTTAAAACATCTTTCCATATTCTTATCTCTCCTACATTCAGTCAATTTACTAATCTTTCTGAAACTGTATTTTCTATATTTAATCTGGCCATTGAGTTTTTAACTTCATATTTTTCTTTTCTAGACATTCTGTTTTGTGTGTGTTTGAATCCTCTCGTTCTTTGTTCATAGTATTTTGATCTTTCATCATTGATTCTGTTTCTTCCTTTGTCACTTAAATCATCTCAACATGCTTCTTTTTGTATTTTTTCCAGATTGTTTTATTATGTTAAACTGTTGACTCTCCCTTAAAATGAGGCATTTTTCTCACATGGTTTATAATTTTTGATCGTGAATTCGTCCCCATCCCATCCCCACCCTGACCCTCAAATGTCGTAGTCTTATATGACCTGGATTGTGGACATATTTCTGTCATGTGGTTTTATATTTTACTTCTCAAAGTGCCTGCAAGATCCTCCTTCTGTAGACTACATTTTATATTTTATTTTTTAGGCTTAGATTCTCATACAATGTGGAGGGTGTAAAGTTGGCACTGGCACCCATCTATGGCACAGACTTGGTATTTATTTTCGAACAGAAGAATTTTTTTTTCTTCCTTCACCCAGAACCCCAGGCAGGTGACAAGAATCTGTCATTTCCTCCTTCTGTGGGTGGAGTTTTCTCGCTCTCCTTTCAAAGAGGAGCTACCCTTCGTGGGTATCATCTTTACACAAGGACTTCAGTTCTATCTCCCTGCCTCAGGTGGGCTGATGGCCAAATATCCTAATCTGTATGGACATTAATACCCCAGCCCCTAGACTCCAGGACCTTAATCTTGGTCTGATACATAACCAGGCAACTACAGTCTCAGCTTGTGCATTTTCCATTCCAGCTCTTTAGTTTTCTAGTATTTATTTTTGATACCTGGAGATTGCCCCTTCTTTCTCCCAAACTCTAGTATGGATTTTCTGTTTATTGTTATGATTTTATTTAGCATGCTTTTATTTCTGTGTGTTTGAAGTGTGGGAGAGGAAGCACATCAAATCATGTTGCCAGAAGTTTGATAAGTACTATCCTGTGACCAGGTGGTACAGCTTTATACTCACCATCTACTACTGGCTTCAATAGATGACTAGGCTTGTTACTCTGCAAATTATTTCCTGTGGTTACCTATTCTAAAACTGAGATCTTAGCCATCTTGTTCAGTTTCTTGGGTAAACATGTCACAAATCATTTGTGTTGGAAGTTGCATCAGAAGTGGAGAGAATGACTCCCCTCGCCCCATTTTGTATCATAATTGCCATTTGAGGAACAATGCACTCCTGTTTTCCTTATTCACATAAATTGTTTTCATTGCATGTCAAATTATTCTTATTTGTGTTCTTTACACACTTCTATTGTTTATCAATTTGTGTTTCATCATAGAGGAATTATTAAAATAATATTATATAATAAATATGCATGATAATCTGCTTCATAACATCAACAGGGCTGGAAAAGACATGGCTTCTACTGCTATTTGATTGGACACACACTTTCAACATTTACAGAAGCAAACCAAACCTGTGTGAATGAGAAGGCTTACCTAACAACTATTGAAGACAGGTATGCAACTATTTTCATGTTTTTAAAAAAATGTATCAAATAATGAACCATTTCCAAAAAAGCATATCAATGTGCTCTAAATTTCTAAGTAAATTACATTGAATCTTGAAGTGTGGCTGAAGCATTAAAAATCATGTTTTTATTTGGATTCTTCATTGAAAACACAATAAAATATTTTGCTACTTTTAGTAGCGTAAAACGATATTCAGAACAGTTTGCTAATGCTCTGGTAAATGTTGTTTATAGATCTAACTTTATTTACTTATTGGAGTATAATTGCTTTACAATGTTGTGTTAGTTTCTGCTGTACAAGGAAGTGAATCAGCTATATGTATACCTATATCCCCTCCCTCTTGGACCTCTCTCCCACCCACCCCCATCCCACCCATCTAGGTCATCACAGAGCACCGAGCTGAGCTCCCCATGCTATACAGCAGGTTCCCACTAGCTAGCTATTTTACACATGGTAGTGTATTTATGTCAAACCTAATCTCCCAGTTTGTCCCACCCTCCCCTTCCCCCCCCGTGTCCACATGTCCGTTCTCTACCTCTACATCTCTATTCCTTCCCTACAAATAGGTTCATCTGTACCATTTTTCTAGATTCCACATATATGCATTAATATACGATATTTGTTTTTCTCTTTCTGGCTTACTTCACTCTGTATGACAGACTCTAGGACCATCCACGTCTCTACAAATGACCAAATTTTGTTCCTTTTTATGGCTGAGTAATATTCCATTGTACATATGTACCACATCTTCTTTATCCATTCGTCTGTTGATGGCCATTTAGGTTGTTTCCATGTCCTGGCTATTGTAAATAGTGCTGCAATGAATGTTGGGGTGCATGTGTCCTTTTGAATTACAGTTTTCTCAGGGTATATGCCCAGTAGTGGGATTGCTGGGTCATTTGATAGTTCTATGTTTAGTTTTATAAGGAACCTCCATACTGTTCTCCATAGTGGCTGTATCCATTTACATTCCCACCAAAAGTGCGAAAGGGTTCCCTTTTCTCCACACCCTCTCCAGCATTTACTGTTTGTAGATTTTTTGATGATGACCATTCTGACTGGTGTGAGGTGATACCTCATTGTAGTTTTCATATGCATTTCTCTAATAATTAGTAATGTTGAGCATCCTTTCATGTGCTTCTTGGCCATCTGTATGTCTTCTTTGGTGAAATGTCTATTTAGGTCTTCTTCCTATTTTTTAATTGGGTTGTTTGTTTTTTTGATATTGAGCTCCATGAGAGATCTAACTTTTTTAAAATGTAGCAGATCTCAAATTTTTTAAAGCAAAAAAAGTAAGTAAAATTTGTCATGTCAAAAATCATACTTTCTATCTTTACTACCACCTCCAACAAAAAAGAAGGCAGAGAGATTTACTGAATACTTTATTCATTCTTTCCAGTCTTCCATTCTTTGTTTTGCTTTGCTTTGCTAGGTTTACTAGATTATTAGGTCCAGAAAATGATGTGGACACAGAGAATTTTATGTAACTTTTTTTTTTTTTTTTTTTTTTTTTTTGCGGTACGCGGGCCTCTCACTGCTGTGGCCTCTCCCGTTGCAGAGCACAGGCTCTGGACGCGCAGGCTCAGCGGCCATGGCTCACGGGACCAGCCGCTCCGCAGCGTGTGGGATCTTCCCAGACTGGGGCACGAACCCGTGTCCCCTGCATCGGCAGGCGGACTCTCAACCACTGCGCCACCAGGGAAGCCCTTTATGTAACTTTTAACATCTAGAGTCCCATCTTTCTTTAGGTTTTAGTATTTATTTTTCTCCTGCTTTTTGCAAAGTACTGGATCAGGCACAGAAGAAACTTAAAAGAAATTTTTAAAAATGTCCATTTAATTGGAAGTGAATAGGTAAAAATCATTGAGTTTTAATACAGTAAGTTATATTTATTGACCTTTCAACACAGACCCAATAAAATGTAGAGGATGCTATTGATATTAAAAATTCTTTGATAAAGTGAAAGATGTCATAGAATTTATATAGTCTTTATAAAAGAACTTGTTTTTCAACATTCTTTTTTCATGTATAATTAAATGTCTGATACATTGTAATACCCTGATACAATGCTAACCTCTGAAAATAAGATCATAGATAATTTTTATCTTATGACCTGGAAGTGAGCTATACATTTTTAAGTACTGTGGGAGCATGTTCCGATCTGTACTGTTGGTCTTTGGTCTATTAGAATAGAGATTTCCCTAGATTTTCTATTTTAAGTTTGCTTTTCCTTATGTGTTTTCTGTGATACTTGTGTTCAGGAACTCACTAACTCTGTGGTTCAATTTGGTTTTGGGGCCTTAAGAAAAATTGATTGTTACTTTTTAATTTTTTTGGTTTGTTCAGTTTAGGGAATGAAATTATTCAGACTAGGGTCAAACAAATGTTCTGTTATTGTGGCTTTCTCTCCATTTCTCTCTCTATTCTCCCTGGAGCCATCTACAGCTCCCTTTGTTCCTGGAAACTCTGGACATCACTTTTCTTTTGCTCCAAAGAGATATTTTTTTGCATATGTTGCTGCGCCATTGTCTGTTTATCAATTAAGACAAATTTTGTTTGCCTTACCAACTACATTGTATTATTACCAGATTACGTCAAATATAAGGACGGGATCCAGAGGAGAGCGAACGCTGGAATTTGTGATTCTGCTCCCAGTTCTTTCTAGAGATTGAATCTCTAGTTCTCTGTATTTCTTGATAATTTTCTCTTTTGTTTCAGAGCTGAAAAATGAGAATGAAATTGAGTGGAAAATCCACACAGATTTTCTAACTGTATTGTCCTCGATAATGTTACAACCTCTCCACTTACTTCACCAAGAATTGTGTAGAGCATTTGAAATATTTGAAAAGTGGACTGATTTTCAAACAATGTATTTTAAAAGGCGATAGTTTTCTCCTTTGCATTTTGAGTTCTCTTTCACTTTGAGGAGGAGCAGAGGGACTGGTGAGCAACAGAGAAAAATAGTTTGGGTACAGTTGAATGATTTTATTCAATCAGCTGTATGATATTTTTCCTTCATAAGATCACATTTCCTTAGTGAAAATTTGCATTATTTAAATGACATGTAAATAGAACACAATAGGTTTGATTTGCCAACTGAAGCATAGCTCAGGCATACAGTTGAGATATTTTTCATGTGGATAATTAGAAAAATTCACATTTTTCTAAAATTTAGTTCTTTTTTTTTTTTTTAAGATATGAACAAGCCTTTCTGACTAGTTGGGTTGGATTGAGGCCTGAAAGATATTTTTGGATAGGACTTTCAGATGTACAAAACAAAGGAACTTTTCAGTGGACCATCGCGGAAGGGGTTCAGTTCACCCACTGGAATTCAGATATGCCAGGTATGTTCAGAGCTTCGGTCTTGTTTCAGGTGGCCTGGAGAGCGGACCAAGAATCTGTGTTCTTTTTTCTGCTTTTTTGGCCGCACCATGTGGCCTGAGGGATGTTAGTTCCCCGAGCAGGGATGGAACCCCTGCCCTCTGCAGTGGAAGCGTGGATTCTTAACCACTGGACCACCAGGGAAGTCCCAGCACTTTGGTCTTGAGTTTCCATTTACCCTACACGTCCATCGGGCCAAGCCTGTAATTCCTTCACAGCACCTTTCCAAACAGACTTATGTAAATTAATTGTGCTTTTTAGATTTTATTATCTCATATTTCATTCTCTTTTTGCTTTTCCTTTTAAAAATGTTCCCATTAGTTTGCAGTGGTCTAAAAAAAAAAAAAAAAAAAAAGGGAAGAGAAAACTGCTAGGTTATCCGGTACAGCTCTATTTGAAGTATTTATGAAACAGTGATGAAATCCTAAATGGTCATAAAGATTCCAAATGGTTAACTTACTTCTGAAAACTTAAAACTGTCCTCAAGGGGTATAAAGCTTTTCAGTGTAACTATGAATGGAATTATGACTGCGCTAAATCTGGAACAAGATGTAGTGCTTATGTGGAACTCATTATTTCCATATCTTGAATGGGCTACCCCGTTTAGCCCTTGATATGCCTTGGAGTTAATTTTATCCTTATAGGAAACCTGCAAGGTAAGTTTAAGTATCCTCATTGTAAAGAGGTGGAAACTGGAACTTGAAAAATTTATAAGCACGGATTTGGACTAATCTTTGTAATTTCCAAATCCAGGCTGTTTGCACTAAGATCACCCTCCCTCCCTATAAATTTTGATTTGCCGCCTTCTTTTTTTTTTTTTTTGCGGTACGCGGGCCTCTCACTGTTGCGGCCTCTCCCGTTGCGGAGCACAGGCTCCGGACGCGCAGGCTCAGCGGCCGTGGCTCACGGGCCCAGCCGCTCCGCGGCATGTGGGATCTTCCCGGACCGGGGCACGAACCCGTGTCCCCCGCATCGGCAGGCGGACTCCCAACCACTGCGCCACCAGGGAAGCCCGATTTGCCTTAATAAGAAGTTTCTGAAGTAGACTTTGAAAGGTTCTTTGCTTTCTTTATGCACTGGTGTCTAGCCTGTGACATAATTCAGTATGACTGCACTTAGGAAATTCAATGTCCTTATAGCAAGTGTTTCATTGTGCCTGGATAAAAAGCTAAAGAAGGGATAACAGAGCTTAAGGGCACAAATTAACTACTCGGCCTAATAAGTCCTAATCTTCAGAAGTTTTAAAAATTTGTATCCTCAGCTGTCAATAAGGAAAAGAGATCAGTAATTTGGATGGTGTGATTTTTGTTTAATTATTGAACATTCTGAAAAATAGTAAGACTTCAGTTTATTTTGAAAGAACAGGGCAGTATATTAAGAGCTGTGTGCACGTTTTTGCTTTTTTTGAAGGGTGGTAATTCTTACTCTCCAGGCAAAACTCCTTCATTTCACTGGTGTTGATCATTTAGCAGTAGGATTCTGAGAGATTAATCCTGTAACATCCTTAGGGAATAAAAATGGATCAAACCCGAGTCATAGGGAATTAGCAATCTTACAGAAAATACTTTGGGAAAAATATACCTCCCCAGAACTTGGAGAGTTACTTCTAAACATTTACTGCCTTTAAAAGGACAGCAACCAAAGACTATCTCATCTTAGCAGCAAGGAATCCTAATGTTTCCAAAGCTCTATCTTAATTACTATTTCGAAATAATGATGACGGTAAAACAGAAAGCTTCAAACCATGAAGCTTAGTGTAGTCCACACTGTCTTTTATGTACCTTTTTATCCATTAAAGCTGGCGTGCATCACAACTCTGTAAGGTAGGTAGCAGTATTTGCATTTTAAGACGAGGAAATGGGTTCATAGTAGTTGAGTAATTGATCTAAAATCTCTAGCTCAGACGTGTCTCATTTTGAAGTCCAAAGAACTTCTGTTCTCAGATATCTACGTGGACCCCAGGGGGAAAAATAACAGATCTTAAATAATTTTTTTTAAAAAAGAAAGAAACATCAAAACCCCATTATTTTTGGGTATATGTACGTGTATAACTGAATCACTTTGCTGTACACCTGAAACTAACACAACATTGTAAATCAACTAGACAGCAATATAAAATAAAAAATAAATTCAAAAAAATCAACTTCCTTGGGAAAAGAAACCCAAAATGTTATTTTTGTCATTACGGTAAATTTTATCATACTAAAACTCTTGTACTGTTAAATGTCTGTGTTGAGGGGGACACCCTGCCAGATATTAGAAATGCAAAATGTTACCAAAACCTTGACATTTGAGATTATAATTCAGTTGGGGATACAGGCCACACAAATAAAAGGTAAATAATGGTTCAAAAATAGCACAAATCAGTAGCCAAATGCTGCAGGATCTCTCCTCTACATTTTCTCGTCACATGTAGATTCGATCCCACAGCTTGAGGCTCAGGTTTGAACGGTCTTCCGTGAACATAGCTGGCTTTCACAATCACTTGTTGAGTGAATTCTGCTTTGTTACCCGCAGGACGGAAAGCCGGGTGTGTTGCCATGAGAACTGGGGTTGCAGGGGGCTTGTGGGATGTCTTGAGATGTGAAGAAAAGGCAAAATTTGTGTGCAAACACTGGGCAGAAGGAGTAACTCGCCCACCAGAGCCTACAACCACCCCGGAACCCAAATGTCCAGAGGATTGGGGCACCTCCGGTAAAACAAGCTTGTGTTTCAAGGTAAGTCTCAGTTGCTGAGCTCTTAAAGAATTGGGATATGCTTCAGCCTAAAATCACCTAAGGAATTGAAACAAAACCAGTGCCCAGGCTCCACCTGTAGAAATCCTGATTTTATTGATCTGGCAGGGGGCTGGGGCATCCACTGTTTTTAAGGAGCTCTCCTTGGGTGGATTGCTAAGGACCAGTTGCTTTTAGACCAGCAAACACAACCCATACCACACACACAACTCGCGGCAGCCTTTCTTTGCCTCCTTTCCTTCCTCACCTCCCACTCTTGGCGTCTTTCCTCTCTCCCATGCTTGCTTGCCCTAGTATGAGCTCGCACTCCTTTCTATCTTAGTGAAAATTTCTGCTCCCCCTCATGCTAGCCTGTTGCATCCCATGTTGGCTCTGTTCTTGGAGCCCAAGCTTTAGGCTAAGTGAACTGATAAACGAATCTGCGATCATGTCACACTGGGATTCTAGAGAGTATACTCCCTTGTTCTGATTTAACCCCTGATTATTATGCCTGATGAGAGATGAAAGACTTCCCGTAGGGGCACATGGCCGTTCAGTGACCTATAAACGACAATTTGATATCCTGCTATCAACCAGTACATTCCTAGACTGGACCATCCGTTTTCTCCTTATGCAATCAAGTTCACCCAAACAAAAAACATACCCCATACCCCAATGAATTAAGCATTTGGGGTTTTTTTCTCTCTTGTAAATCATATTCTTTCTAGAGAAGGTTGGGTTTAGCCAAATATAGCAATGTACTTCTCTACCACTTAATGACATTGTTCTCTAAAGGCCAGTTCTCTGGACTTCTTTTGTTCAGTCCTTTGAGGCATATGGCCCTGGTATGTTTTGTAAGACAGTTAGGCAAAGCTGATGAAGAACGTGAGTTACTAACATGTGTCAGAATGAAGTTGTTTAGTCTCCTCTAACTCAAGGGCTAGTTGAGCTGGTAACTTCTACTTAGCAGCAACAGAGACTCATTAGCTGTTCAATCCAGATTAGCCGTTCAATCCAGATTAGCCAGTCAAAGCTAAAAGCATAATTTACATAGAAGGGAACATATTGAGCCAAGACAGGAGAGGATTTTACAAATGGATTGAGGACTAATGCAAAGCTAATCAGGTATTTGATTGCTGCCTCTGGAAACTTTTGAGCTATTGCACAAAGGCCAGGTTTGGCCTATGCACAGCCATTCGCCTGAGGGTGGCAGGCTGTGGAGATGAGCTGCAGAATTTTTGAGAGAAGGAGTAGAATTCTCGGAGCTGGGAAGTGAACCAGGGCTTCCAACAGATGTTATCCAGGTGGATGTTCAACGAATCCAAATATGTGCTTCCCTAGAAATTATGGTTTTAGAGGTGCTTGGGGTAGGGTTTGTTTGAAAACATATAGACCATCTTTGTACATATTAAGATGTGAGAATTAGTCATAAAATTCAGCTGTTAGTAAATTGATTTAAGAAAATAAAATCTTATATCACCATCTAACAACTTGAGATATTCACAGGAGTCTTGAGAATTACTGCAGTGGAAAGTTGCTCAAGTTACCTGTATCCAGATAACTCAAGTAAGGTCAAGGTGAAGATTGCCTTGGGTTGCTCTATGACAACTGGGCAACCATAGTCCACTGGAAGCAAATCCCTTTTTCTACAAGCGTGCAATGGTGGGCGCCACGTCTCATGAGAAATAATGAATGAAAATTATAAAAGTTGGTGGATGCAATGAACTCCTTTACTGTTTGCATCCTGATGGATATTTCCCATACTATCACTGTGGATAATATGACATATTCTCTACATTCTATAAATCTTAGCTTTAGTTTAGCTTATATCCCATCTTTTTAGATGCTCTCCCCGATAAGTGTCAGTCATGACACGTTCTCCAATCGTTGTTAAAATATACATTCATAAGGAAAAAGGGAAAGGCAGTTTTAAGAACATAACAACAAAGTGTTGGAAGGCTGCCGCGTTATTCGTTGTTTAAGCTAAACAGGATAACAAACTGTGATGCAATCTTAGGGAGGTTATTACCCTTAAATTTTTTAAATTCATGTTTACTTTCTCTATATCAAGTTTCTTTTCATTCTCTTCCATCTCAACGCTACTTTTTACACTTAAGCGAATTAATCCTATCTTCTACAAGAAGCTGTATGCCAAACGCATACGCCTAAAGCTTTTAATCTGACTTCTCCAGGTGCTATAAAATAAGTTCGTTTTCTAAGGTTTTCTCAACAAAATCATCCCCCAAATTGGGGCCATTGTAATGTCTTACTTTTCTATAAATGAAATCTCATCACAAGTAGATTATTTCTCTTGGTTTGATAAGCTATGAAGTGTAAAATAAATTCTGAATCTGTATCACCTTTAGCTGTTTACAAAAGGAAAACATGAGAAGAAAACATGGTTTGAATCTCGAGATTTTTGTAGAGCTCTGGGTGGAGATCTAGCTAGTGTCAATAATAAGGAGGAACAGCAAACAATATGGCGATTAATAACGTAAGTAGCTTTTCTATACAATACTCCTTTCTTTGACCCGTTGGGTGTTAATGATGTTGAGAAAATTCTCATATTTCCAGAATTGTTGGCTCCTTATGCTGCTTTGGATACGTATATCCTATCCTGAATCCGTGGGCACTTTTTGATTTAGTTTCACTTCTAAATGCTTTAATTTTATAGATATAAATCCTGTGATGAATTGCTCTATAAACGTATAAGATGCTCAGTACATATTGTTAAATGAATAAATGAATGAGTACCTTCCAATGCTTTACAGTTCTTTCAAACAGCAGCTTGTTTTCAGGATATTTACAGGTTGTACCAAAATGCACAACTGTTGCATAAAGCTTACATTTAGTCATTGAATCCCTTTACCAGTGTACTAACTAATTTATGTTTTGGGGGTCATTTTCAAATTGGATTAGGACTCATAGGTAACCAAACTTGGTTCATAAGCTACCTTTATATCCTGTATGTTGCAGAGCTAGTGGAAGCTACCACGAACTGTTTTGGTTGGGACTGACATATGGAAGTCCTTCTGAGGGCTTTACTTGGAGTGATGGATCTCCTGTGAGTAATTTGACTTAACATATCATTTTCTTACTTTATCATGTATTTATTTGGGTATTAACCTTTTGGCTTACTCCAAATTTTTGGTAAGATGGGTTATTATGAGAGCTAGAGACCTTTTTCTATGCAAAATGAATGCTGCTTTAGGACCATTATTCTGCCCCTGTCCCAGGACAGTTCTGTTCACCCAAGGTGGAACATGGTGGACTGGCTGAAAAAAAATTAGGAAACTCATTCCCCTAATTGATATAAAATAATGTCTTCATTCTCTCGTGCCAAGTTGTTATGCAAGTAGCTAGACTTCTTAAAAATTGAGTGTTTTATGACCTCTTGTAGACTAGGAGGTATGGAAACAACTTTTGATATTCCATTAGAAACCATTAGGCTTTGTCAGACTTCTCCATTCTCAGGAACGGGGAAGTGAGAGGCTGTGGCACGTGCTGGCCATCATCACAGGAAGTGATTTTGTATACTTTCAGTTCTACTTCCTGTCCCGACCCATCAGCAACTTTTCAAGGTGCTCGGTAGGGTGGATTACTTGATGGCTCCATTGTTAACATGGATTTTATATTTAGATCTCTGGAAAATAGATCATGATGCTTATTCTAAAACCTTGGGGGCTATGATTCCACTCTGAGAACTCTGCAGAGGACCTAATCCCAGCCCTCCATTTATTTCCACTGTTCACTTTGGCAACGTTTGGTAGCTTCCTTAGTAACATTTCATAAGTCTTTTCTTTCGTAAGGAGAACTAATTATATTTCTCTCTCCTACCCCTCTAGTAAAAAGAAAGTTTCCAGTATCACAATGAAATATTATCCCTTAAGAATGAGTTATAAATTGAGGAACTCCCAATACTGAGAAGTGGAACTTTTTGCCAGGTTTTTCCTGTATACAAATCCCACTTTCATGGCCCTGGATCCATTCTATTTAATAAGGGGAAAGAAAATTTTATAATACTTAATAGCATACTCTATTTGACTTCAGAAGTTTCATTTAATGAAAGCTATTTCTTTCCCAGCTGTGTTCATAAAACTTGTTTGCAAAACAAACCTATTGTGAAAAAAAACTGAAGCGATTAAGAAATGTAAACATCTTTCCTTTTGTGTTTGGATGGTTGATTGGCATTGGCTGATAAAAATGGCTAATGGTTGTAATGTAATGTTTCTAATATAGGTTTCATATGAAAATTGGGCTTATGGAGAACCTAATAATTATCAAAATGTTGAGTATTGTGGTGAGTTGAAAGGTGACCCTGGTATGTCCTGGAACGATATTAACTGTGAACATCTTAACAACTGGATTTGCCAGATACGAAAAGGTATGATGATCTGTCCTCTCCTTTATCTCAGATTGGAGAACTAACCTCCAGTGATCCCAATATCTTCCCTTTATCTGTGGAACCAAACAAACAAAATAAGGGAATTGGCAGGGGCCATCATTTCACAGGATAAGAATGAAGTCGCTGAGCACAGATAAATGTTCCAAAGGAACAGAAGATCAAAAGGCCACCCGGGAGTCCTGGACCAGAGTCACATCCTCCAAAATAATTCCCACGAGCTGCGCTTCTCGCTCAGGTCCTATAGGCATGGGAGTGGGTAGGTGTTCTACTCTGTAAGCAGAGTAATGAGGGTGCAGTCTCTGTTTGGGCATTTCCACCCTCTGACCCACGTTAGTCATCCAATAGGTGAAAGTCTCCCTCAGCCTGAATATGCTGCTTAATTTCTCAAGGAAATGTTCAGTCAAAGAACTGGTACCATTTTGAGGTCCCTGATGCTGTAAGACCCATCATGTTATTGATGGCCCCAAATGATCAATGCATACTTATCCATCATGATTTGTGACTCAGAAAGTTCCACATGTCCAAGTCAGATTTTTTTCAGATAAACAGGTCCACCCTTGAACCAAAATATGTATAACTTCCTCTTCTGTGGACAGATAAATGGAACCACGTCGCCCCCTGCTGTTGGGGATCCTTGGCTACTGTTCCAGCTCCATCGCTAAAGATACTGTGTCGCTCTCCTACTGTCTGTCTGCTTATTTTCCTTACTCTGGCTTAGAGGAGTGTTTCCAATGTTTTCAGAATGGAAGAATAAATAGTGGCCAGTTTTTCTTTAAAAGTCTCTTAGCTACCAAAGACTAATTTCCTTTTGTATTATTAGTAGCTCTGTTCTTACAGATGTTAAATTCATTAAACCCAAAGCTAAGTAACTTGAGTCCTTTTATTGGATTCCAGCAAAGTCCAAGTATTAGTAACTACTTGGAAAGAAAAATATTTTATGTAGTGTTTCATAAAACAAACATTTAGTAAGAATAAGTTTTCTTTTCTTTTTAATTTATTTTTGGCTGCGTTGGGTCTTCGTTGCTGCAGGCGAGCTTTCTCTAGCTGCAGCGAGCAAGGGCTACTCTTCGTTGCGGTGCACAGGCTTCTCATTGCAGTGGCTTCTCTCGCGGAGCACGGGCTCTAGGCGCACAGACTTCAGTAGCTGTGTTGTGTGGCCTCAGTAGTTGTGGCTCACAGGCTCAGTAGTTGTAGCGCACGGGCTTAGTTGCTCCGCAGCATGTGGGATCTTCCCGGACCAGGGCTCGAACCCGTGTCCCCTGCATTGGCAGGTGGATTCTTAATCACTGTGCTACCAGGGAAGCCCCAAGAATAAGTTTTTTGAAGAAATTATATTTTGTAAATAAATAGTTCGTATTTAATGGTTTCAAATAATGAAAATTTAAGTACTTTCACAGCTCGTTATAAGATGCACCACTGCAAAACGAACATCTATTGAGTACTTTCTAAACACAAGGAACTCACATTTTACCCCATCTCTTTACGTGTGTGACTAACTCCTTTTTGCAGTTGAGAAGGTTAAGGGTGAGACATTTAACCCCCAAACTGGGATTTGAACTTAGACTTTCTGATTCCAAAACTCATGTTCTTTTCTTTCTTTTTTATGATGTTACTTTTGGGGCCTAAAAAACTGTCTTCTAATTTCTGGTGGTATTGTTGAACCTGATCTGATTAACTCTTAACTCCTAATTCTGTTTCTCTTTATTCTTCTCCCCCACAACTGATAGGAGAATTGAAGATTGGGAGGGAGGAAGAGAAAGAGAGAGCAGTTAAGTTTTTAGCTATATTGACCCGTGAAAATAGTGAAACAAGAAGGATATGTAATAGCACAAGTTCAAGCACTGTTTATATCTAATTTTCTTTTGTTTTCCAGGACAAACACCAAAGCCTGAGCCAACCCCAGCTCCTCAAGACAGTAGGTGTTTCCTTTTTTCCTGATTTCTATATTGATAGAAATAGAAAATAGATTCATTTTTTTCCTCTTTCCTTTCTCAATGGAAAAAGAAAAACAAACCCAAACCAAAACAGACAAACAAACCAAAAACCTTACCCTAGGAAGGTGGAGAGAAGAGGTTCTTAATATCTTCGAGAATCTCATGAAAGTTTGGCTCTACCCCTCCAGACAGATACTTCCATGCACAAACGTAAGGCATGTTAATATCACTTCTCAGCTTTCATGAATCAAATCCACGGCCCTCATGTATTAGTTTCCTATGGCTGCTGTAACAAATTACCACAAGCTTGGTGGCTTAAAGCTACACACGTATATTCCCTTACAGTTCTGGAGGTCAGAGATGTGAACTCAGTTTCCCTGGGCTGAAATCAAGGGATAGGCAGGACCGTGCTCCCTCCAGAGCCTCTAAGGGTGAATCTCCTTCCTTGTCACAAGCTTCTAGAGCTGCATTCCTTGCATTTGTTGGTTCATGGCCCCTCCCTTTATCTTCAGAACCAGCAGTGTAGCATCTTCCTTCGTTTGTCACATCACCACCTTCTTCTGTACTCACATCTCCCTCTGTAAGGATACTGATGAATTACATTTAGGGCCCACCCAGATAATTTAGGGTAATCTCTCCATCTGAAGGTTCTTAACTTAATCATGTCTACAAAGTACGTTTTCCTGTATAGCAGTCACAGATTCCAGAGATTAAGACCTGGGCATCTTTGGGGCTTTTACTCAAACTACTATAGCACAGAATCATGGAATTCCATAGTTGGGAAAAAGCCTTCGGAGCCCTCCTGGTACCTGAATTCCTTAGTTCTTCAATTACACATTGAAGCACCCAGGTCCATCTTTTACAAGTTCTTTGTTAGATTTAAGATGAAAGTTGCTTTCTCACAGTTTCCACTCTTTGAACCTAAAACATCATGGGTGCGTGTATGTCAGTCATTCCAGCTCCTATTGGTGAATGTAACATTGGGAGTTCTTTTACCCAATAATGATCATGGAACTTAGCTGAGAAGAAAAGTAACTATTTTTTACAGAGTTAGTGGAAAGTAGATATTTGGATTTGGGTGATTCAGTCTGTATTGGCATCAACTTCCTTCTTCTGAGCTCTCAGAGCTGCAGATACCTCTGATAGTGCTACTCTGCTCTTTTCACTCTTGTGTGGCATACATACCAGATTCTTGAATTTGTCTAAATAAAATTCATCACCTTTTTTCCACTAATTTTTCAGATCCACCAGTCACTGACGATGGGTGGGCTATTTACAAAGACTACCAGTATTATTTTAGCAAAGAGAAGGAAACCATGGACAAGGCACGAGAATTTTGCAAGAGGAATTTTGGAGATCTTGTTTCTATCCGAAGTGAAAGCGAAAAGAAGTTTCTATGGAAATATGTAAGCATATGATTAATTTAAGAATGGAACAGTGACATGTGCTAAGCAAAGACAATGTCTACGATTGCTACCCCATGGTGCAATTTCCAATTATGTGCTGAATTTGAACCTCCTAAGGTCAGGGGTAAAGATGTGAGTGTCAGGGCAGGGGTGCTGGGTATTGGCCATCGCAGAAGTGAATGACCTGATTGCTGGAGTATTCAGTGGAGAATCAGAGAACCCAGAAACAGTGTTTAGCCTGGGCTTTGGGAGAATCCAGGCTTGATGGCTTTGAGTTCACTAATTTGATTTTCAAAGATTATCATTCTTAACTAGTTGATATATATCAATCCTGGACCCTTTGTGTTTAGTGCAAATTGATTATAATTTATGTCTTAATCTTAACCAGATTCTTGGTTAATAGATAGTACAGCTTGATTATTCATATAAAAGTCTTTTTTGGTTGTGCCAAAATTGTCAGCTAACAGTGAAGGTATAATTGGTTTCTTTCCAAGCGTCCTTGGCTTGATCTTTCTCTTTAAAAATCTTCATGGCATCTTTATTGTTTTCCAGAAAGGAGGTAAGAGGGAGAGAAGGAAAAAAATAAGTTCAACAGTAACGAAAGAATAAAAATTCATTTGATCACAAAGGTATTGGAGTGTAGCATGACTTATCTCCATCTTCGTAGATATACCGTGGTTTGAAATTCTCAGGATCTTTCCTAATATTGCACCAGTATATTTGTGGGTGGAGAAGTCTTTCCTTAGACACATAATCCCAAATGGCTACTTTGTTTTAAAGAACGTCTTTAATAGTGTCTAATGACATCTGATGTTACAGAGAATGTCTTAAGGTATTTGCTATATAAATGCAGGTTGTTATATAATGTGCATACTTTTCCTTTTATTTCTATGAAAACCATTGAATATACAACAAAGTTTCTGTCTGAATGCCTCCTTACAAAAGTCCCCAAATAGCCTGCCTCGTTAATCTGTAGGTTTTATTTAAGAATTTGCTTATCATCTAAGTACAGATTGAACTACATGTAAACTTCCATGTTCCAGGTCAACAGGAATGATGCACAACCAGCATATTTTATTGGTTTATTGATCAGCTTGGATAAAAAGTTTACGTAAGTAAATCAAAATAGAACAACTTTGCTTAGGACAGTGCTGTGATGAGCAACAGAAAGTGATTTTCAGATTTTGGTTCTGCTGAATGAATGTAAAAAAAATCCTGCTGGGCTCTCCGTCTACAAAGCATCTTAAAAACAAAAACCAATTTTTTAAAATCCTGTTCAATATTTCAACATTATAAATCTCAAACAACTCAGACTCTGATTGAATCTTGCAAAATGTCACCTCTCTTTGTTTCAGGAGGTCATCAACTGTTAGTAAATCGTCTGCTAGGAAGATGTATTATACAGATATGAATATTGAAGCTATTTGAAAAATTATTCCCATTTGGACTGTCCTTGGTGCCTAGAACCAAAGGGGCCTTTCGTGTTGCCCCTCTTCCTGCTTTCAGAGCACTGCTTTTGAAGTATTCTTTCAACTGCCTGAAATGCTTTCCCTTCAAAGGAATGACTATATTGTTTTTCATTAGGTTCAGGGACCAGCAAGAGCTGCAGGAGGGAGGAAATTAGTACATTTTGGGGGGTTTCTTTCCTTGTTCATCAGTACCCACGTTCTTCTAAGTTTGAAGAGCAAGCTTGTCTTCCTGGCTCCTGCACAGATGTATTAACCACATATGTTCCATGTGACTGCTGTTGCCATTTTTGGCAAGAAAGACCCAAACTCACTCTCATTATTTTTAAAGATCAGAAATGGGTGATGCTCCTTTGGACAAGCATCCATTTTAACCATCCTCCAAATGAGAGGATCGGATTCGGTGATCTCCTGGTCTCCTTCCAGCTCACGAACGGCCCCCGAATTTCCATAATTTATGAAAATGAGTATTGGCTCACCTACCTTAGGGGAAACCAGAGTAAACATGAAAATCAGAGAAGAGGCCCAGTGAGAAACTCTGTATTCTCCGTCTGTCTGTGGGTGGTTTTGTTTTGTGGGACTCATGCCTAAGAAGTCCTATGGGAGGATGTTTACTTCTGGTGCACTTCCAGGGTAACTGGGATCTCCATTTCTTCTCTCACATCAAGAATAAAAGTACTTCTTCCAGGGAGGGAAAAGAAAGCAGACGAGCCAGGCATCCAGTTACTACAGGAGACCTCAGTTCCCTGGGGGAGCACCCATGACCTGTGGGGGTTTCCTGCTGCTCTCTCTAGAAACCTCTCTTCTCTTTGCTTCGGATGCTGTGCTGTCTTCATCTTGATTGACTTGCCTGTTCCCATCACTAGGCTGTAGCCAACTCTGCTGATTGGATTTTTGCTAAACGGCTGAATTTTCTTTTCCAGTTGGATGGACGGAAGCAAAGTGGATTATGTGGCTTGGGCCACAGGGGAACCCAATTTTGCAAATGATGATGAAAACTGTGTCACCATGTATTCAAATTCAGGTAGATAAGATCACAATCTTCTTGAATCTGCCTTGTGGTGTGACGTGTCATTTGCTACGTCCTTAGGCTAAAAGTAGCAAGTTGTGTGCTTAAATCAGACAAGAAAAGGAGAGAGAATCAAGGAGAATTCTAATTTTAGCAACATAACTGTTCAATTTGTAAGGAGAATGGATGCTTAACATTTACTCTAATTAAATGATACAATCTGCTCACTTCTCATTTTATGAAACATGTTTTCATGTTCTGAATGAGGAAAGTATCCAGAATGTTTATCTATCTCCTTTATCTCTATGTCTTTATCTGTAAAATGGGAATAATAACAGAATGTATCAGTTGTTGAGAAGATTGAGATAATACATCTAAAACACTAAGCAAATGCTTTGTATATAAAGTTTATTAGATGATTATTATTAGCAATTACTGGCTATTTAGATAATAACCTGCAACATCTAGTATGTGCTTTGCTCATAGTAAACTCTCTATAAAGTTGAACTATTATTGGTTTAAGTGAAAGCGCAAAAGGGTATCACATAGATCTTTCTTCTCTCTTGTGTAAAAATGATGTTTGTAGCATAAACCATTTTTGAGAATCCTTATAAAATATAAACACATTTTTAAAATTTATTTATTTTTTTGGGGGGTAAGCTTTTTATTATCTTTTTTTCCCCTGTTGGTTATTTATTTTAAATGCAGCAGTGTATAGATGTCAATACCAAACTCCCTAACTATCCCCCTCCCCCTTCCCGCCCGGTAACCATAAGTTCATTTTCTAAGTCTGTGAGTCCGTTTCTGTTTGGTAAATAAGTTCATTTGTATCATTTTTTTTTTAGATTCTGCATATAAGCAGTATCATATGATATTTCTCTTTCTCTGCCGGACTTATTTTACTCAGTATGACAGTCTCTAGGTCCACCCATGTTGCTGCAAATGGCATTATTTTATTCTATTTCATGGCTGAGTAATATTCCATTGTATACATGTACCACAACTCCTTTATCCATTCCTCTGTTGATGGACACTTAGGTTGCTTCCATGTATTGGCTATTGTAAACTAAACACATTTTAAAAACTGTTTTTAACTCCTGTATATAAAATAGATAAACCACAAGGACCTACTGTATGGCACAGAAAACTGTATTCAATATCTTGTAATAACCTATAATGGAAAAGAATTTGATATATATAACTGAGTCACTGTGCTTTACACCCAAAACTAACACAACATTGTAAAGCAACTGTACTTCAATACAAAGGTGTTTTTTTTAAAAAAAGTGTTTTTAAAAAAGTTTTTTTAAAAAACAGTGTTTTTAAGCATGTAAATCTAATTTAACTATTCTGTTCTTTGTCAGGGTTCTGGAATGACATTAACTGTGGTTCTCCAAATGCCTTCATTTGTCAACGCCATAACAGTAGTATCAATGCCACGGCTCTCCCTACCACACCCTCGGTCCCAGGAGGTTGTAAGGAAGGTTGGAATTTTTATAATTACAAGGTACTAAGAAAACTTAGTTGTAGTCACGTCACTGACTAGTGTGGAGAGTAGCAATGCAAATCTTTCAGCTTCAAGTTAATGTTTGCTTGGCTCATCACTTTAAAAATTTTAGGCAAGAATATGTGGAAATTCCATGTTAAATTCTCTGTGGGAATTGATAGTAGACTTGACGGTATTACCCAAATAGTCATGCCCTTTGTCCCAAGAGAGAAAAAACTTTGCAAAGAAAGCTGATGGGTAATAAAACTAACAATTTTTTTTTCCTTTTTTTTTTTTTTTTTTTTTGCGGTACGCGGGCCTCTCACTGTTGTGGCCTCTCCCGCTGAGGAGCGCAGGCTCAGCGGCCATGGCTCATGGGCCCAGCCGCTCCGCGGCATGTGGGATCCTCCCAGACCGGGGCACGAATCCGCGTCCCCTGCATCGGCAGGCGGACTCCCAACCACTGTGCCACCACGGAAGCCCTAAAACTAACAATTTTTTGCATTTCTATTTGGTTGTGAGCAAATGTATATTTAGCTCTAATCTTCATGGATCATTTTGATTTCTTTAGAGCAAATACTGTTATCTTTATCTAATCCCTATGATTTTTTTCTCCTTCCATCCGAGTGTTTCAAAATCTTTGGATTTGTTGAAGAAGAAAGAAAAAATTGGCAAGAGGCACGAAAAGCTTGCATAGGATTTGGAGGAAATCTGGTGTCCATACACAATGAAAAAGAGCAAGGTGTGTGGGCCGTTTTACAGTCAGTGATGAACATAAATATGTAACTTTTTCCCCTAAAATGGTAGAATGTTGCTTATAGTAAATGAATTTTTGGTGTTCCAGAGTAAAGACTAGGAAGGGAAAACAAGCACATGTTTGGAGCTATTTTATTAGCTGTAGGCCTTATGCTGAGCGTTTTACATGTAAGTTGCCTTTCCATTTTCCTAACAAGTCTATGAAGCAGGAATCATTAGTCCCTTGTGAATGAGGAAATGTGCTCAGGAAGCCTTAGATCAGGGAGCTTACAGGGCAAGGGGTAGGACTGGGAATCAAACTGGGTCTTCCAGCTTCAATTCCATCTGTTTCTGCCAAACCAGTTTTTTCACCAAAGAGTCAAAGAAGAAGAGTAGTTCCAGGAATAAAATTAGAAATTGCTTATTTTCCATTTACTGCTCTTCTAGTCACTTGATATAGAATTTATAATGCAATAAAACTAATTTTTCAATATGAACTTTGAACAAATTGAGAAAAAAAATTTGATAAAACGTAAGGATAAGCCAGAGCTTTGAAGAACAGGATGAAGAAACACACCACTTACATACAGCAGATTGTAAAATTCATTATACTGTGGTCAAGAGAAAGGTACTTGACCCCTTTCACATGGTCTTTTTGGGGCCACCTTACTGGAAGTAGATATTAGGTTAAATTAGTTACTTTAAAAATGATGTTGACCAACTGCGGGCCTTTCAGATGACAGCAGCTAAACTGATGAAGGTTTGGAAACCACAGCCAGCAGCGAGTGAGGACGGTTTGAAAGACACTAGGTTTCACAGCCTGGAAAAGAGGATGTGAACTTTGAAGGATCGTCCCACTAAAGAAGGAAGACTTAGAACCCATGTGTGGCAGTTACAGGGAAACAAATGTAGGCTCAAAATTAGGAGGTTATTCTAACAATTAGAACGAATTGGATGGGATGCTTCGTGAGTTCTTTTAAAGGGCTGTGAAAATGCTTTTGTTGGAAGGTACTGAAATGGGTGCCGCAGAGTCACATGTGTTGACTGGTATGTAGCATGGAAGATGCCCAATACATATTTGTTGTGTGTAGGAATTTAGGAGATGTCGTTGGGGAAAGATGTAGACTGGATGATTTCTAAGTTCCCTTTTGGTTCTGAGGTTCTTTGACTTCCAAAATCATTTATTGGGAAAAAATGATATACCCCAAAAAAGATAAGAAAGAAGAGAGACCTTGGAACGCTGTGTGGCGCTCTCCTAAGTGTTAATTTCACTCCATAAATGCTACCATGTGCTTTCTTGGAACACATTCTTCAGTAAATCAACCAGGCTTTCACTGAGAACCTTTGACAAGTTCAGCAGCTTGCCAGACACTGAAAGAAAAGTGTCAAACCATAGCACACAATAAAAAAAATTCAGGAATATAATACTCACGTTTCTCTAACTGGTCTACCACATTCTGGGCTTAGCTACCCAGCAGAGAAACACAATAATTGATTCCCTCTCTTAACCACAAAGAGCTGATTCTTGCCATAACAAAATTAGAACCTGGGTCATAGAGATGTGCAGAAGGGAACAATTTTCAGATAAACTAACATTATTCCTGGCAACACAGGCACACGCTGTTGAATTCTTTCTGTGGTTCTTGGCAGAAAACAAGTCAGTGTTGAAATATTGGCAGGTAGAGCTTTTCCACATTTCATTTCAAGTTGGGGATAAGGCAAGAGTTATGATCTTATTTAGGAAATAAAAAAAACCAAAGTAAATATCTACCCATGCTCTTTTCTTTCTGAAAAATATTATAAGAAATTTCTTTTCTTTTTTTTTTTTTTACTTTGAGTTAATAGAGAAATAAGCAAATCTCTGAGCAGTGTCGTGGCGTCTATTACTCTGCCGAAGAGTAAGCATGTAGCAATGACCCTTCTGTGGAACTGTTTGTTCATGAATAAACAGATAATCTCTGTGGCCTTCTTTCTATTTTACATTTTCTATTAGTAACCCAAGTGCTTAGTCATTTGGTTTCCTATTTGCATTCAGGAGTCGTGTTTAAGCAGAGTTTGGAAATTGTCCCGTAGAGTCCGTGCTCATTCACTCGGTCCCATCTAGTGTCCTTGGTGTCCACAGCTCCTGGCAGGTGAGGTTGCTGGCCTCAGAAGGCGGCTGCCATGGTGTGGCAGGCATGGGGATGGGCTGCTGGAGAAGGGTTGGGGAACATGTATATTTAAGCCTCTTAGAGTTTCTGAATATTTGCCACCATCCTGTCTGCCACAGAATTGATAAAGAAGCAAGAGGCCATATTTGTCCTGCTTTCTCTGAATTTCTCTCCCAGTGATGTGAGCACTTAGCACCAGGATGCCCCCTGGGTCCAAGCATGCGCAGTGGGTGTGGATGGCTGCTGACCCCTTAGGAACTGGCTGTCCTGGAGGAGTTCCATTCGGGAAGCTCTTTTGGTTTGTCAGTCCAAGGTGGTGATCATTTGACAGCCTAATGCTTTTTCGTTTTGACAAATAGTTTCTATTTTCAGAACTTTTTAAGGTTAAGAGCTCTCTTTGGCCCCTAGTTATTATTATATTGGCCAAAAAGTTCGTTCGGGTTTTTCCATAACATCCTTTTTTTTTAATCTCCATGCCTTTTTAAAAAAAAAAAAACTTTATTGCAGTATAATTGCTTTACAATGCTGTGTTAGTTTCTGCTGCATAACAAAGTAAATCAGTTATACATATACATATGTTCCCATATCTCTTCCCTCTTGCATCTCCCTCCCTCCCACCCTCCCTATCCCACCCTCTAGGTGGTCACAAAGCACCGAGCTGATCTCCCTGTGCTATGCGGCTGCTTCCCACTAGCCATCTACTTTACGTTTGGTAGTGTATATATGTCCATGCCACTCTCTCACTTCGTCCCACCTCACCCTTCCCCCTCCCCATATCCTCAAGTCCATTCTCTGGTAGGTCTGTGTCTTTATTCCCGTCTTACCCCTAGGTTCTTCATGACCTTTTTTTTTTCTTAAATTCCATATATATGTGTTAGCATACAGTATTTGTCTTTCTCTTTCTGACTTACTTCACTTTGTATGACAGACTCTAGGTCCATCCACCTCACTACAAATATCTCAATTTCGTTTCTTTTTATGGCTGAGTAATATTCCATTGTATATATGTGCCACATCTTCTTTATCCATTCATCCGATGATGGGCACTTAGGTTGCTTCCATGTCCTGGCTATTGTAAATAGAGCTGCAATGAACATTTTGGTACATGACTCTTTTTGAATTATGGTTTTCTCAGGGTATATGCCCAGTAGTGGGATTGCTGGGTCGTATGGTAGTTCTATTTTTAGTTTTTTAAGGGACCTCCATACTGTTCTCCATAGTGACTGTATCAATTTACATTCCCACCAACAGTGCAAGAGTGTTCCCTTTTCTCCACACCCTCTCCAGCATTTATTGTTTCTAGATTTTTTGATGATGGCCATTCTGACCGGTGTGAGATTATATCTCATTGTAGTTTTGATTTGCATTTCTCTAATGATTAGTGATGTTGAGCATCCTTCCATGTGTTTGTTGGCAGTCTGTATATCTTCTTTGGAGAAATGTCTATTTAGGTCTTCTGCCCATTTTTGGATTGGGTTGTTTGTTTTTTTGATATTGAGCTGCATGAGCTGCTTGTATATTTTGGAGATTAATCCTTTGTCAGTTGCTTCATTTGCAAATATTTTCTCCCATTCTGAGGGTTGTCTTTTGGTCTTGTTTGTGGTTTCCTTTGCTGTGCAAAAGCTTTGAAGTTTCATTAGATCCCATTTGTTTATTTTTGTTTTTATTTCCATTCTTCTAGGAGGTGGGTCAAAAAGAATCTTGCTGTGATTTATGTCATGGAGTGTTCTGCCTATGTTTTCCTCTAAGAGTTTGATAGTGTCTGGCCTTACATTTAGGTCTTTAATCCAT
Organism: Lagenorhynchus albirostris; assembly: GCF_949774975.1. Lineage (NCBI taxonomy): Eukaryota > Metazoa > Chordata > Mammalia > Artiodactyla > Delphinidae > Lagenorhynchus > Lagenorhynchus albirostris. The sequence continues at coordinate 188,025,978 of NC_083095.1, forward strand.
TTTAGAAGAACCCGAGCGAACTTTTTGGCCAACCCAGTATAATCAGGTTATCTTATTTATAGAAACAGGACACATGCTAACTAGTACAGGATGACCGTGCGTGAATTAGAAAAATGTACCTCTTCGTGCAGGACGGTAGGCAGCCATAACCCAGATCTGGGTGTACAAAACGGAGGGTGGGGCATAGGGTGGATTTCAGCCTCCCCGGCCCCAGCGCCCCAGGGTCCTTGGGTAGGGCACAACCTATACAACTATCTGCAGTGACCCAGATGAAACCTAGACTTCTCTTACGAGAAACAAAGTCCAAAGTTGACGTGATAACATGCTGCTCAGGTTAGAATGTGTTTGTTTTCATGGTAAGTGCTTTTAAATGATAATAAAGACATTGATCACATGCTCGGTATTTATAAATTAATGTATTCTGAGTATTTTTGATATTGGAGTCTTTCCCCTCAAAGTTCACAATGATCTTGTGAAACTTTCTTTCAGCATTCCTTACGTATCATATGAAAAACTCCACTTTTCACACCTGGACTGGGCTGAATGATGTCAATTCAGAGCACACGTTCCTTTGGACGGATGGCCGAGGAGTGCATTACACAAACTGGGGGAAAGGTTACCCTGGTGGGAGAAGGAGTAGTCTTTCTTATGAAGATGTAAATATCGCTTTCCATCACCTCTCCATACACTGTTGGTTTGCTTCAGGTCGATGTATTAGTGGTTAATCTTCTGTGAAAAATTCTGCCAGAGTACTCCTTGATCCGGTTCATTCTTGCGCATTTTAACTGTTTCAGACTGAGCCAGCCTTGAAGGAAGGGGTATACATTCAGTTAAGAACGCTTCATCTTTGGGTTGGGGGTGGGAGGACATAGACGGTGATGGTAGCGAGGAATAGGGAAAGCCAGCTCCAGTACGGGCCCAGGCTGCCGTCAGCATGTACGCTTGAACCCAGAGTTAGCAATGTTCTCTGCATCAGCTACCCCTAAACTCTTGAAAGTGTTGTAGTATTTGGGGTGTAGTTCTGCAAGCTCCTACTGCTTCTGAAGTTATCGTCGTCGTCATCATCATGATTGAGCTACTGTTTGCAGAGTGCTGACTATGTGTCAGACACTCTGCTAAGTGCATTAACCTAAGACACAGACGATTGCTTCTTTTTTTAAAAAATTAAAAAAGTTTTTTTAATTATTTATTTTTTAACATCCTTATTGGAGTATAATTGCTTTACAAGGGTGTGTTAGTTTCTGCTGCATAACAAAGTGAATCAGCTATATGCATACGTATGTCCCCATATCCCCTCCCTCTTGCGTCTCCCTCCCACCCTCCCTATCCCACCCCTCTAGGTGGTCACAAAGCACCGAGCTGATCTCCCCGTGCTATGCAGCTGCTTCCCACTAGCTATCTGTTTTACATTTGGTAGTGTGTATATGTCAGTGCCATTCTCTCACTTCGTCCCAGCTTACCCTTCCCCCTCCCAATATCCTCAAGTCCATTCTCTACGTCTGTCTTTATTCCTGTCCTGCCCCTAGGTTCTTCATGACCATTTTTTTTTTTTTAGATTCCATATATATGTGTTAGCATAGTGTATTTGTTTTTCTCTTTCTGACTTACTTCACTCTGTATGACAGACCCTAGGTCCATCCACCTCACTACATATAGATCAATTATATTTCTTTTTCTGGCTGAATAATATTCCATTGTATATATGTGCCACATCTTCTTTATCCATTCATCTGTCGATGGACACTTAGGTTGCTTCCATGTCCTGGCTATTGTAAATAGAGCTTCAATGAACATTGTGGTACATGACAATTGCTTCTTTATTTCCCTGTTTTTAATCTTACATCATTGAAGCTGACTAATCAGTGTTAAACACCATACTAGGCATTGTGGAATCCATGAAGGCACATAAGATTTTATTTTACCTTGAAGAAGCTTACACCTAAGCTAGACCCCAAGTCTTCTACAAGAAAGACGAGAAGAACAATATGAAAGTGTGTAATGAGAAGATCAGCTATAAAGCATGATAGTAGTTAGGAGGAAAGAAACTTCCCGTGGGATGTAGTGATCTAATCAGGCAGCACATATCTGTGGAGCTCTTCATTTGATGGAAAGGAGGCATGTGAAGAAGAATGTGGGTCTTCTTCCCAAGAAGTTTAAAACATCATGATTAGGGAATCATGGCAAGAGGCTGGGGAAGGTTGTGTTAAGTGGGAAAGGTGAATAAAGTCTTTAAGAAAAAGGCACAAGATGGGTTTGGGCGGAAGTAAAGAGCTTTAAATATAGTAGGAGTGTCATGCAGAAAAGAAATAGGCGTCAACTTTAGAACGTGGAAAGCAGAATTCAGAGAAATTTAGATGCCCTGAGAAAGAGTTTGGACTTTGTCAGATAGGCAGCAAAAAAAAAAAAAAAAAAAAGTTTTGAGCAGAAAAACAATCTTATCAAGATGGCATCTTTATGATAATTAATTTGGTAGCTCTGTGTGGGGTAGATATATTCTGGTTGTGGGTAAGTGACTTTCGGGGGAGAAATTCTTTCAATCCTTATTACATAAATGAGGGCTGAAAAGTAGACTGGAGTGAGATAGGGTTTGCTTAGAAAGATTTCCTGGATGAGTGGTAAATTTCATTTAAAAAAATTCAATGTTGCACAAGTTTTTTTGTTTTTTAGAACATAATGAAAAGGAGAAACAACAGAAACAAACAAAATCTGTAAACTCACCTTCCAGGAAAAAAACAACAACACTGTTTTGTTGGTTTTATTCCTAGATTTTTTTCTTAGTGTGTGTAAAAATATAAAGTTTGTATTCCACAAAACTGGAATCAAAACACATATATTGTGTTGTTACAATTTCAGGACTTATAAAATGGAGAGGATTAAATGTAGTTTGATAAAGAGAGTGGGAGAGAAATGTTCACATGCATTGTGTAGTGGAGACATGCTTGTTCTGTGTAGGTTTCCTGGTTTAGAGCAGAGATGCTGAGCCAGGATAATGAAAGATAAGAATAGCTAAGAAGGGGGATGGGAATGAGCAGAGAATCTTTGAAATGTACAGTTAGGGGTTCCTGATAGTTGAGGCTCATGGGATAATGAGGCTGGAGGCTGAGAAGATGTCTCTGGCCCTGGTGAAAGCTGTGGTAGCTTTCAGGGAGTTAATGAGACTTCTGACAGCAGCGTTTCTCAGAACCAGCTCCAAAGTTTATCCAATTCTGCTTAATTTTCAATTAAAATAGCAAGGGTTCAGTGAGGGATCTGCGTGAAAGTTGGCCAGTAGCATGGAAAGTAGGGATGAATTAAACATGCTGTAGATGAATTAGGACTATCCTTAAAGTTGGAGGTTAGGGATAAAGGATTTTTTTTTTTTTTTTTTTTGCTTATTAATGAATTGGTTTAAATAATTATCCATCCACATTTGGCTTTTTTTTTTCTTCTCCATGAATATACAGGCTGACTGTGTTCTTATTATCGGAGGGAAGTCAAGGGACGCAGGAAAATGGATGGATGACACCTGTGACAGTAAGCGAGGTTATATATGCCGAACACCTCCCGGTAAGTCCTACCGGACCACGCTGGGCTGGAAGAGGTGGGGTTTTTCCATACTTTTTAAAAAGTGACATTCTTCTCAATTTTGCTGTGCGCCTTAAACTGCTCTAAAAAAACTAAGTTTTGTTTTAAAAAAGTGACCCTTCCCTTGCACATCAACACGTTGTTTTTAAAAAAAATTTTTAATTAAATAATTAAAAATTTTTTTTTGGCCGTGCCGTGTGGCATGTGGAATATTAGTTCCCTGACGAAGGATCGAACCTGCGCCTCCTGCAGTGGAAGCACGGAGTCTTAATCACTGGACCGCCAGGGAAGTCCCCATCAACATGTTTATTTCTCACTTTCATCCATGGATGGCTGTGACAGACAAAAAGGATATTTTCCGTAATTTATTCATGAATGTGCCCCCTCATCCATTACCAGAAAGTTTGCACAGGTTAAACTAGAGGTTGAAACTTTTTCTAATTTTGTTAGAAATTTGGGATGCTTGCTTACCTCTACCTTAAAAGAAAAAAATGTCAGAGTAGGGATACCTCACTTCAATTTGTGTAATTTGAGAACCGTTGCCCCAAAACACCCTATATGCCTCATTACTTGTTATATATTCTGTGTCTCTAAAAATGTAGATGTCTTATTTGTGGTCCTTTTTTCATCTTAGGAAGCCTAACTGTGGTGCAAGGAAAATAAAACAGATATGTGGATATCGACCAAGAATCAAGATTATGGTCGTGTGCATTTTAGTTTCGAGTGAAATTAGAATAGAAACATTTGGCTACATAAGAAGAGGTTCAGAAAATAAAAGATTAGAGATGAGGGTTGAAGTTGAGGTGGGTTGCTGTCACCCTGAGCAGAGCTCTCAGAGGAGCTTGAATTAGAAGCTGCTTGATCTCCCGGATCTAACAAATTTTTCTATACTTTCTGGGGAATCAGGGAACTGATATCAATTTCTGACAATGACTGAAAATCACTGAAGATATTTTCAGATGATTGCAAAGTCCTGCAGGAATTCTAACCTCCTATTGATCCAAAAGAAGGTCCAGGCCATGCCGCTTTTCTCTCTCTGCTACACCCTTCGAGCACCAGAATCTTAGGCCACTGGTAATGCATCTGTGCTTCCACACTTTGGGGAAAGAGGGGAGTCCCCTTCCAGGAGGGAATGATGATTCCTAAACTTGTTTAAAATCTTCTTTTTCTTCTTCCTGTAAACACAAGGGATAGAATATTTGCTGCCAACAAAAGATATTTTGACAATTTTTAATGACTTAGGTTTCAGGAAAGGTCGACAGTGTTAACGTGAAAAAGGCAGAATATGAAATTTTGTAGACTACTGATGATGCAAAAAACACTTTGAACCCCCTTAAAGAAAAAGAACAAGAAGGCGATGGAAATGCATCAAAATAGGAATAGTGGATGTGTTTGCATCGTGGGATTAAGACCTTTCGTTCCTTCACTGTACTATTGTATTTTTCTTCATTTATCAAAAACTGTCTCTTTCTAACGCTCTCTCTCTATGTATATATATTTGCATTTATATTATATATAATATGTCTATACATCTATATCTCTCTATATATATATAACAATTATGAGGAAACACTAAAATATTGATGTGGTTAGATTCTAAGTAATTTTTTTCTCATTTTTATGCTTTTCTATATTTTCTAACATTTCAATAAAGAATGTGTGTTCAGTATTTTTTTAAAACAGTGTTGTTTTCAGGAAGTCCCTGGTGGTCCAGTGTTTAGGACTCAGGGCTTTCACTGCTGGGGCCTGGGTTTAATCCCTGGTTGGGGAATTAAGATCCCGCAATCTGTGCAGCGTGGCCAAAAGGATAAAATTAAATAAATAAAAAGTAAAACAGTGTTGCTTTTATTCATATATATGAGTATGTATGAATGAATATATATGAATTCATGTAAATATATAAAGATACCTAAATAAAAACGTGAATGAACACATATGAATATAAAACACTTAAGAACAATCCCTTGATGAAATTTTAGAAAATACAGAAAAGCATAAAGAGAAAAGATTACCCATAATCTAACCACCTGAAAGTAACCTCTCAGTGATTTAGTTTTTTCCTTATAATTTTTTCTATGAGTGTTTTAATAAACAAGCGAATGAGCTAATTTCCTGGCTGCGTATAGCCTTTGGTGAAGCTTCTTAAAGCTTTCTCTCAAGCTTCATTGGGCACTTTTAGCAGTCCAAAACTCTTCCCATGTTGTTAAGACAAACCCAGCTCTCTCCAAGCTGGGAAACGATGAGACTGTTTACTTCCTACTGGCTGTAACATGTAAGGATCCGGGGCTGGATCTCTTGGTTTAATGCTATTCTATCAACACACGGTGGCAGCAACAGCAGAAGAAAGGGGAGGCTGCCCTCCTTGCTGAATTAAAATTGTTGCCTTACCAGATTCTTCAAAAGAAAGTTTGGCATTCTTGGAGTGACAGAACAAGGCACATGGTGGGTTGGGTTGGTATGCAGTGGAACAGGTTGGAGAATTGGCCAAGACAACATCAGTAGACAGGGACATCTAGAACCCTAGACTAGGGGTTGGCAACCTTTTTCTGTAAGAGACAGATTATAAATATTGCAGGCTTTGTAGACCATGAAGTTTTTGTTGCAATGACTCAACTCTGCTGTGATCGCAGACAATCATAGACAGTATGTAAACAAATGAGCGTGGCCGAGTTCCACTGAAACTTTATTTATGGACACAAATTGGAATTTCATGTATTGTTTACATGTCACAAAATATTTTTCATTGTTTTTTTTTCCCCAACCATTTAAAAACTCATGGGCTACAAAAACAGACAACAGGCCAGATTTCACCCTCTGGCTGTCATCCGCTGACCTCTGTTCTGCCCTAAGGCATCAGCTAAGGCGCCCAGAAACAAGATTTTTTGGGGTCTTGACAATAAGTGGCCCAAAATATGGGTGGGTCTAGAGTCGTTATTAGAAACGCATGCTGAGAGATTGAGGAGGAAAGATCAGAAAGCCAGAGTGACGCCAGCTTGCAAAGGCTTCAGTTTGGATAAGATATGGGGCTCACATGGGAAATCATGATAAGATTAAAGCGTGATCCTGAGATCAAGGTTAAATGAAGTGGAAACTGTTATATGGCTTCATTCCAGACCATAAACCAATTTCTTGAAGGTACAGGATTCACAGGTGAAGTCAAATAGATACAAATAGATGCAAATTCATGGGTGGAATGGAACAGAGTCGGGTGGGGGAAGGGAAGGAGAGGAAGACTGTTCTTGACCTTAAGATTTGACCAAGATGGAAAAAAAAAAAAGATTCGTGTTGACAGGATGATAGATGTTCTTTAATTTATGAGATTAAACTGTGGCGTGTCTTTCATCCAGATACTAGATCTCATAGTATTTGCAAGTCTTTTTGGTTTTATAGTTTAGAAACTTGATCGTGTATTTACCTTAATATTCTAAATAGCATTTGGAAATGACTTAATTCAGTCAGGCATACGGATTAAAAAATAGAACTTTGTGTTCTGGTGTGAAATGGCTCATGAAAATATGTTTAACACCTGACAGTTTGAATTGTGCTGTTCAGATTCTTTTTAGGATGTGTGAGGTATAGAAGTCATGTACTGATGGCGCTCAGGTAATGTATAATATTAATGGAAATAATTTTTTATTCCAGACCCTTCCTTGCCTAGTTCTCCAACAACAATTCCAACAGATGGCTTTATTAAATATGGGGAAAGTAGCTACTCACTCATGAAATTAAAGCTGCAGTGGCATGAAGCAGATGATTATTGCAAGCTTCACACTTCCCTGATCGCTAGCATTCTAGATCCCTATAGTAATGCGTTTGCGTGGATGCAGATGCAGACACTGAATGAACCTGTGTGGATCGCCCTGAACAGTAACTTGGTGAGATGCTGGAAACATGTGCGACGTGACATGATCGACAAATTGTGATTGAATATGATTCTCTTCTGTTCATTCTGTTGAATACTTGTGTGTAAAAACCTGCTGGGCTTTGGAAATGATACTGACATGTACAAGACCCAATCTCTCTAGGACCCAGTGCAAGGATCTAGCAAGTTAGTGATGTTATGTCAGAAATCAAACTAAGACTTACCTAACTGATAAGTATTATTTTTACTTTCCTTAGGTTTTTTATATAGTGTTACTGTATATTTTGAGTATGAAAATTAAGTTCTGCATCTAAACAGTTTTATTTATTAACTTATTTCTTTCTAGTGTCATGATGACAACTATGGATAGGAATTAAGAAAGGAATTAAGAAAGCGTCAGGGGCATAGTTCCTGGGCGATGAGGATATTCCTTATTTTTTGTGGAAAGTCATTCTAGAGTTGCTATCTCTTCTGAAGCTGGGCCGCTTCCATCCGTGTGTGACAGATTTCATTGCGGTCAATTCCCTGTATTCCATAACAGAGAAGGAAGGTTGGCAAAAGATGGTGTAGAGTGAGGGTTGAGACACAGAACTAAGAGTGGTGTGGGAGTTGCCAACATTTTCCTAAAATGAGTCTTCTCTGATGCCAGGGGATCCATCTATCCTCCATCCATCCATACATCCATCTAACTAGTCAATCAGCAAACTTCCTAGTACAATAAACAGAGATGTCAACAAGTAATCAAGAGATAATACAGTGTCAAAGAGAGGTATATACAAAGTGCTGGGAGAGGAGAGAAAAGCGATCATCTGTGCAAGGGGAGAGGACCAACAGGGCTTCTCTGAGAAAGTCAAACTTTACAGATGTGGTCTGGGATGGTGGCTCATAAGGAAGGAGTACCAAGAAGAAATAAAAGGAGGTAAGGGGGTAGAGCTGGAAAGCAGACTGGTGCCAGACTTTGTAGAACTTCTTCCACCATGATGCAGAGCTCAACATTTACACTTCTTGCAATGCGTATTTCCCGAGTAGGTTAGTAAACATTTAAAAGTAAGTAGTTAACACAATGATTTCTGTGTTTAAACTTAAGCACGGCATCTTTACTTCTATGTTGGATCTATTTTTAGTAACTAATTCTCTTGATAATTCATATATTTTCTTCTCACAAATATGGTCCCAATTCTCTTACGAGTTTAAAATAGGCTTTTATTTATTGTTAGAAAGATTAAATAGCTTTCCATTATCCCAACATTTATAGCTAAAACAATACTGTTCTATTTATTACATCTATGGAGTTAATGATTATGCCAGCATTATTTGATTAAATATGGTAGAATACTACAAAATTCTAACTCGAGATAATGCATGCTTTTGATTTTGTCATTAAATCTTTGGTAATTGCTTTGGTAAATTAAATAATGCAGTTAAAAAGGGGACAGCTGTTTGAATGGTTTAAAAATTCACTTATCTCTGATTAAAGTTATACAGCATCTGTTGTGAGGTTTTACCTGTAAAATTTCTTTTAGACCGTCAAAAGAACATTATTGATAAGTAGTCTTTTTGATGTTGTCAGTTAATTTGTATGTGACCATAAATTTGCCCCAATAAATTTAATAAGAAGTATGCAAATTGAATAAAACAATTATCTTTAAAAGATGCCATCAGATTCATTTTGGTTGAAAGACCACCTAACTGGAAGGTAAGAGACCTAGGCTCCTCTCTTATCCAGCCACGTCACCTTGCATAAGTCATTTGTTGTTGGCCCTGTTTCAACAGCCAAACAGTAAGAAGATTAGAAAAGTGTTTCTCTCGGGTCCATGAGTGCAAGGAAAATGACTTAGTTTTTATTATCATTTCAGTGATAATATAATACGTGTTTTATTTGTTCCAAAGGTAAAACCCCTCTTTTGCACTGAGGGCCTGCAAATAAAGAGAGTTTTCTAGAATAAGACATAGGTTTTTAAGTCTGTGTTTTGCAGAATAGCTTCCAACGATGTCTTCATGGGGAGCTTTAAGAAGTCATTTTTTCTTAAAAAAGGCTGCATTTCCTGAATTTGATTTGGTAGAAAAAATTTATAATGTTCTTTTAATTCCCAAATGTTGAAGATTCTTTGTCAAATCACAGTCTTAACTATACTTTTTACTCCTTGCTGGGTTCTTTTGGTATTTTCTAAACAAAGCCAGGCTCCACGTTAATAGTTGTTCTTGTTCTTGCAGACCAATAATGAATATGTTTGGACCGATAAATGGAGGGTGAGGTACACTAATTGGGCCAGTGATGAGCCCAGACTGAAGTCAGCGTGTGTTTATATGGATCTTGACGGCTATTGGAAGACAGCACGTTGCAATGAAAGTTTTTATTTTCTCTGCAAAAGATCCGACGGTAATTGAATCCACAAAAACAATCAAGGGATTTGAAATGTTCTCAATAAGCTGATACCAACCACCGTTGATATTCTTAAACAGTCACATGTTTTGGGGTGGCTTAAGGATAATATAAAACATATTCCTTCACCTAACCAAAGACTGACCTGGCAATAAACAAATATAGAGAGATCAAAATAACAGAGAGAGAAATTTTTCTTCGTTGCTAGAATTTATTTCCTCTTTATACATTTCTGAATTTTTATTATTGGAATAGGCCTCTGAATCTATGATGTCAGCGTCCTCAGGAAATGATGATTACTTTTGATGTTGACAGCACAGCTATATCAAAATAATTTTATCAGAATATGTGTAGGTTCATCAGAGTCAGTGATAATACAGTGATACAGTCCTAGAATACAGTTATAGAGTCGGACAGTGGTAAAGTCCTAGAATTCTACCTATACCATTTAGTTATAACATCAATGTCAGTCATAGCTAAGAAGGTTTTATAAGGGCTAGGATCCTAGAAAAAGAAAACTGTCTAGAAGGAAGACTGCCTTTGCAAATTATTTATGGTTGACCTTTTAGGGGAACTTATTAATGTCTTTGTAGGTTATCTATAGATCCTCATGCTTAATTATGAATGTGATTGACCGCCATTATACCATAGTACCTTCTATGGAAATACATTTTGTATGAAAAAAAATGATAAAGTAAAAAGAATACTCAATAATAGAAATGGCATATCCAAATGATTACCATTAGAGCTTAAAAAAAATAATGATAGGCGATGAAAATTTCCTTAATGGCTGATATATTATTCTATGTACTAAAGAAACTTCAGGTCTTACTTTATTTGAAATGTCTTTTTATTAACAGAAATCCCTGCCACTGAACCTCCACAGCTGCCTGGTAGATGCCCCGAGTCAGAGCACACAGCATGGATTCCTTTCCATGGTCACTGCTACTATATCGAGTCTTCATATACAAGGAACTGGGGCCAAGCTTCTCTGGAATGTCTTCGAATGGGTAAGTACCACATTTACCGTCAGAAAATCCCACAATCATCTATGTAGAGTACCAGGATGCTAGTAACACTGTATATTAAAAACCTAAGGAAAGTAAAATTACTTGTTTCTTTGTCTTAATAATTTATATTGTAACAGAAAGGTCGACATCATGCCCCCCAAATATAATTTCTAACGTAGCCTCAAAAGGTGAAAGAATTCTGGCAGAAAGCAGTGACTCGCTGAACAAGTCTTGCTGCCCTAATATTCTAAATTGTTAGGATTATTATTCAGAGTGTCGCGTTCATCTTTTATCACTGATTGGCTCAGGCTTCACAAGTGCCCAGGAACCATTTTGCTTTCCCATGAATAAAAAAGCATTTAGATCTGATTATCTTTGTGAATAAATACGAAACAAAACTCAAGTGACATGACATAGATGAACAATTTCCCTCCTGAAATAAAAATGTCAAATAAAGTGAACTTTTCAGGGTGCATTAAAAAATCTACTTAATTAAATCCCACCGAATACTTTACTGAATTACTTTGTGGCTAAATTTTGATTATGCCCTAAGTCAGGGCTCTTCATTCAACAGTGGCGAGCAAGGGTTACATGCTCATTTCCTTCAGGTTCACTCAAAAGTCAGTCTGGAGTTTTCACTTCTTTTTACTTTTATGTTTAGTTTTTTTCTTCAGTTTTATAGAGGTATAGTTGACATAAAGTTGTAATACATTTAAAGTGTAAGAGATGATGATTTGATACACATATTTGTTGGGAAAGGATTCCTAACCATCAAGTTAACATGACCATCACGTCACATATTTACCTTTTTGTGTGTGTGTGTGTGGTGGGAACACTTAAGTTCTAATCTCTTAGCAAATTTCAGTGATACCATGCAGTATTATCAACTGTAGTCAATTATACATTAGATCCTAAGACCTTATTTATCATATAACTGAAAGTTTGTACCCTTTTACCAGCATCTCTCTATGTCTCCCACCCCCCAACCCCCTGACAACCACCATTCTACCCTCTGTTTCTGTGAGTTTGACTTTTAAATTCCACCTATAAGTAATATCATGTAGTACTTGTCTGTCTCTATCTGGCTTATTTCCTTAGAATAATGCCCTCCAGGTTAATCAATGCTGTTGCAAACGGCAGAATTTCCCTATTTTTAAAGGCTGAATAATATTCCATTGTATATACATACTACATTTTCTTCATCATTCATCTGTTGATGGACACTTAGGTTGTTTCCATGTCTTGGCTATAATAAATAATGCTGCAATGAACATGGAGTGCAGCTATCTTTTCGAGATAGTGGTTTCATTTCCTTTGGATATATACCAAGAAGTGGGATTGCTGCATCATACGGTAGTCCTATTTTTAATTTTTTGAGGAACCTCCACACTGTTTTCCAAAAGGACTGTACCAATTTACATTCACACTAGCAGGGTTCCCTTTTCTCTTCATCCTCTGCATCATTTGTTATCTCTTATCTTTTTAATAATAGCTAGCCTAAACAAGTGTGAGGTGATATCTCATTGCGGTTTTGATTTGCATTTCCCTGATGATTAGTGATGTTGAGCACCTTTTCCTGTACTTCTCAGCCATTTGTAAGTCTCCTTTGGAAAAAAAAATCTGTTCAGGTCCTTTGCTCATTTTTTGAATTGGGTTATTTTTTTGCTATTGAGTTGTATAAGTTCCTTGTATATTTTAGATATTAAACCTCTATTAAGACATGTGGTTTGCAGAAAATTTCTCCCATTCAGGAGGTTGCATTTTCATTTTGCTGATGGTTTCCTTTGCTATGCAGAACCTTTTTAGGTTGATGTAGTCCCATTTGTTTATTTTTGCTTTTTTTCCCTTTGCTGTTAGTGTCAAATACAAAAAGATTAATGTCGAGGAGTTTATTGCCTGTGTTTTCTTTTAGGATTTTTATGATTTCAGGTTTTACATTCAAGTCTTTAATCATTTTGAGTTGATTTTTCTGTATAGTGTTAGAGAGTGGACCAGTTGTATTCTATTGAATGTGGGTGTCTAGTTTTCTCAACACCATTTGCATGGAATAATTTTTTTAATCCCTTCATTTTAAGCTTATGTATGTCCTAAAGTTGGAATGAGTTTCTTGTAGCATATAGTTTTCTTGTGTTTTTTTGTTTTTTGTTTTTTTAATCTATTAAGCCACTCTATGTTTTTCCATTGGAGAATTTAGTCCATTTATATTTATAGTAATTATTGGTAGGTATGCACTTAATATTGCCATTTTGTTAATTGTTTTCTGTCTGTCCTGACCTTCTTTTGTTCCTTTCTTCCTCTCTGCTCACTTCCTTTGTGATTTGATGATTTCTCAGTAGTATTACTTAGATTCTTTTCCTTTTATTTTGTGTATCTACTATAGGTTTTACTGTGTGGTTGTTGTGAAGATTACATGAAACAGCTTAGAGTTATAACAGTGTATTTAAAGCTGATAACAACTTAACTTTGAATGTATGCAAACAGTCTGTATTTTTACATTCCCCCGACATTTTATATTTTTGATGTCACAATTTACATCTTTTTATATTGTGTATACATTAACAAATTATTGTATTTATAGTTATTATTTTTTTTAAGATGTTGGGGGTAGAAGTTTATTAATTAATTAATTAATTTTTGCTGTGTTGGGTCTTTGTTTCTGCACGAGGGCTTTCTCTAGTTGTGGCGAGTGGGGGCCACTCTTCATCGCGGTTTGTGGGCCTCTCACTATCGCGGCCTCTCTTGTTGCGGAGCACAGGCTCCAGACACGCAGGCTCAGTAGTTGTGGCTCACGGGCCTAGTTGCTCCGCAGCATGTGGGATCCTCTCAGACCGGGGCTCGAACCTGTGTCCCCTGCATTAGCAGGCAGATTCTCAACCACTGCACCACCAGGGAAGCCCTATAGTTATTTTTAATACTTTTGTCTTTTAACCTTTATACAACAGTTATAGGTGATTTACTTACCACCATTATAGTATCAGAATATTCTGGATTTTCCTATACATTTACCTTTACCGTTGAGTTTTATATTTTCAAACATTTTCATATTACTAATTAGTGTCCTTTCATTTTAGCTTGAAGAATTCCCCTTGACATTTCTTATAAGTCTGGTCTATTGGTGATGAACTCTTTCAGCTTTCGTTTGTCTTGAAAACTCTTTATCTCTCATTTAATTCTGAATGACAGCTTTGCTAGGTAGAGTATTCTTGGCTGGAAGCTTTTATCTCTAAGCACTTTAAATATATCTTCTCACTCCCTTCCAGCCTGCAAAGTTTCTCCTGAAAAATTTGTTTTGTCTTACAAGGGTTCCCTTTTATGTAACAAGTTGCTTTTCTTTTGCTGTTTTTAAGAATCTCTCTTTGTCTTTAATTTTTGACAATTTAATATAATGTGTCTCAGTGTTTGTCTCTTTATATTCATTATATTTGGTACTCCTTATGTATGCTTCCTGGATCTAGATGTCTGTTTCTTTCCCCAAGGTTAGGGAAATTATCAGCCATTAGTTCTTTGAATAAGCTTTCTGCCCCCATCTCTCTCTTCTCCTTGAGTTCCTGTAATGTGTAGATTGATCCTCTTGCTGTTGTCTCGTAAGTCCTTTAAGCTAGCTTGACTCTTTTTGATTCTTTTTTTCTTTTTGCTTCAGGATATATTTGACTGCCCTTTCTTTGAGTTTACTGTTTCTTTCTTCCAGTTTTCTAGTCTGCTGTTGAACACCTCTACTGAACTTTTCATTTAAGTTACTGTGTTCTTCAGCTTTGTGATTTCTCTTTGGTACTTTTTAATATTTTCTCTCTCTGTTGAAATTCTTACTTTGCTCATGCATTACTTTCCTGACCTCACTGAGTATCGTTGTAGCTGTTATTCTGAACTCTCTATTGGGTAAATTACTTGTCTCTGTTTTATTAATATCAGTTTGGAGATGTATCTTGTTCTTTTGCTTGGAAGATATTTTGCTTTATTTTCCTTGACTCTCTGTGTTGGTTTCTGCACATTAGATAAAAGAGGCACCTCTCCCAGTCTTGAGTGGTCTTGTGTGGGAGATGAACCTCATCAGTCAATCCAGCCCAAGTTCCTGTTTGTCACTCAAAACTTTGTGGTTATACCAGCTGTTGTCTTTGTTTTTAGTGGCTCCCAGTGGTTGAGGGTGTGCCAATACCTGATGATATCCCAAAGGAGAGGATCACAGTTAGCACATAAAAGCAGACTGATTAGAAACTGGACCCTCGGGCACCTGGGAAAGTAGATAAGCCAGGTGTGTGTCTAAGCTCCTTCCAGAGACCTGTTGGTGACCTGATTTTATCATTGCAGCAAGTCGGAGAAAGAAGGTGGCAGAAGGGCCCACCAGCTCCCCCAGGAGGATCACAGCTAGCCCCTTGCTGCATGCAAATTAGCAGCTGGACCCCCCAGGCAGCAGGCTGTAAAGTATGCAGTCAGTCCCCTTCTAGGGAAAGACTGAGGGACGGGCATTTTTATCTGTTCCCTCTTAGCTGAGCCCTGGGAGAATAGCCATGGCAGGTGTTCGGTGCCCATTAACAACGGCTGCTTCATTTTCTGTGGTCCTATGGGTCTCGTGGCTGCAAACCCCATTAGCTTCCAGAGTTAGGCATTTGGGGGGGCCTATTCCTTCAAATAGAGGAACAGGAGCCTAAAAATTTGGGGTGCTAGATGTATGGTTGAAACCCTTCTCTATTCAGGGAGAAGCTGGCAATTAGGGGCTCCCTCCTGATTATACGGCACTGTGCCATGGGTGGGGTTTATGAAGAGAGTGTGTCTCAGCCTTTCCTACTCATTTAGATGTTTGTGTTTTCTCAGTTGCCCTATATGTAGGAGTCACTGAGTTTCTGGATTTTACTGATAGAATTGCTCTATGTGTAGGTGTTTGCTGGTGTGTATGTGGGAGAAGGGAATTTCAGGAGACTTATATGTTGCCACAGGGAGTTTAAAAACTCCCTATGAGTTTTTCCTTTAAATTCTGAGTCAGGAGAAGTCTACTTTGTCAGTTTTTGCTTCATGTATTTCGAGGCCTATTGTTCGGTGCATATATGTCTATATTTGTCATATCTTCTTGATGAATTAAAACTTTAATCATTATAAAACATCCTTATTTGTCTCTAGTAACAATTTTTGTCTAAAATCTTTTGTCTAGTATCAGTATAGCCACTCCAGCTCTTCTTTATTTACTATTTGCATGGAATATCTTTTTCCATGCTTTTACTTTTAACATGTTTATGTTTTTGAATCTCAAATGTGTGTTTTGTAGATAAAATATAGTTGTATTATTTTAAAATTTATTTTTATTTTTTATTCATTTTGCCAATCTCTGTCTTTTGATTGGAGTACTTAATCCATTTACATTTAATGTAATTACTGATAAGGTAGGATTAAATCTGCCCTTTAATTTATTTTATATTTGTCTTATGTATTTTGGTTCCTCTATTTATCCATTTCTACCCTCTTTAACATTAAATAGATAATCTCTAGTGTACCATTTTAATTTCCTTGTTATATTTTTTACTATGTGTTGTTTAGTTATTTTCTTAGAGGTTGCCCTGGGGATGATAAATAACATCTTAATATGCAACAATCTAGTTCAAATCAATATAAATTTAATTTCAATAGAGTACAAAATTTTGCTCTTATATAGCCCCTTTCCCTCTACAGTCCTTTGTGTTATTATTATCATATAAATACATCTTTATACACTGTATGCCCATCAGCACAGATTTATAATTATTGTTTTATGCAGTTGTCCTTAAATCATATAAGATTAAACAAAAGTATAAACAAACAATAAATTTGTACTGTCTTTTGTTTTTACCTATGTAGTTTCCTTTACTGGTGGTCTTTATTTCTTCATGTGGATTTAAGTTGTTGTCAACTATCTTTTTATTTTGGCCTGAAGGATTTTCTTTAGTATTTCTTGTAGAGTAGATCTGCTAGTGACAAATTCTCTCCATTTTTGTTTATCTAAGAATGTCTTTAAAGAAGATGTGGCACATATATACAATGGAATATTACTCAGCCATAAAAAGGAAAGAAATTGAGTTATTTGTAGTGAGTTGGATGGACCTAGAATCTGTCCTACAGAGTGAAGTAAGTCAGAAAGGGAAAAACAAATACCGTATGCTAACACATATACATGGAATTTTAAAAAGCAGTGCTGATGAACCTAGTGGCAGGGCAGGAATAAAGATGCAGATGTAGAGAACGGACTTGAGGGAATGGGGGGGAGGGGAAGCAGGAATGAAGTGAGAGAGTAGCATTGACATATATACACTACCAAATATAAAATGGAAGGCTAGTGGGAAGCTGCTGCATAGCACAGGATGATCAGCTCGGTGCTTTGTGACAACCTAGAGGAATGGGATAGGGAAGGTGGGAGGGAGGCTCAAGAGAGAGGGGATATGGGGACAAATGTATACATATGGCTGATTCACTTTGTTGTACAGCAGAAACGAACACAACATTGTAAAGCATTTATACCCCAATAAAGATGTTAAAAATAAAAAAGAATGTCAACTTTTCCTTTATTTTTGAAGGACAGTTTTGCTGGACAGAAAATTGTTGGTCAACAGTCATTTTCTTTCAGCCTTTTGAATATGTCATCCTACTGCCTTCTGGTCTCTGGGGTTTCTGATGAGAAAGCAGTGTTACTTATATCGAGAATCTCTTGGACGTGATGAATCACTTCTCTCTTATTACTTTTAAGATTCTCTATCTTTGGATAGTTTGATTATGATGTGGAGCTTCTCGAGATTATCTTACCTGTATGTTGTTGAGCTTCCCGCATGTTTACATTAATGTTTTTCATCAACATTGGGAAGCTATTGGCCATTATTTCTTCAAGTATTCTTTCTGCCTCTTTATCTCATTCCTCTCCTAGGACTCCCATTATGTGTATCTTGATTTGACTGGTGATGTTCCAAATATCTTTGAGACTCTGTAAATTTTTCTTCTTTTTTTCCCTCGTTATTCAGACTGGATAATCTCAAGTTTGTTGATTATTTCTTTTGCTTTGTCAGACTCACTGTTAGGCCTCTCCAGTGAAGTTTTCCTTTCAATTAGTATACTTTTTAACTCCAGAATTTTATTTCTTAAAAAACAATTTCTACCTTTTTATTAATAGTCTCTATTTGGTGAGCAATTGTCTCATAGTTTCTTTTAGTTCTTTAGACATTTTTTCCTCTAGTTCTTTAAACATCTTTAAAATAGCCGACTTAAAAAGTCTTTGTCCAGTAAGTCAGAGGTGTGGCTGTTTCAGGAACAGTTTGTATTGACTGCTTCTTTTGCTGGTATGGGTCATATTTCCGTGTTTCTTTACAGTTCTTGTAATTTTTTGTTGAAAAATGAATATTTAACTCTGGAAATAAGTTTATTTCCACTCCACAAGGTTTGTTTTTGTTGCTGTTTGTTGTTATTTGCTTGTTTAGTAACTTTCCCTCATGAATTCTGTAAAGTTTTGTATTCTTTTTCAAGTGCGGTTACTGAAGTCTCTTGCCTGCTTAGTTTAGTGGTCAGCTAATGATTGGGAACGTATTTCCTTAGTGCCTAGAACCAGAAGGTTCCCCAGGTTTTACTGAAGGGCTCGGTCTGAAGACATGCCTTCAACACTCATATAGGCAGTTATAAACTCTGCCTTAGCCTTCACTTCCTGCTTGTGCAGACTCTCAGGGTCAGCCAGAGGTGAGAGCGTAGGGACTTTTCAGATCTTTCATGGGCATGCACATAGTCCTGGGCGTGTACACACCCCAATGTGTGTCTGTGGCCTTCTAGGCTCCCAGGAATAGGTCAATGCTTCTTAAAGCTCCCTATGGACATTTTACTCCATAGTTTTTCCTTTTAGTGTTTTGGTTACCTTGTTGTTAACCTAAAATTGTTTCCCGCACTGCTTCAGGCAGCGGTGATATTAGGTACTTGCCACTGTTAGTTTTTGACAAATACCCCCAAGGAAAAGGCTGTTTACATTGGATGAGCTCTGAGTCAGGTCAAATCAAGGCAAGTGAGGTTTTCCAGGGAAATGTCAGAGAGATCAAATAATGGAAATTCTTTGAGAATGTGACTTATAAAGAACCCCAATCCCATTCTGACTTAACCAGTGTCTTCCTGGCTTCTGGTTTTCACTGTGATTTTGAGGCCATTGGTTTTTAGCGCAGTCACAGAGCTAGGGATAAAGCTATGGGATTAGGACAAGTTAAAACACCATGTAGCTTACTTTTCTTACTGAGAGTCAAGCATTTTCTTGAATAAATGCTTCCTGGATTGTTACAAGCTGCTAGTTAACTTTCAGGGTTCTGAAAAAGTTGATTTTGAAAAATTTGTTAGTGTTCTTATTGCTTTTGTAGAGGAGAGGAATTTCAGGGGTACTTACTCTGCCAGTCCTTATGATGTCACTTGAAACCTGCTTTCTCTTAATTAAAAAAATGTTTTTCTTTCATGTTGCTGAGTATTTTTTTTTAAAAATCTTGCAGTAAATGTGTAGAAACTTCGTTTTCAACTTTAGATAACTATATTTTCCTGTTAGTGAATGATTCACATTCATCAAAATATGTCACAAATATATTGAAATGGCTATTGTCTATGAAATATGCTTAATAATGGATTATGAAATTATGCAATGAAAACAGTCATCAAGAGAATAATCCAGGACCCAGTAACATGGGGTGCAAGCATATGGTTAAGTATAGGTCCTCAAGGTCCAGATGCCTGGATCATGCCATGACTTTGCCCTCCTCTATCATTAGGATCTTGGTAAATTACTTACCCTCTGGACTTTAGGTTCCTTATCTGTAAAATGGAGTAACAGTAGTACTAATTTAATAAGATTGTTGTAAAATTTTAGTGACATCATGCTTATAAAGCCCAAAGCAAAATGTCTGGCATAAACTGCTTAAATTATATTTTAAGTTGTTATTATTTAAAATTCTGTAATTTAACTATAAAATACAGTGCTGGCTCTGAATCAGTCTTTGACTGGGTTGTCAATGCCATAGTCATCTAAGCAGTCTTTCTGTTTCCTCTCTCCTTTTTGTGCAGCTGGATTAATACTCCCAGAGTGCATTGCATCATTCTGCTGCCTGAAAAAAACTGTTTTTTAATCACCACATTACCCTAAATACCAGTCTCCTCCCATCTGCGGTGAGACCTAACCCAAGTCTTTTTTCACCCATTGACCAGATTCATCCAGCCAAACTGAACTATCTATTAACACTATTCATTTACCCCAATAATTGCCTTATCTATCTACCTACCTACCTACCTATCTATTTCAAATCCTGTTACTAAAAACCAAATATGGAGAATTCCATGCATCTGTGAGCTATCTCTGTTCATGAAGAAGCTCTATGCTTCCCTTTCTCTTCATCTTTTCTCTTATTCTTCCTCTTCCTGGAATTATTTTCTATCCTTTCTACTTGAAATATTATGCTCCCTAGTATCTTAAATTCTGTCTCCTCCATGCTCCCTTTTAGTTTCTTCCCCTAAAACAACTATCCTCCTAATACATTTCTTTGTGCTCTCAACTCATTACTACCCACTGAACCATAACCTTCTTAAACATTCTATGTCTTACTCATCATTGTATATCCTGCAGTGAGTCGTTACGTGCTTGTACACAAATGATGCTTAAAAAAATAATATTTTCAGAATGGAAACAAATTCTTAGAAGCCAAATGGCCACTCTTTGAAATTCTTCTCCTTAAGTGGAGATAGTGGGATGATTTTTATTGCTCTTAATATCAATACTATCATGATAAAAATATTTTCAACTACTTAAATATACTGCCATCATATTTACCCTTTTGTACTCTGCAGGTTCCTCTCTGGTTACCATTGAAAGTGCTGCTGAATCGAGTTTCCTGTCATATCGAGTTGAGCCACTTCAAAGCAAAGCCAACTTTTGGATAGGATTGTATAGAAACGTTGAAGGTAATCTTTGCACCATGATTACTGAATCACAAACATTTCAAAATGTTGTAGGTAAAACAAGTTTTTAGTCCTAGAAAGTCTTGCCTTAAGTAATGATTAATTTGTGAAGAGTTTGAAAATTCAAACTCATATTTTCATTTGAGGTAAGAAGTGAAAATTTAAATGACTCACATATTAGGCTATCTTGAAAGTTGCTAATTAAAGAATATCTACTGTAGCTAAGTTAAAGAAGTTTTAAAAAAAATTTTCTATCTCTTGCCAGGAAAAAAACAATTAGGGGAGGATAAGTTTACATATTTATACTAATTAGGAATAAATTTTCAACTAAAACTACATGAGAAACACATTCTCAGTTTCCCTGTAACAACTAGTTACTATTATCTTGCCTGTGAAAAGTTTGGTTGTAAAACAGCTGTTGATTGCAGTATAAAATAACATGCTTAGAAATTTTACATGAATAAGTTGAATTTATTTTAAGGCAAGTTATTTTTAACTTCTATTTTTATTGGCTTTCTCTGATAATCAGGAATGTGGCTATGGATAAACAACAACCCACTCTCCTTTGTCAACTGGAAGACAGGAGATCCCTCTGGAGAAAGAAATGATTGTGTCGCTTTATATGCATCTTCTGGATTTTGGAGTAATATTCACTGTTCTTCCTATAAAGGATACATTTGTAAAAGACCAAAATGTAAGTTAGAATTTGTCCTATGGTATGTGTGTTTCCAGGCTCCCATCTCTTTCACATATTGATATCAGGTGTGTAATTATCAATATAATGCGATTACAGGTTCCTTGAAACCTCTCCCTGGTTTTTTGGGGTTTTTTTTTTGTGGTACGCGGACCTCTCACTGTTGTGGCCTCTCCCGTTGCGGAGCACAGGCTCCGGACACGCAGGCTCAGCGGCCATGGCTCACAGGCCCAGCTGCTCTGTGGCATGTGGGATCTTCCCGGACCGGGGCACGAACCTGTGTCCCCTGCATTGGCAGGTGGACTGTCAACCACTGCACCACCAGGGAAGTCCATCTCCCTCTTTATAAGTGAGAAATCCAATCTGCCGTGGTGATCAGTTGCTGTCTGCAGTTTTGAGTGAGCACAAAACACTCTCCTTCTGCTTAACTGACATAATGATTTTGGTATATCAATACATTTATAATGGGATATCCATGCATATGGATTTGCAAAGTTGTGAGCAGTTAGGAGAGCCAGGCCTATGGCGTGCGAGAAGAAGGGGTGAAATACTTACCCTGGCCAAACCAAAGTGGACGGTGAGGAGGAATGAGAATTTATTAAGGAATAAATCATGTAACACCAATTAAGTTTCCTTCGGAGAGTGAATGACAGACCATGTCAGGACAGGGGCTGGGGGAATTAATAATATTATATGCCCATGCTGTGATACTCTCTGGACTTCCATAATGTTTTATGCTATTCTACTTCATGTAATATCTTTCCCAAGAGACAAAATTATATATTAGATAAGAGATTTAAATAAATGAGTTGGATAAATTAACACTCCATCCCCAGTAGATTTTTATTTTATTTTAGAATTGCGTAGTTCTTCATTCTTTGAAAGCTCTGTTCTAAGATACCACACCCTTTGGTGCAGTGTTGGAATCTTATTTTATTTTTCATTCAAATGCCTTGTAGTACCTTATGCTTCAGTGAGCCATTTTTAAAACTGCTAGCCTAGGATACATTATTTATGGGTAGATTGGGTATATTTTGAGGGTGAGTATCAGTGGCTCAAATGCAACTGGGGAGATCATATTTTCAGATCTTCCAATGTATTCAAACTCATCATGCAGCTATAGGATGCTGTTATAGGATGGATAGATAGATCAATCTGTATAAATATGCAGATTTTATCTATCAATCAATCATCCATCTATCTATCTGTCTACCTATCTATCATCTATTTGTTGTCTGTCTATATCATATATCACCATCAATCCAACATGGATGGTTTGATGTATTGGTAAACCAAATAATGCTCACTATCTACATGCAACTATTATGGGTTTTTAATAAGTATTTAATTATCTTCTTATTTTACAAACAGTATTTAATTATTTTCTTATTTTACAAACAGTTGTTGATGCTGAACCTACTCATACATTAATTACAACAAAAGGTAAGACCATTTTGAAATTTTAATTTCCATATTAGTAATATATCAATCAAATTTGTTTGTTTTAAAAACCACAATAATCCCTTCCTATCCGCCCTGCTCTCTCAGTCGCATTTCTTGAGCTATACTAGCCTTTGTCATTATGACATCGACCTTCCTTAAGTGATGCCCTAGGAGAGCAGGCCTTGGCGTCAGGTGGGTGTTCTTATCATAGATCTTACTGAGGACATTGATTGCTCTGTTACCAAGGGTTGTCCTATGAGAACCCACCGAGGAAATTTCTCTTAGAAATCCCTGTGAGTTTTTTCTTTTCTTTTTTTTTTAAGCAATGTGTTAAGTTTTAATTTTATGGACAGCTTGAATAAGGAACTGATCCTCTTTCACTCATGTTGTTTGCTGCCAAAAAAACTCGAAGTGAGATTTATAGCTTGCCTAAAGCCCCCTTATTAACTTCGTAAGTGCTGTCTGTGAACTAATACTCATGTGTTCAGATTTCCACCACTCACTTTCTTTTTTCCCCGAATTAGTTTGAAACAGGTGTAAATATTTTAAAATGATAAAATATTGCACCGTGGCCGTAACTTTTGCAGTTTGAGGTGCAACTGTAAAACTCGCACAACTTTCTTGCTGTTTCACAATTTCGTAGATGGAAGATTCATTCCCACTGTAGATCTCAGCAACCTCAGCAAACTTTTTTTCTTTCCTTATTAAGTTGAGAACTTTTACCTTTTCACTTAAAGGAAGCACTTTATGGCTTCTCTTAGGCATATTGGAGTTGCCAGCATCACTACTCTTGGGCTTTGGGGCCATTATTAAATAAAATAAGGGTCACATGAACACACACATACAAAATAAATAAAATAAAATATTATACCAGTTCAGGGCTACGTAGATACATGAAATATTCTTGCAACTGCATAATCATCTTAACATGTAAAATAATCTTCTGTATCACATGGACTTCTGTTTTCATGTCCTGCATTCTGTTTGGCAAATGTCACTGGAAAGAAAATTTGTGAATTTTAGTCTTCCTAAGAAGAAAGTTGTATTGTTTCCATAGCATTCTACTCTCTGCCTCCCCTTAACTCGTTTCCTAACATGTTTATTTATTTACAGCTGACCCAAGGAAGATGGGCCCTTCCAAACCATCTTCCAACGTGGCAGGAGTGGTAGTCATAGTGGTCCTCCTGATTATAACGGGTGCTGGCTTCGCTGCGTATTTCTTTTATAAGAAAAGACGTGTGCCTTTCCCTCGAGAGGACACTTTTGAGAACACTCTCTATTTTAATAGTGGATCGAGTCCAGGAACTAGTGATACAAAAGATCTCATGGGCAACATTGAACAGAATGAACACGCAGTCATCTAGAATCACGGTGTGATTTAGGTATATTTGAATTTCATAAGATTATAACTAAAATGGTAAAGTCTTTCATTCAATGTGATTATTTCCTTTCAAATTAGTGCTGTATTACACTGGTCTGTCCTTTTCCTTTGCCTCATGGAAAAAATAACTTTATTTTCTAGCCTGGCAAGATATTTTCACAAAAAAAGGATAACGACATTGACTACTATGTTTAAAAAGATCTTAGGTGAATATACAGCACTGGTGTGTAGCTAGTGTCAACTGCATACAGATTACAAGAACCCCAGAAACAACCAGCTAAGCTTCTTGAAATCGTTTAAGGAGCTCCCAAAGAACTGTTACCCATTGAATAGTTATTCGGTAATTAGATGAGCATTTTAAAAGCCAAGTACAAATAACCTCGGGTGACACAAAAATTTAGTCACTTTTTTTCTTATACCCATCTTGATTTTTACCCCAATGATTTAGAATTATATTTTTACATGTGCAGAAAGAATAGGGCAGCTGAGAATCTTGTTTGCCCCAAGCAGGATTTTCCACGCTGAATATTGCAAATGTGTTCTTTGTCCTGTTTTATGTATATCAAGAATGCAAAGATGTGAAATAAAAATATAAATTTGCATAACTGGATGTATTTAGATAATGTGAAATAGACATCAAAAACAAGGTCTAGGGCTTCCCTGGTGGCGCAGTGGTTGAGAGTCCGCCTGCCGATGCAGGGGACACGGGTTCGTGCCCCGGTCCGGGAAGATCCCACATGCCGCCGAGCGGCTGGGCCCGTGAGCCATGGCCGCTGAGCCTGCGCGTCCAGAGCCTGTGCTCCGCAACGGGAGAGGCCACAACAGTGAGAGGCCCGCGTACCGCAAAAAAAAAAAAAAAACAAGGTCTATTTTTAATGGATTTGTATTTTGGTGATCTTGGTAAGTGTAAATTTTCTTTTAACTGAGATTTATTTATCCGTTTACTTTACACTTCACTGTACTCTGAAAATAAATGATATTATTAGTAGAGGAATTCTTTAAACTCTTCATCTGTTTGGAAAAAAAAAAGATTGTTAAAACACTGTGCATAAAATGAATTTTTTACTGTAATGACTTGGCCAGTTTCCCTGGATCTTTCCCCTGTAACACTGACTTATTTCAGAATTCAACAATCAAAGGCGCTGTTATTGGGAATTAGGTCTTTAATATCATTTTCTCACTTTAACAATTCCTTTTTGCTTAAAAAGTTTTGCCTTAGATAAAGCTTTATGTACATTGTGAAATACATTGGAGGTGTCACATCTTGCATGGGTACCACGCTCCCAGCTCATTCTTGCCTTTTCCAAGGGGTTGCTCACGGGCAGAAATTCCTTACCTGAGGTCCCTAAACAGGACTCCTTAGATGGCATTAAGGGGTCTATGAAGGCCCCCCAAATTGTATGCAAAATGTCTCTATTTGTGTTTATGCCTTTTTTTTTTCTGGGAAGAAAATAGCTAGATTTTCAAGAGAGTCTGTAATTCAAAAAGGACTAAGTAGTGTACTGTGTACACAGGAGGTAAGGTGAGGTTTGCAATACTCCACCTTAGATAGGTGACAGGTACAAAGAAACAGGATGAGAGAGGTGGGCAATTGTGGGAAAGCTTGCTGAGAACAAGCAACTCTCATGCTTCAGACAATAGAAAACCAATTGCTTTTATTTTCCTGGTAAGAACACAACATATTCCATTAGAGGAAGTTCCAGTGGAAACAATGGCTATGGTGTCAAAGGAGCATGTGGTTAATTATACTGAAAAAAATCTTCATATATACATATTTTTTTCTTTTAAGATACAAGAGAAAGATGTGAAAGAGGAGTGTATGAGTGGGCACGATTTACAAATTCTTTACACAAGTCATTTTCATCATAACTCAGAGCTGCGTTTTTGCAGAAAATATTTTGGACTTCAAACAACATATATCTCAGACTTAAATGTCTTATCCTTTCAAGAAACTGTATTCGGCAGGGTGCTGAGTTTTATGCTTCACATCCTCACATTATCCACTCAAACATACAATCAAATAGATAAGTCACCTGTATCTATATATGTACCCAAATTAAGTAGTAACATATTAATAAGCATTTTTTTTGGAGGGGGGTAAGTTTTATAAAGCAGAGAAGAGCAGTTTTTGTTTTGTTTGCTTTTTTGCATTTCTTTTTGGTTTTGGTTGTTGTAGTTGATTTGTTTTTGTTTCTGTTTAAATAAATTTATTTATTTTATTTATTTATTTTTGGCTGCATTGGGTCTTCATTGCTGCACTCAGGCTTTCTCCAGTTGCGGCGAGCGGGGGCTACTCTTTCATTATGGTGCACGGGCTTCTCCTTGCAGTGGCTTCTCTTGTTGTGGAGCATGGGCTCTAGGTGCGCAGGCTTCAGTAGTTGTGGCACATGGGCTCAGTAGTTGTGGCTCACGAGCTTAGTTGCTTCGCAGCATGTGGGGTCTTCCTGGACCAGGGCTCGAACGTGTGTCCCCTGCATTGGCAGGCGGATTCTTCACCACTGCGCCACCAGGGAAGCCCCTGTTTTTGTTTTTTAACTGGAAATTCTTTCTGGGGATTAAATGTTTAAGTGCTCTCCTCAGTGGCTTTGCACTTGTTTTCATCAGAATTCCGCAGCCGGAAGATTCTTAAGGATATTTTTTTCCCAGGTGAACTCAAAACAATGTGATAGTCTGTAACTTGAACTCTAAAATTAAAGATGATATCTTGAGAGACTGGTAATATCTTGCTTCATCCATTTTCAGTGTTCACTCAGCCATCTGTTTGTACATTTACCCATTAGTTCAGGAAATATTCCATGAGCACCTAATACATATGCCAGGCATTGAGCTAGGTCCTGGAGATTCAAATATGGGTGAGAAGCATTGCTTGTCCACAAGAACTGCACAGTCTAGTGGACATCCAGACACAAAAGATCATTTTGGGGGAAATTTTTATTGATGTATACTTGATGTACACTATTATATAAATTATAGGTGTTCAATATAGTGATTCACAATTTTTAAAAATTATACTCCATTTATAGTTATAAAATGTTGGCTATATTCCCAATGTTGTACAGTATATCCCCATAGCTTATTTTATACCTAACTGTTTGTACCTCTTAATCCCCTACCCTTATATTGCCCCCCAGCCTGTAACCACTAGTTTGTTCTCGATATCTGTGAGTCTGCTTCTTTTTTGTTATGTTCACTAGTTTGTTGTATATTTTAGATTCCACTGGTAAGTAATACCATACAGTGTTTTTCTTTCTCTGTCTGACTTATTACTTAGAATAATGCCCTCCAAGTCCATCTGTGTTGTTGCAGATGGCAAAATTTCATTCTTTTTTATGGCTGAATAATATTCCATTGTGTATATATACCATATCTTCTTTATGAATTCATCTGTTGACAGGCACTTAGGTTGCTTCTGTATCTTGGCAATTGTAAATAATGGTGGTTTGAACATTGGGGTGCAGGTATCTTTTAGAATTAGTGTTTTCTCTCTTTTTTGGGATATATACCCAGGAGTGGAATTGCTGGGTCTTATGGTAGTTCTATTTCAGTTTTTTGAGAAACCTCCATACTGTTTTCCACACTGGCTGCACCAGTTTACATTCCTAACAACAGTGTGTAAGGATTCCCTTTTCT
Organism: Lagenorhynchus albirostris; assembly: GCF_949774975.1. NCBI lineage: Eukaryota > Metazoa > Chordata > Mammalia > Artiodactyla > Delphinidae > Lagenorhynchus > Lagenorhynchus albirostris. Next base: position 188,053,863 of record NC_083095.1, read on the forward strand.
CCACATCCTCTCCAGCGTTTGCAATTTGTGTTCTTTTTGATGGTGGCCATTCTGACAGGTGTGAGGTGATAGCTCATTGTGGTTTTGATTTGCATTTCCCTGATGATTAGCAACACTGAACATCTTTTCATACGCCTGTTGGCCATCTGTATTTCCTCTTTGGAAAAATGTCTATTCAGGCCTTTTGCCCATTTTTTAAAATCAGGTTGTTTGTTTTTTTGATGTTGAATTATATGAACTTCCAAAACCTCATTTTTAACGTAATGGAATCTTTAAAGACACTACCTCTGAATTCAGTCACATTCTGAGGTTCTATGTGTTAGAGCTTCAACATATGAATTTGGCGGGGGACACAATTCAGCCCATAACATACTTCTATAATGCTTTTTTTTTGATTGTCCCTTGTATTTGTAGGGTTCTCCAGAGAAGTGGAACCAAAGGGCTCTATACATCTATCCATCAGTTATCTGTGTCTATCTGTCATCTATCTATCATCTATCTATCTATCTATCTATCATCTATCATATTGTAATCTACTTACCTACATACTCTATAGATTTATTTAAAGAACTGGCTCATGCAACTTGGAGCTTGGTAAGTCCCAGATATACAGGAGAGGTCAGCAGGCTGAAGACCCAGGGAAGAGTTACAGCTTGAGCCCAAAGGCAGTCTGGTAGCAGAATTCTTCTGGCTCTCTGTTCTCTTCAGGCCTTCAGCTGATTAGATGAGGCTTATCCACACTGTGGAGGGTAATCTGCTTTACTAAAAGTCCACCAGGGCCCAGCCAAGGGGACACATAAAATTAACCATCACACCACTTTATATGGCAATGGTTTTGTCATTTTTTTTTATAAAGGGAAAAGAAAGATGATGCAGTCTTTAGTTCAATTGATCAGAATTTTTAAAAATCTTTGATAGTTTAGAAAAGGTTCTTTTAACCATACAACTTGCTATTGATAACATGATATAAATTTTTAGGATTATGGTCAAATATAGGAACATTTCTATTAAATTTCATTCATATACATATTCATATTCTAATATTTCTAAATATTCATATGCTAAATTTCAGGGCACTCATTTTGAGTCTTTTTTTTCTTTTTTGTGCGATAAGTAATCTCAGATACCTTTGAATTTGATGATACTCACTAATCAGTTTGTTGATATTGTTTTTCTAATGGCATATTTTGATTGTTTTGGTGAGGTTGGTATTTTGTGTCAAATCAGTAAAAATTGAAATCTTTTTCTAATATGTTCATATGATTCACTTTTCTTCATTCCCTTCATTAACTAAGTTGACATAAAACCTATGAGTCTCTTCCCTACTTCAACTTGAAATTTAGCTCTTCCTTCCTTTTGGAGTTATCTGAAAATTCTCTTGTTCTTGTTTCTATCCTGATCTCAGAATAATTTCTATCGGTTTTGTGGCTAGGTTTTTGCTTTATTTCATATTACCTTTAACTTACTTGCATTTTCTCCTAATTATTTAATAAATAAATTTTAAAATGAAAAAATAAAATATATTTTCTATACATCCAAATCTGCAGTCTGCCAGTATCTATGGAAGAATTTGCTGTTTCATTGAAATGTTCCAAAAATGTTTTCCTAGTTACATATTCCAAGTCGTATATTTGGTAAAGCTCCAATATCACAGTCCTATCAAAAAAGAAAATAAGTGTAGTTCTTTTATCATTGTATATACTATGTTACTTAGATCTTCCATTTTGACTAGGCATTGATGATAACTGAAATTTCTACTTACATTTTTACACTCTGGAAATTGAAAGCATTTCTATAGCTTCTGGTTTCATGTATTTAATTGTTTCTCCTCTAATTGCAACTTACTTTGGTCCCATGTACATTACACTACACTTATATTGCTGTGTAAACCCTGGTCTTCAACCTTTCAGTCAAGGCTGGATAATTTGGTACAGTGGATTAAGTATATTACTAGAAGCTATTTGTGAGGTGACTTTTTGGTGTGTCAGTTTTACTAGGCTGAACTACAGTATTCAGTTAATCAAACATGAATCGAGGAGCTCTGGGAAAGGATTTTGCAGAAGGAATTAAAATCCCTCATCAGCTGACTTTAAATTGGGGAGATTATTCTGGGTGGGCCAGACTTAATCAATTAAATGGTCTTAAAATTGGGCTTACGCTTTTTTTTTTTTTTGGCGGGAGAGACTACTGCGGTAGCTAACAGCTTCGGCCCATGAGGTTTCGCCTTGCTCCTGACCTTCCCTCTCTGATGGGCTGCCCTCTGAACTTGCTGGGCCAGTCCGGCACAACAGCATAAAGCAATTTCTGGTAGTTTCTCTGTGTACATCTTCCTGCCCCTAACCATCTATCTATCTTTCTTTCTATCTATCTATCATCTATCTATCTGTCTGTGTTAATATTTTCTACTGGTTCTATTTCTCTGAATCCTGACTGACATGCTATTCTTATACTGATACCACTAGTTATATTATTAGTAAACATATTATTCCACTATACCTAAACTGCATGTATTCCAAATTCAGTGTCCAGTTACCATGATTCTCTCTTTTTAAAATTATTTTTTAATTGAAATATAGTTGATTTACAATGTTGTGTTAATTTCTACTGTACAGCAAAGTGATTCAGTTATACATATATCTACATTCTTTTTTTATATTCTTTTCCATTATGGTTTATCACAGAATATTGAATACAGTTCCCTATGCTATACAGTAAGACCTTGTTGTTTATCCATTCTATATATCATAGTTTGCATCTGCTAACCCCAGATGGGAGAGGCATGGAGTAGGAATTTGAGGTTACCCTGATTCTCAAAATTTCTCATGGTCACTCTAACAGGACTTAACACAAGAGGAAGTTTGACAGAAGGGTAGTTGAAGTGGAGAGTCTGAAACAATTATGGTTAAAACGTCTTACTTCTGCAGATTTTATTTAAGAAACATGACCACGTGAAAGCACTTCTGGGGCCCCTCCCAGGGGTTTGGAAGGGACCCATGTGAGTGAGGGACCCCAAAGCTTAAGTTTTATTCGCTTCCCTATGGAACCAGTCTGAGTGTCAGGAACAGCTGCTGAGAGGTGGCATCTGAGTAGAGACTGAGCGGAGTCTGACGGGATGATAGAAAGTATCTCGAGGGGTAAGGAGGGAAGGTAGGAATGGATGCCAGAGACAGGAAACACTTGAGCAAAGCCACTGAGATGAGAAGCAGCTCATTGTCATTAGGGAGGAAAGTGAGATGCATGTGGGCAGGGGCTGGAGTTTAGGAACTGGCTCAGCTACTGACAGGAAGTCATCTTCTCTTTGGTCCTCCCTCTGCTTGACCTGCTTTCACAGCATCCTGATGTCATGTCAGGCTCTGACCTGATGACACGTCTAACTACTACTTTGCCTTAAAACCCACAAAATCAAAGCTGCATGTGTGACTTGGCTGCATTTAGAGAGGCCCTCAGAAATAACACTCTTTTTTACCGAGACACTCAAATTTGGAGTTTTAAGTTACTCCAGTAAACTTGGTAAGAATTAGGCTCAGAGACCCACCTCCCCCCGAGACTTAGGTCATATAACTGTGGGATGCATAGAACAATTACTGGCTTGTCTCCATAACAAAATTGGAGGTGGAGAGTCCTATCTGAATTTAGAAACCTTTGTATTATTGGGAATGTAAAGCACCTATATTGCTGAGAAGTTGTCTTCTAATGACTTAAGGAAAACCTATTGCATTGGCTATAAATGGATGTCTCAACACTGGTTATACATTGTAATCACCTGAACGTCACCCCAGACCCATGAAACTAGAATCTAGGTGTGGTACTCAGGCATTGGCTTGACTAGCAAAACAGAACAGAGCAAACAGATAAGAACTTCCCATGAATTCGGTGATGAAGAAATATGTTAAATAGTACTACTGAGAAGGTTAATTATTCAGGATTCCTTATTCAAAATTCTTGACAACATGAATACAGTAGTATGACTCACAGTTATGGGAGAGCAGTTGGTGAATTTTCTGATGTAGAAAAGCTACCCTTAATATCATTTCATTTTTTTAAATTACTTTTTAATTTGTTACCAAAGAGAAGATATGACCCCAAATAGTAACATTATAATTTGTTTCTTCATACTTCTGGTTTTTCTTATTGTCTCCAACTATCAAATAAGACAATTTCCTTAAAACATTGTTTTGGATTTTAAATGTTATCATAAAAATGCTTTAGAAGACTTCTGCTGGAAACGTTGCCCAAACCTCTCAACAACATACCAGGAGCACATATTTTGGTATTAGAATTTCTTTAGCGTTCTGTAAATAATGTTTTTCATTTAGAAGGGACCCCTGACAGGCAACTTCTTTCAGCAGAAGGTGACACTAACATTGGAAAGGCTTTCTGAATTGGTTGGGGATCCTGGCTATGCTGTGAGGGCTTTAAAATATTAAAGTTATTCATGGCAGGTCTGCAGGATTAGGTTTTGGCAAAAACTACTGATCTCATTCAACTCGCTCTGCGGGTTGAGAAAACCTTTCTCCTTATGGGTCTGGTTACAGCTCATGTACATACAGTTCTCTCATTTTCAAGAAACCTACGAAGCTACCATGTTCTCTTTTCTGTTGACTTAATTTGTTTTCTTTAAGGGCAAGAAAGTTCAAGACTGCCTGGGCTTGGTCCTGATTTGGAGTTTAGGCAGGGGTTCTCAAACTTTGATGGGGATAAGAGTCACATGGAGAGCTTATTCAAAATACCAATTCCTCTGGGCCCATGCTTGCGATTCTGATTAAGTAGACCTGGGTCCAATCCTGGAATCTGCATTTCAACAAGCATCCCAAGGGATTCTGATGCCCTCAGGTTGTGATTTTGATGAGCACTCCATTCTGGAATCACTTTACATTGAGGTTTCATTCTCCCCAAAGCTATTAGAAATCTCACATAATCCGTGAGGTCAAAGCCTTATAGCCATACAGCATGGGAGTTAACGAAAGCTGCAGTTTTTCTATTCTTTCTGTTACTTAATCAGGAACTGTAGGTGCTAAAATCCACTTCTTCACTTCTTTTCTGAACTCCCTTATATCCTCTGCTATTGTCTGAATGTATGTGTCCCCCAAAATCCATATGTGAGACCTAACCCCCAAGGTGATGGTATTGGTGAGGTCTTTGGGAGGTGATTAGGTCATGAGAGTGGAATCCCCATGAAAGGGATTAGTGCCCTTGTAAAAGAGACCCCACAGGGACTTCCCTGGTAGTGCAGTGGTTAAGAATCCGCCTGCCAATGCAGGGGACACAGGTTTGATCCCTGGGGCAGGAAGATCCCACATGCCATGGAGCAACTAAGCCTGCGAGCCACAACTACTGAAGCCCGTGTGCTCTAGGGCCTGTGTGCCACAACTACTGAGCCTGTGTGCTGCAACTACTGAAGCCTGTGCACCTAGAGCCCGTGCTCCGCAACAAGAGAAGCCACCTCAAGGAGAAGCCTGCGCACCGCAAGGAAGAGTAGCCCCTGCTCGCCTCAACTAGAGAAAGCCTGTGTGCAGCAACGAAGACCCAAAGCAGCCAAAATAATAAGTAAGTAAATAAATAAATATTAAAAAATAAAATAAAAGAGACCCCACAGAGCTTCCTGCCCCTTCCATTATGTGAGCACACAGAGAGAAGATGGCCATCTATGAACCAGGAAGCAGGTTGTCAGCAGACACTGAATCTGCTGGTGCCTTGATCTTGGATTTCCCAGCCTCCAGAATGGTGAGAAATAAATTTCTGTTGTTTATAAACCACCATATATCTTGTTATAGAAGCCCCAATGGATTAAGACATTCTCCCAATGCTGTAGTGTTCATACATTCCCTTCACAATCACCATGAATGAAGATGTGTGAGTTGACAATTTGTCCCTCTTATCCAATCTTAGAACATAAACTCAAGGAGGGGAAAAGCCAGACATTATGTTGTCCTGGGCAGAACCCTAGATCTTTGTGGAAAGAACCATTTCTCTACACTGTTGGCGATAACAGAGAATTGTTTATCACCATAAAGACGCTCACCTCATGGAAATGTCAGTTTCCTTGGGTCAGAGTTTGCTCAGCTTATAAAAGGAAGTAAATGGAAACCTTCTCATGCTCGTGACCATCTTAACTCTGTAATCCAGCTTTGTTCTCTTGAGAAGTGAAAGAGCGAAAGAAACTTCATCTGCTTCTTTGAGAAAACTTGCCATAAATCTTTCAAAGAGGAATTTGTCTCTTATTTTGCCCAAGTTTTCTGGAAATCAGAGTAACCCTTGGCTCTAAAGGAAATAATAATAATAAGGCTCTAATAGGGAAACTGATTAAGTACCTATCAAATGTCAGGCACAGAGACAGGTTATCAAATGAATTCCAGCTTGTCCTAGAATGTGTTCTGCTCACTGCCATGTGCCACCCTGGGGCTTAACTCCAAAACTCAAAGGCCCTGGCTCTTGAACTGGGGACACAGGAGGGGAATTTGACATATCCAATGAAGAAGAAAGGAGGGTGTGGGATTGATAGTCTCCAGGGACCTACTTCTCTGCATATGACGTTCCCTTTACCTGGCAAGGTTTGACTCCGTCCAGGAGACACCAGCTTGCAAGATGGGCTAAACCTCTACAGTCTCTCTGTGTTTGTGTTATTGATCTTGGGTCTTATAATAAAATGTTGCAGTTTTCTCTGGGCATGTCCAGGCTTTGGTCTGGGCCTTTGCTGCCATGTGTCGGTAGGCTGTAACTAGAGATGGATTACATAAGAATTGCTTTTGTTGGGAGTCTTTCTCCATATCCTACGTACCCCGCCAGCCCCCTACCTGTGCCGTGAGCCACCTCCCCCTATGGACTGCAGCCTGGCCAGATACACCTGTGCTGGTCTCAAGCACCTACGGTGGGTGTGTCACAAAGCAGGAACTGGGACTCCTGCTTTGACTGTCCACAGGGCCACTCCCCACCCAATGAGGACACCCAAGCCAAACTTGCAGAGCATGAAGGAAGCAGACCCAGTTTGGGACCTCAGCCTGAGCAGCTGATGCGGACTCCACTGCCAAGCGACAGAGAATCTGGGACAGCCTCCGAGAGGCCTTGGCCAACTGGAGCCTGGGAAGCTGCTGTTTTCCTCGGAGCTCAACATCAAGATGTGTAGAGGCACTGGGCTTGTTTCGCTTCCTCCTGGCTCACGTTTCAAAGCCACGTCTCTTCCTTGACAAGCAGCAAAATCTCGATCCTCTGGGGTTTCCATGCAGGCAGAGAGGAGCGAGGAATACAAGTCTGGGGAGGCCAGACAGTATCAGGTAGCCTTTCCTGAAGCTGATCTTCAGAGAATCCAAGCCACTGTGTTCTTTTGGACTGTCTTCAACCAGGCGTATTCCACCGTGCCAAGCCTCAGGGTATCTAAGAACCAATGGCCCAGCTCAGAGACTGTCACACAGAGAGAGCAAATTCTCCCTTCCTTTGCCTTTTTGTTTTATTCAGGCCCTCAATAGATTGAGATTTATACTCTCTTAAACTCTAAAGTATAAAGAAGTTCACATGGGAAATGCTACATAGCCCCCAAGGGAAGCTGAGTTTCCAGAAGTTCTAACGTAACAGGAAGCTGGGTTTCAATAATAAACGATCAGATGTCGATATGGTAGTTACTATTATATTATGCCTCAACTTGATGGGACCGCAGGGTACCCAGATAATTGGTTCAGCGTTATTCTGGGTGTGTCTGTGAAGATGTTTCTGGATGAGATCAGCACTTGAATCTGTAGGCTGAGTTAAGCAGGTTGCCCTCCTTAACGCGGGTAGGGATCATCGTTCCATCTGTTGACAAAAAGGCAAAGGAAGGGAGAATTTGCTCTCTTGGAGTGACAAGACATCAGAGGAGTGCCTCAAACTGAGACAGAGAGGCTTCAGTCTGAGCAAAGATTCTGAGTCCCAGATGCAGAATGGAAACAGGAGAGGAAGTGAACAAAAGCAGACCACAGGAATTGGGATGAGAAGATTCTTAACAATCACCAGAGTGTACCACTGATTAGAGGGTTTCCCGGGTGTTTGACCTGGGACTTTTGCCCCAGCTTAGGATAGAATTTCTCTGCAGCCAGTCGACGTGGAGGCTCAGAGTCAGACTGAAGTTGACATAAGAAGATAAAGAAAAGCCATATTTTTCACACACATGTATGCTACTCGGACTTTCAGTAGCTTTGTGAGTTAATAGCGACTGAACAATTTAAACCATTTGGAAACGTAATGGTTTTCCTCAATATTGGATAGGTAAGCTTAACAAATTAACTGGACAGTGTGTTCTCATGCCTCGATGACTTACATTTTAACACCTTGTAGGGAAAATTGCTCGCTGGATTGATTTGAGGTGTATTTCCAAAGGGTGGGACTTTTGCCCACCTTCAGGACTCAAGTGCACTTCTGTACTTTCGTATCTTGCCTATGCTGGCATCTTCCACTGCCAGTTCCTGCCCTGTGTCCATAACAGTAGGAAGTCCATTCAATCATAGACCTACTCTGATACTACATTGATCAGTAGATTCCTCTCTTTGTTTTCAACTGCTAATAATCTTATATCTAGTGGAGCAAAATGGCTGTATTACTGTTCACTGCTTGTGGCCACTATTTTCTGTTGATGCGCCCTCACTACTTATCAGATACAGTGTGTAATGCTAGCAATATAAAAATGATTAAGACCCGTGCCCCATTAATGGGTGAGCTGAGGCATAAACAAGATATAAACATGTGAATTAACACACCATTGGACAAGTAGGATAAAAGAGTATCACAAGGTGCAGATGATGGGGGTTCTACCACACATGGGACTCATGGAAGGCTTTTCGAAAGCAGTGGTATTTGAGTTGGTCTTAAAACTAACTCTAGGTTAATCAGCTGAGGGGAGAAAGGACCATTTCAGCCTGAGAGATTATCATGAATCCTAGAACCTGGGGAAATTCAGTGGCCTGGAGAAAGAGCCAGAGAGAGGGACCGGAGAGTGACTTTTCATGGAATTACACCATAGGGCTTAGATAATGATTGCAGTGTGACAATAGTCCATTTACTGAGCTCATAAATGTGCCATTGTACCCAATGCCCTGAGGGCAGATGATATATCCATCTTAAAAATGAAGAGAAAATGGCTCAGAGATCCCATAAGTCCTACTTGGGGCCTTTCCCCCAGGTCTGTTAGGCTCCTATTACCACTGCAGCCAGCTCTAAGGAATTCTAGAAACTGTCTGGTCTAGTGGTTTTAAAAATGTGTTCTGAAGAACGCTTGGATGTTGTGGAGTTCCAGAAACAAGAAAGAACACCTCCAAAACACAATCATCACTCTTCTCAGATTCGCATATGTGGTTACTTCTAAGAATTTCTTTTAAAAGAAGAGTTTTGCTGCCTAAACAAATAATTTAAAAAGGAAAACCATGGATTTAGTCAAATCCTCTCTTTTAAAAATGATGCTTTTTTTCCCTGTTGCGCAAAATTATACATGTTTATTATAGAAACTTTGGAAAATATTGGAAATGGAAAGAAAACTCACCTATATTCCTACCACCAGTGGGGAACTACTATTAATACTTTATAGTCAATATTTTTGCCGTGAATATATTTGACATAGTTATGATCTATATAACATTGCACATAAATGCTTAAATAACAACTTTTTAAATTATATCATGTGCCTAAAGATTGCACAAATATTAGAAATATGAGATTATTTTTCATGCTGAGACTAAAATCCATTGAGTACTAAGCACTGAACAATTTAGTTTACACAATGCTCTTGAATGGCATTAGTTTAATCAACATAAATGTTGAATCACTTTTTCTTGGCAATATTTGAGTTGAAGTTTTTTTAAAAAGTCATCATGTTAAAGGATATTCAAAAGATAGAAATTTCAGCCCAAGTCACATAATTTGACATATTTGACAATGAATGCCAAAGTCTCAATCTTAAAAGCAGAATAAAGTGTTCAATAAGGATTCTGCTGTTTTCCTAAAAATATTCTAGAAACTGCAATATTTTTAGTGTGTGGAGTAAAAAAATATGTTTGATGGTTATATACTTTATGAAATATCCTTTTCAAATGACAAAGGATAAGTTCTCAATTTTAGGATCAAACAAATGTGAAGTTAAATTAAAAAAAAAAAACAACACAATTCCCAGTGTTTTAGACTGTTACTCAAGCTTCTGAGTAAATATGAAATGTTAAATACAGCCTTTGATTGGTAATATCTGTGGCTAACTCCAGGAGGACTTCGAAACCAGTTGGAGAGTGATTAGGAGATGAAGAAAGATGTCAGAAGCTCCATCTTCCCTACCCCCTCAGAAAAGACTACAGATGCAAACCACAGCCTCTGGAATGTTAATTATCATATTCACCCACATCATTTCCCACGCTTCTCGCTCTGTAAATGGACGTAGAGATGATTTACAATCTTGTGTTAGTTTCAGGTGTACAGCACAGTGATTCTGCTCTGCTCCCTTTGATACCTTATGGGCCCCAGTCATCCCCACCTCTTGGTATTCACACCCTTAGGGTATCCCCTCCCCTCGAGTGTGGGCTGAACCTGTAATTTACTTCTGACCAGTTCAATGAGGGGGTGTCACCCTGTGATTAGAATTCATTAGATTGCCAAGGACCAGGTGAGCTTGAAAGGGGATCCTCTGCAGTCCGGTCTTCAAAAGAAACCCCAGCCCCGGCTGCCACCTGAATTGCAGCCTGATGAAACCAGGCTGGGAGTGGACGACCCACGTGAGCCACGCCTGGACTCCTGACCCCAGAAACTGTGCGATAATAAACGTGTCCTGTTCATAGCCCAAGCTTGTGGTAACCTGCGGTACAGAAATGGATGACTCATATATCTGTTTACACAGTGATTCACCCAGAGTGACTCAGGAAGTAGCTGGGAAATTAATTGGCCACCAGGCCTCCTCATTCCAACTCTCCATTTCCATGAGCTCTCTCCATGTCTGCAAATGTCATTTCAAGAGGCAGAAAAAGATGGCAAGACGTATCATTGTTGTCTCAAGGGGTACCAGTGTTTGCATTTGGTGCAGATCAACAGAGAATTTGACAAAAAGGATTTCACAGATAGGGGTTTGTGGATTTCACTCAACCAACGCTCCAAGAATAGGCAACCAGGGCTCCTGGGGTGACCTGGATGATACTTCTAGGGCCCAGGCTCCCCTTCTTCTGTCTTCCTGCTTCAACTTGAAGGGGGAGGCTCTTGTTCTCTTTCTCTTTACCTCACCCTGGGCCACATGTGATGTCACTTCTGCACCTCAGGCAGGAGGGCCTCTCTGATGCCCCCAGCAGCCTGCCACTCACGTCATCTCCAAGCTGTGTCACGTGTCTTCTTCGAAAGAGTCTGCAGAAGCGAGAGTTTTTAGCTGGGCACTTTGCTGCCCAACAAATTAAGGCAGGAGGAATGGATATCGGGTAGACCTCTAGCAACGTCTGCACTCAAAGCTCCTTTCCCACAGAAAGAACTATGGAAAGACAGGAAATAAAAAGAGTGGAAATTAAGGATGTGGAAAGCCAGCTATGAGGATCATCAAAACCAAACTGAAAGGTGAATTTTTGAAATGACTAATAAAATAATATCCATTTCTAGCAGGACCGACACTGTATAATGAGTACAAACAGTGAGCTTTAAAACCATTCACACAACATAATCCATCTGTTATCTCTGGTGGAGAGACCACCCTCTTTTTTTTTAATGCTCTTAGGTATTTTCTACAGTTTTTTTTTCTATTAGTAATCATACATGGTTTTCATAAGGAGAAAGAGATGTTGTTTGAAAGTTGCACATGAGATGTGTGTTTTGTAAAAAATCATGTTTACTATCAGTTTCCAAATCAAAGATAATCTAAATGTCTACATTTAAAACAGTTGACATTTTCTAGTTTTTGGAAATGCAGTGATGTAGAATCAGGAGAGAAATAAAACTAGTATTTACTCTGTAGATGCTGCCTTGTTAATTGAATATTCTGTTTTTCCTCTGAGAGAGCAGTTGAAGAAGGAGTAGCATTGTTTCAAATGCCTACTGGGTAGTCCTGTTAAGTAATACAGAAAAGGAGACCCTGAGGATCTATTTATTTTAAAGTTCTACTTTTTTTCTGAAAAATTTTTTTCCTGAGAACGTTTGGGCTGAAGGGGGTTTGGTGAGTATGCAAAAATCACAATGTAGCAGATTATTATTATTTTTTCTAATCTAGCTCTATCACATGAATTTTTTATTTAAAAATTTTTTTAATTAAAAAAAATTTTTTAACTCTACTCGATACTGTGTAATGACGTATATGGAAAAGGATTCTTTTCTTTATGATGTACTCTTGCCTGCTTCTTTTGTGTATCCCAGGTTTCATTGTAAAAAGAAGCTTGGACTTACAAATAAAAACATGGGATCACATCGCAACAGACAGTTGCCTGGTGGTATAAGTACCGAGTTTGATGAGGACAGGCCTGGATTTCTGGTGGCATCTACTAGCTGTGTGACCCCGGGGATTTCTGAAATGTACAGTGAGAAATTCATTAGGTTCAGCTGAAATTACATGAGAAAATACATGTAAGGTTACTTAGCTCAGTGCCTAGGCATTAAAGACACTCCAAAATGTTAATAAACATTATTATAATTATGATTTAGAGAGATTAGAGTCTTGGAAAAGAGGGAAGAAGACAGCATAAAGGGAGGACGTGGGGAGAAGTGAGGCCCAGCGGTAGCTCAGATTGTAGGACCGCATCTTACAGCCAGAGATGGCCCCACCAGGCTGGATGCTGAGGAAGAGAAACACATGCAGTCCTACCACAAGCTCAAAGCCCCCTTTCCTCAGAACATTTGCTGGAAAAGTGTTTTAATAAATCTATAAATCTGTGGTGATTACGGAAGTGAATGATGAGCCCTAGAGTCGTACAGTATGCAACCTGCAAAACTGTACATGGCAGCCCTGAACGGTACGAGATGGTTCTACTCTTGTTTCGGTCTCTTCTTAAGCAGTTGACATCTTGTATTTCTTTTTACCTGGTGGGCCCCTTTAAATTCTTTCCAGGTCAAGGCAGAGTACACATGTACATACATTATATTGACATGAGGTAGAAGTTTGAAACTCAGGCCATCCCAAAAGGCAAAGAATGCGAGCTGAAGGAAGGATGGATTATTCAGTCTTCCTGCTTCCCTCCCACCTCCCATCCACTACATCTTCCTGCGTTAGCACAAAAAAAGGGTCTGTGTATCAGGAGATACTGCATCAGGTGAGACTGGTCCCACATGCGGGTTAAATCCTTGTAAATGTCAATCAGAAGTCAATGAGCTCCTGCTTTGTACAGTGGGTTAGTTCACACCTGAAACTCATTACCCCTAGAGGTCGGTTTGGATTGCAAGTATAATGGTGTTTAAGGAAGGTTGATTGCAGGCTGGCTGGGGATGCCACCCACACCAGGCTAAGGAAGCCACAGCCCCGTGTTCGCTTCCTGCTTCTTCCCCGGGATCTGCCTGCCTTCCAGCCTTCTCCTTACCCCACCCCACCCCCCACCTCAATGGCTGTCTCACCCTGGGACAGGACGAGGAACCTGGCTGTTAGCTGACTTAGGTAAGACTGTGAGAGGAGAGCAAGCCTTGGGGGGCAAATGATACAGGCTGTGACCTGGGGGAGAAGTTCGCGCAGTTGGGAGCCTCCTGGCTTGTGGCTGGGCTGGTGGAGGTGCCGGGATCAGCTGAGCCTAGTGATGGGTGTTTAAGAATTTCTGCAGGAGATAACTCGCTGGGACCCTATGAGGAGGGGCTCTCTAGGCACAGGGCATCTCAGACTAGGAAATACGGGACTTCCAGCCTGGACATCCATCAGGGAATCAGGTAAAGGATACCGAAGTCCCAGCAGAGGACACTGTCCCGGGACCACTGGTCACAGCCAATCAAGATCCAGTGCTGCCGAAACCGAGAAGGTTATGTAGTGGGACTCGGGCAGGGAGGGCCCATTTGGGGACCTGCTAATTGGAGGTGGGCCAGGAAGCAAGGGCTTAGTTCCGGAAATAAGGCAAAGTGGAGGTTCTTAATAGTAGCAGGTGATGGCAGGACTGGATAATTTGCTCAGTGGGTTTTGGGCCGCTTTCCCTTAGTTGCCTCCTAACCAAGTGCCCGAGACTTAGCTAGGGTGGAGCCTGGGAACGATGCTCAGGTGTTCCCCGCCCCCGCCGGGGGGGGAGGGCAACAGGCCAGGGGCGGGAGCCTGCAGCGAGCTTCGCAGTGCCGCCCTCTGGTCCTCAGTCCCTTTGCTTCTCTGCGTGCTCCGGATCCACGGCTGGAAGGGCCTGACCGCCTCCTCGCTCTTCTGTTGGACCGCTGGTTCTAGACTCTAATTCCAGGTAATCTCCCCGCAGAGCTCCTGAGAAACAGGCCAAGGCCCTTCCCTTGACAGTTTGGCTAAACCCGAGGGCTCCGTGCTGTGTAATTCAGAGCAGCCGGCCATTTTCTGGGAGTGTCAGCCTTCCGTATTCCTGACAGGGTTATCAGTGTGGGCCTAGGATTCTCTCACCCGGTTGCTCCCAATTTTCATATCCAATGAGCAACTGAGGACACTCATGATGTCGCCTTCCTTCTCTCTGTATTTCCTTCCCCTCCTCACTCAGCTAGCACCTTAGCAGCAGACTCAAGCCTCTCCCCATTTCCTACACTCTTCAGGTTCACTCGGTGTGTCTATAGCCTGTGTGCTGTTTCCACGTACACTGTCCACTTTGAAATCTTGGGTCTTGACGTCTCTTACCTCCTATAAAATTCACCACTTCATTTGTTCTTTCAGTCATTTATTCCCCAATAACTTAGTGAGAGCTCTTTTCACAGGACCCGAGGGCCTTATGCAATGACCTCTACCACAGGCTCTGGGATCAGAGTATATATAGCTACTTAAAGTTTCCCACTTACGTCCCAGGTAAGAACTTTATTCCTCCAGCAAACACTTTTTCTTTGAAAAATCTATTTATGAATTCACGAATGCCTGAAATCGTTTAAACCTCTGCACCTTATAAAATAAAATTCTAATGAGCCTATCTTTTCAACAAATCGTTGGTTTGAGATGTGGATAAAACAATTATCACAGAATCCTCTGGGGGAAAAAATGTCTTGACCTAACACAAAAGCCTTTCCATTCTACAAGGGGAACTTTTTTGACCTAGCTCAGTCCTTTAAAGGACAAGTGGCTGTAGGAAATTCTAAGGTTCTTCTCAGAATTCTAAGACAGTTGGTCAATATTGATATAAAAAGTCAGGTTCATTAGCGACACTAATTTGGTTTTCCTGAAAATCGGCCAGACAGAAAGTTCTCACTTTTATCCACCTTCATTGTTATTCTCCATAGCAACTGAAAACTGTTCTGGGCTGAAATAATCCTCTCTAGCTCCCAGCACACAGTCAAGGAATTTTAAAAACAGAGGACTTTGTAACCATGAAATACTCTCTGAGATTTAAAAGGCCACAGAGCTCCAGATAAATAATCATTTGTCTTTTGTCTGAAGGTAAGCACAGGGTTTAGAAATGTTTGTATCATCGTCTGTCATTTTTTAAACGCTAACATAAGAATCTTAAACTCTCTCTCTCTTTTTTCTTTTTAAACCATGAAAGTATTTTTCTCACTACCCCACAGTCATTATTAGCTCATCTCTGGGCCAAGATCTGCCATGAGATGCTGTTAACATTTTGCATTCCTTAAGCAGTCGGTTGAAGATATTAATTTTTTTCCAGAAAGCTGATTGGTTCTCAAGCTGTCCTTTCACTTCTTTGCTGAGGCCTGAATATGTGGATGTATCATGGCTCGTGTGGCCTTGAAACTCTCTTGTTTTTCCAAGATAGTTCATACTTTTAATCAACTGAAAACTAAAAAGTAACCAGTATGTTCTCGATGTTACTATTTTCTTTTAGTCCCTTCCTTATCGAAAAATCTTCTAACTCAACATGATAGCTGTAATTTATTCAAATGTATTTTCTGTTTACTTTTATTTACTTACTTCACTGAGGAGGCCCATAAATCAATGGGATAAAATGAGGGCGTTTCCTGTTGGCGGGGGTGGAGAGATAAATTAGGAGTTTGGGCTTAATGTATACACACCACTATACATAAAATAGGTAAACAGCAAGGACCTACTATATAGCACAGGGAACTATACTCAATATTCTGTAATAAACTACATAATAGAATCCGAAAAAAATATATATATACGTATGTATAACCGAATCACTTTGCTGTACACTTGAAACTAACACAACATTGTAAATCAACTATACTCCAATAAAAAAATAAATGAGGGTGTTTCCTGCCCCGGGTCTTATGACCTGTAGCACCGTCAGGATGGACAGTGAAATGCATTCTTCCTAATTTTTGACTCTGTCTATTTCAGAGAGAGACAATATAACACACTTCTTGGCTGTTGTACAGTTTGAAAGTCTACACCCACCATAGTTTCCTGCCGGTTGGTGGGAGTTATAAGTGAGCTACAGACCCCCAGTTGTTCAGAAACAGCTTGTCATTGCCAATCAGCTTAGCCACCCAATTAATGAATCCTTTCAAACCTGTTGCAGGCACAGTAATTAAAGGCTTTATTTTTCCTCTTTGCACAGACATTCCTCCAGTTACAAGTTGACACTGTGCACACCAACCCACCCACCGCCATCAGAGGCAGACTTGGGCTAGAGGAAGAGTGGAAATGTGCTTCTGGAGAAAGCTCTCTGTGTTCGGGGGGCCATTGTTCCTGCTACTCAGCCTGGTTCCCTTGACTGAGACGGAAAGACCCTCAACTCCAGACAGCAGCGGCACTTGGAGTCCAGGGCAACTGACGGAAATTCTACATGTTCTCTCGGCAGAAGAGCCCACGCCCCTGAACCACTCAAGAAGCCTCATCAGAACGCTGCTAGAGAAAACCGGGTGCCCACGGAGGACAGACGGAAGGCAAGGAGATTGCAATCTGGTTAGTGCCATAGAATGGGATCAGGGACAAGGGCATTTTCCAAAGAGAGCCATGCATTCCTTAGCCGCTTACTTTAGGAAAGAAAAATCCATTGCAAACCTTCCAATATCCGAGTGGGCAATGCATTATGGTGTAATAACGCCCATATTTGGGATATGACAAATCATACAGCATTCTGCATATGGCATTTAGAGACAGGGAGAACTTGTTTTTATTAAAATGGTAATGCTTCAGTAAGCCTTTCTACAATGCTTCTGCAGGTTTAGAGGTATTTATTTGCAGGTATGCACTTCTAGATCCCTTTTCTTTCTGATTGGCTAATCCTTTTAATGAGCTTGCAGTGACCTTGAACATGATTGGTTAGATAGATGCCATTTGTTTTCTGAGGCATAATAATACCAATCTGCTATTTATCTCATGTTGAATTTTTTAAGTACTTTCTCCCGGATATCGGTAGGTGTGTTCTAATATTTTGCATCGTGGGGAGTTAATGAATTGGATTATCATCTGCTTAAAAATGAGGAATCTAAGCTGGGGAAGGGAAGTGCTCCCAGTGGGGCTAAAATGGGCCCCAGAAACCCATTTTCCAGGCATTTCCTAGTCTATCAAGTGACTCTCAAACCCTGGCTGTCCATTAGCATCACTTGGCCAGGTTCCACAAAATACCCAGGCTGGAGCTTCCTCTCCAGAGATAGAGATTTCACTTTCCCTGGATGGAATTTTTAAAAATCTCTGCAGGCCACTTTAATGTAAAATCAGCATTACTGTAAAATCAACATTTAATGTAACATCAGAATGTCTCCATTGGGTGGGGGGAGGGGGGGATGACCAGAGCAGCCCCAGAGGCAAGAGCCCATGTCTTAAAATGACTTCAGACAAAAAACAGACCAAAACAGTCTGAGCATCCCTTTCCTGAGATGAGATTTTTCAAAATGAACTTACTCACAAATAAATAAGTAAATAAATGAAGACATAACTAACTAAATAAGAGAGGCAAATCATTTCTCCCCAAAATAAATTTTAGCAGATCTTCTCAATCACGCTTTGTTCTGGGGGAAACATTTCTTGGCCACATGTTTTGTTTTTTGTTTTTGTTTTTTTCACAGAAGGGTCTTGCTAACAGAATTTTTCTCTGCTCTGTGCAAACAGTAAATAATTCAGTAATCAGTAAAACTCCCAAGGGTTCCCAGAGAAAACATGTGTTGTAAAGGCAACTCATCTGTGATGACAGTAATTTATATATATAGCAACGGAAGACTTCCCACCGGAAATAACTAGGAGTCATATCTTATTAATGTCCTCTGAGAATTCGCTTCAGAGAAATGTTCTCTAATGACATGAAATGCCTTATTAAGGCTGGTTGGATATTACTTTAGCTTGGGGGGGGATGTAAACAGGCAAGATTATTCTCCATTTTGGGGGGGGATGGGTTGTTTTGTACATTTTTTTGATTTCTATGACATTAACAAGTATTTGGCCAATTTAGTTTCTGTTCCATTCCTAGGAAGTGAAACGCTGTGTGTAATAGCTTCACCCTCCTGCTGCCGCTGTTTCTCTTTCTCTAAGACACTAAGCTTAAAAAAAGAGGCTGATCTCAGCTTCACCTGCTCAGAAGTCTCCAATTTACCCGAATCATCATCATCTAATCTAATTTTTTAACGGGAAGGGTGAGAAGGGGGTTTTGATACATTTAATGAGGGATTAATTAACTCCGAAAGAATAAATTCCACTTCAGGTATGATGAGAACCACGAGCCTGCATGGGTTCCAGGCGTGGGGAAGGGAAAAGAATCTGGTTTGGAGTCCGTCAGCACTGGGTCCGTGTCCTTGTTAGGATGCCGAGATGCTGATTCCTTTCTCAGGGGGCTCCCTGTGAGGTCACATGACCATCTATGAAAGCATATACGAGCTCAAGCTCTCTTCCCCTGTTATATTCGCGGAAATGTCCAGTGCCCCCTTTTCCAGGTCACTGGGGCAGCTTTTGTGACGGACCTTCAGTGCTGCTGAGAAAACAAGACTTTCCTCTGCAGCCCCCTCCTGCTCGTCCCCCGGCCCCGCCCACCTCGACTGTCCCCAGAGGTTTGGGGATTTTTTTTTTTTTTTTTTTTTCTCTCGGTACGCGGGCCTCTTACTGTTGTGGCCTCTCCCGTTGCGGAGCACAGGCTCCGGATGCGCAGGCTCAGGGGCCATGGCTCACGGGCCCAGCCGCTCCGCGGCATGTGGGATCCTCCCAGACCGGGGCACGAACCCGTGTACCCTGGATCGGCAGGCGGACTCTCAACCACTGCGCCACCAGGGAAGCCCGAGGTTTGGGGATTTTAACCAAGATCTCCAGGCGATTCTCAGACACATTCAGAGAGAATCAATGCTTTTAGGTCCTGCATTTAATTCCCTCCCCCATCCCCGAGTTGTCATAATGGTGATGGGATAAAGTTTGAAAAGCATCAAGCTTTATCTTGTTTATCGAGAAAGTTTATCTGAACTCTTCTCAGTTAAGACTTTCCTTTCTGTCACTTAGAAATGCCACTAAATCTAGTACAGACCCACAAAAAGCTAGCGCCCGTCATCAGCTGACATCCTTCCAGATCTTTGTCTGGGAGGAAAAGGAAGAAATATAATTTCCCTCTTGTGTTGTATAGTCAATTGTTAGCAACCCTGCCCCCTCCTAAAACAGAACTTTAAAAATCTAAGAACTTAAAAGAAGGCAGCTGACTTACCCATAATGCAAAATCAAATTCTAAACATCTCTTGGTCTAAAATTCCTCAAGCTTACCCTGCAGGTTCTGACAGCTGCCTTATTAACACAGAAGATTTCATATAGCCCTTTGTCGCTGAGGGTCTCGCCTGAAATACACAAACAGTAAACAAAGCTGAATTAAGCAGCTGGGAAAAGGCAATCTGATTTGGCTCCAGGGTTCATAGAAAATTACTACCAAACGTCTGAGTAGTCCGTTTAGCTTAGTAGAGAGGACTTCTCACAATTTGACTAGTCTTTTTTTTTTTTACCAAAGTTTGTTTCCTTATGAAGTTGAAAAACGAATTCCCAGAATCTGTGTTTTTCTTTTCCTCTTAAACCTTATGCCTCCACCTGACGAGATTCAAAGGAAGTCAATGGATTATTTCTGAATGAGGCCATTCTTCTTCAACAAAGAATCACTTTAGGGGCTCCCCTGGTGGCGCAGTGGTCGAGAGTCCGTCTGCCGATGCAGGGGACGCGGGTTCGTGCCCCGGTCCGGGAAGATCCCACGTGCCGCGGAGCGGCTGGGCACGTGAACCATGGCCGCTGAGCCTGCGCGTCCGGAGCCTGTGCTCCGCAGCGGGAGAGGCCACAGCAGTGAGAGGCCCGCGTACCGCAAAAAAAAAAAAAAAAAAGAATCACTTTACTGGAGTCAGAGCCTGGGACAGATCTGATGCCTGTGGGGTGCCAGTATTTGCAAAATTTTGCTAAACATCCTCCCCCAAACCACGACTGAGCCACTCTGGAAAACTGTAACAACTGAAACAAATCTAGTGGTGATGAACTGAAAATCCCAGGCCCCCCACCAACCCCCATAGCAATTTTTGTCACATCCACGCCCAGAAGAGATTGTACCTTATGTTAGCTCTTCCGATTCTCCCTGCACCACTCCGTCCTCAAGCCACCACCTTCTGCATTAAGGTAACTTGTCAAAGACTCAAATATCAGAGCACAGAGTTTTCACCACATGGTCCTCTGATTCACCATTAAGTTCCATTTCAGCAGGCCTCAAAACTTAAGCAAGGGGTAGGCTACCTCTGTTCGTTCAAGACGACCGAAGTCTCTAGCAAGATAAAATGAGCTGCTTCCACAGCTTATTTAAACTTTTCCAAGTCAGAAACTGATTTACCTTCCAACATGTAAGCCTTTTACAAAAAAATTCTGGAGTGAACATCTGCCTGATTGTGTTCAGGGTATTCTATCTACTCTGATAGGAGAGGGGGCTCTACCTGCCCTGATAGGACAGGGGACTCTATCTACTCTGATAGGAGAGGGGACTGTACCTGCCCTGATAGGAGAGGGGACTCTATCTACTCTGATAGGAGAGGGGACTGTACCTGCCCTGATAGGAGAGGGGACTCTATCTACTCTGATAGGAGAGGGGACTCTATCTAGCCTGATAGGAGAGGGGACTCTATCTACTCTGATAGGAGAGGGGACTGTACCTGCCCTGATAGGAGAGGGGACTGTACCTGCCCTGATAGGAGAGGGGACTCTATCTAGACTGATAGGAGAGGGGACTCTATCTAGACTGATAGGAGAAGGGACTCTATCTTACCCTCTTTTCTGCTACCTCCTGCCTCACCCCTAGAAAGGCACAGAGCAAAAGCCTGGAGAAGGAGCCACGAGTGGCCAAGGGTCTCGGGCTGCTTGGATGGGATACAGGGTGGCCACAGACACTGTGCAACCAGCGCACGACCACACCTGGGCCGCATGCACGTGGTCTGGTGGCTCACGGAGGTCCTACCTGTGCTTGGCGCTCTTATTCCCACCTCCCGGCGCCATCAGACGAGCTGCATAGCACTTGGAAGCCTCTAAAGGTGAAGTTGTCCAGCCCGCTGGCTGCACCGTGTTCTCACTGATGGACATGATAACCTTGCCAATCCCCTGGCCTCCTAATGGACCAGATCTCTTCCTACCAAACAGGAGGGAGAGAAAGTTACCTGGTGAGGGGCTGCACAGCAAGTACAAAGTCTATCACTGGCAGAGCAGGAATTAAGACTGGGCAACCACTATTAACGGTGTGGCTTTAGGTGCGTTACTCACCCGCTCTTAAACTTGGCTAACACATACACTAAGGGTATATTTTCCTCATAGAAGGAAAACATACTTCATACTTAATTCTGTGCAGGGTCTTTGCATACTGCATATATATGTACCTATTAATTAATTCTTTATGAATTAAGTAATTGGGTAATTGGAATTCTGAATGCTTTTGATTGTGCAGAAATACGTGGTGGATTATGATGTAGGCTTTTTTTTTTCCATTTAAAATAATGCAATGAGTTTCCCCCCTTTGAAAAATTGATCATCCGACACCTTTTCCAGAACCAATGAGATTCATACTCTGAGGGATGCCTTGATATGGAAGATACTTAGCACTGTCTTGGACACTTGGCTTCCGATAAATGGTAGCTGGTATGACCGATGGTTTTCCCGATACTTTAGTCTCAGGAGGTTATTTGGCACGAAGCTCGATTCAGCTGATTCACTTCCCTGGGTCCTGGTGTCAGTCCCGTCTAACAGCTACCAACCTATGGACTTTTCTCTAGGGCTGAGGAGGGAACAGGAAAGGGCTGCTGCGGGTCTGGTGGCTGAGTTTAATACTGACACTCAGAGTTGATCTCGTTGGGAAGCCTGCCTCTGCTGAGCTTTTGGCCTCTCACAGTTGAGTTGGGGAGAAATTGGAATCTGTGTGGCTTGTGAAGAACGTGATTAATGCTTTGCTTCACGGATGGATGACATGTTTCTTTCTGGCTCAGATGGTATTTTCCAGATGTTACCCAGTGGGACACACAGCAGACATGGAATTAGGATCCCTGAAACTTCCACCTCAGAGAACAGATGAACAGATTTCATAGTAGATTATCCCACAGTGGGACAACTCCCCTGGGGCTCAAGATAGGCATATTTTATGTATGTATGTATGTATGTATGTATTTATTTACCGGCCAGACCACGCAGCATGTGGGAACCTAGTTCCCCAAGCAGGGATCAAATCTGCGTCCCCTGCATTGGAAGAGCAGACTCTTAACCACAGGACCACCAGGGATGTCCTTCAGATAGGCATCTCGTGATGCCTTCACTCTGAGGCTGGTGCCGTGTCATGAGCTGCTTCTCAGACGCTGGGAAGCTACCCAACTGTCTTCGAAGAAACACAGCTCTTATCTTGCTGGGAGAGCTTCTCTTCCACAACCCCTGTGTCTATCTTTTTCTCACTGTCCCAACCCATTATCCCAAACACCTTCCTCTGCCATGTAAACTTCCCAGATGAGATAAGCCAGCTGTCTGCCTGTGGGTTGTGAAACAAAGCATCATGGAAGCATTTTTAGTAATTCTCGAACCACCAGCATTTCTGTTAATAGCAGGATGTGGTAACTGATTGCGTCTCAGAAAGGACTGACATCAGTTCTCTTAGGTAGGCTAAGAGAGAAGCAGATGGTACTCGTTCATTCCACTTTGACTCTTCTTAAGCGCCAGGCATGGTGCTAGAGGCTGAGGACAGACCTGTGCACAAAACAGACAAAATCCAGCCTTAATGAGCCAGTTGTCTTCAAGAGGAAATAGAAAAGAAACAGGAGACATAGTAACCTTAGAATCCTAGTTCTATGAAAAAAAGGAAAAACGGTAATGCTAGAGCTGCCTGTGGCTGTTAGGCACTTAATATGTGGGTCATCCCAGTTGCGATATGCTGATACGTGTAAAACACACAGCAGATTTCAAAGACTTAGTGTGACAAAAAGAACATCAAATAGCTCATTAATACTTTTTTAGAGTTTTGATTATGCGTTGAAATGATCATATCTTGCACATGTATTTCCAGAAAATATATTATTCACATTAATTTCATCTGTTTCTTTTTACGGTTTAAAATGTGGCTACTAGAAAATTTAAAACGTGCCTCACGTTTGTAGCCTGTGTGATATTTTTGTTGAATGGTGCTGTGCCGGAGAACACGGGGCAGGGATGGGGACTTTGGAAATGGTATCTGGGAAGGCATCCCAGAGGAAGTGGCACTTGAAACTGAGACCTGAGAAATCAGGTGGGAAAGAGCCTGGTGGAACTGACAGAAAATCACAGGGGCAGAAGTTGAGTGAGAGAGGTGGAGGGAGGCTAAGATAAGGTAAGAGAGGTAGGATGGGCAGAAGCCAGACTGAGGAGAAAATTATAAGGAGCTTGGATTTCATTCTAAACGCAATGAGGCATCACTTTAAAAGCCAGAGTCAGCTGGTGTTAATCAAGGCAGAGAAGTGACAGCTTGCGTTAATATAGTTGGAGATAGAAGGGTTGCATTTAGGGAATAAGGGCTTCTGGGAGGACATCCTTTTTATATAAAAGTCCAACCATGATTGTCTTACTTGAATGGGCTATGGAGGCTGCCTACTTTTCCCTCCTATTCATAAAATAATAAGCAACAGAGACTCTGTGGTTGTTAATGTTCTGGGACTATTTGTCAAGCTTTGTTTCTGTTTTTTATTTTTTATTATTATTTTGTGGGGTTTTTTTGCACAGTGCTTCGAACCAGATGCCCTGTTACTAATAGCTGGAGGAGATTTCGAGGATCAGCTCAGAGAGGAAGTGGTCCAGAGAGTTTCTCTTCTCCTCCTCTATTACATCATCCATCAGGAAGAGATCTGCTCTTCCAAGCTCAACATGAGCAATAAGGAGTATACATTTTACCTACACAGCCTTCTGAGCCTCAGGCAGGATGAAGACTCCTATTTCCTTTCACAGAATGAGACGGAAGATATCCTGGCTTTCACCAGGCAGTACTTTGACACTTCCAGAAGCCAGGTAAGAAAGTCAGAATTGCTAACTAGCTCTGCTGCTAAGATACAGTCTCAGAGCATGATTTTTTTTTGTCACTGATTCATTCCTAGGATACTCAAAAACTTCTGAGAGGTAAGTAATTGTGGTTTTTAGTGATGGGATGTTAAGTGATGTAATTTAAAATTCTGAGTCTGAAGGGGGAAATGTAACAACTAATCATGTGAATGTACAAAAATGTTTATTTTTTATTTTGTTTAAAATAATCCAGAATAAACCTCAACAAAGCTGTTTTGTTTTTTTAAAAAAAAGAAGGGGGTGTGGATGTAATGATTAATCAGTTGTCAGATGAGTTTTAGGCGGAAGCTGGGTGGGTGGGCAGGCAGACCAGGTGACGGGGCAGCTCTGTTCTGAGTCCCCCTGAGCACTAAAGTGAGTGTGACTCATGGCTTTTGATCAGTCTCCAAGGACTGAACTGTAGCGGTGAGAGCAGTGTGTCTATTTGCCTTGCCTTCTGGCAAGGGAAGGATTAGGCATTAAGAGTTGGCGAGAGATGAATTAGTCATTAGTTAGTTCCCTGAGGATGCAGCTTGCAAAAAGCATTATTCATGACAGCACAGACATTATCTCTTTTGTGGCTTGTAATTGGTGCTGCATGTGGTCAGGGGTCCCAAGTGCTTTTCTTTTCTCACAGTTCCCACTCTTAGGAAATGGGTGTCTTGTTGCCTTCATTACTATTCCAGCAAAAGCTGGCCTTTCAATTACCTTTTTGCTTTCTGCTTTGTGATGGGAAGTTTAAGCTGAAAACGTTCTCTGAACATGGGGTTTTTTAGGCCATATTTTCTTAAAGAATGAATTGAGGAGCCACCAGCACATTTTGAAGACTGTGGCAGAATGTGTTTTTTTTTTTCTCTTGAATTATTCATTGACATGTGTCTTAGTCCGTTTGGGCTGATATAACATAAATGCCATAAACTGGGTGGTTTGTAAACAACAGAAATTTATTCTCATAGTTCTGGAGGCTGGGAAGTCCAAGATCAAGGTGCTGGGCAGATGTGGTGTCTGGTGAGAGGCTACTTTTTGGTTAACAGATGGTCATCTTTTTGTTGTGTCCTCACCTGGTGGAAGGAGCAAGGGAGCTCTTGGGATCTCTTATACAAGGGCACTAATTCCATTCATGAGGGCTCCACCCTCATGACCTAATCACCTCCTAAAAGCCCCACCTCCTAATACCATCTCACTGATAATTAGGATTTCAACATGCAAATTTTGGGGGGTGACACAAACATTCATTCTATAACAACATATAGTGATAAATTTGATTCTTGACCTCAATTCTGGTTTCTAGGAGTTCAAAGGTATCTGTGCAATCATGCTACAACTTAATGCCAGCAAAAATATCCTCCAGTGTGCTGTAAATTTCTCTTGTAATTGGCAGAACGAATGGAAAGACTGTTTACTAAGGACTTTGGGGCTATCACTTCAGTAACTCTAATCTTGTGGCTCTCAAACATGGTTATATTTTTTCTTTCTATTTCCAAGGGATAAAATGGGGTTCCTGTATAGAATTCAGTTTTTTGCTTTAATAGGGAGGTGTGCCTACCTAGAATTTCCTCAGTTCAACGTCTACGTAATGTAAGATTGGTTCAAATGAGCCACTAGGATTTTAGTCATCCTATGTGTTACTGTCTTGATACAGGTTAAATGCAAATGCAAAGCCAGCACTTACAGGCAGATGGAGTCTATATATTTAATGTAGATTTATGGTTATCCAACATATACTGCAAATACCTGGGCTTCTGAAAGTATGTGAGATTAAACATTCCTAGAACAGAATAAAGTAATTCAATACTATGTGTAGACCTACTTTATTCATCTATTCAGTCAAGAAGAAGTGAGCTACTCATGAGTCATAACCCTGTGCTAGGCCTCAGAACAACTATCTCCTGGAGGATACACTGTCACCAGTTCCTGGGAAGGGTCCTGTGGCCCATGCCCTTGGAGTAGGCTTCCACTAGGAAGTCAGTCATTCTAGACTTGCAGGAGGCCTCTTGGCACCTCACTGCAGGCTGCTGCTCTCTTTGACTAGGGGGTGTAAGGTCACAGAAGATGCTGGCGGTCCAGGCCCACCATGACTAGCATTTCTAGGTCTTGCTTTCATGGGACTCAACCTCCATAGGTCAAGCCACTAACAGCAACTCCAGGCGGGCCTTAACCAGCTCACTAAGAGAAACAACCTTACACCATCATATTCTGATTTAGCGCCCCTCCCTAATGGCCCAAAATCTAAATGTCCCTCTATTCTTTCCTTCTCTTCCTCCTCTGTTTTATCCTCCTGACTCAATCTCTTAATGCAACCACCTCTCTCCATTCTTGCCACTCTTTTGCTGTTTCCATGGTAAATGTACATGGTGCTCTACTAGCCCTGCCTCTTATATGGAGAACGGGTATTCGTGACCACATCCCGAGGACTTTGGGATTGGAAACCATGGTTAGAATCCTCCTTTGTCCTCAGTGGCACATTGAGAGGTTACTCTTTCACACCCTCCATGAAAAACTCACACTTCTATGAGGTTCACACTGTTATTTTAACTTGTTCTTGTCATCCATGAATCTTCTGGCTACTTCTCCAAATTTGTTAAAATTTTGGTAACTGCCTCTCCGCCTTCCCCGCTGCTCCCCACCATAGCTATGAATAGGCTCTTGCCAAGATCACCAATTACAAACTTAAAAAAGAAATAAATCCAGGATACTGAATATAGCTCCCTAAACCATAATGGAAAAGAGTATGAAATAGAATATATATATATATATATATATAGCTGAGTCACTTTGCTGTACAGCAGAAATTAAATACAACATTGTAAATCAATTATACTTCAATAAAATAAATAAATAGATAAATAAATAAACCTGATCCATACTTTTCCCACCTTGTCCTATGTCACAAGAAGGCAACATTGACGTCATAACCTACCCTTGAGTCCTCATTGGATGAACATACTTCCTCCTTCCCACACTCCTGTACATTGTATCTCTCAACCATCTCTGTCCTTCTCTTTGCTCTCTCACTTTTGTCAAGTCTTGCCTCCATGAAGCTCTCTTTTGCTCTTTGATTTCTGTCAGCCCATACTTCATGTTTTTTCCCATTCACATCAGCCCCATCTCCTGGTTTCTTCTCACTTGTCCAGCTGTTCTGTATCAGGTTCCTTTGTAGGATCCACTTGACTTGCCATCCCTTAAATCATGGCATCCTTCTTGTTGAGTGAGATGCTCTCACAACGTCAAGCACTCCTAAACACTGATGACTTTCAATTCTGTTGCAAGCCAGCCCAGATTTCTCTTTTGAGCTATCGACTCATATATACACCCATCTTTAAAAATCTCCATGTGTATATTTCCTCAGCATTTGAAACTCAATATTAAAATCAAAAGTCATATTTCTATTCCTGAACCTGTTCTTTCTTTGATGTTGCTTATGTAGCTCTTGAAATAGTCTCTACTTTGGCTTGTAGTTGCTGCACATTCCTGTTTTTTTTCCCTCTGACCCCCATTTTCACCTTTGCAGGCTCTTTCGATTAGGCTAGATTTTAAGCATTAGTGCTCTTCCAGGTGTGGTCTTAGCTCCCATCATTCTATATGCTTTCTCTGGGGTAGCACATCTATACTTAAAGATGACTCACCAGAGTGTACCTCCATCCCAGACCTCTTCCCTACACTCCAGACCATATAGACTATACAACATCTTTTCTTTAAGGATATGGTAAAGGCACCTCACACTTAAAATATCCCAAATCAAGGTTATAAATCAACCCAACGAGATCCAGTCTTCATGTATCCCTTCATAGGTCAGCAAATAGCATCATCATCCAGTCAAATGCCCAACTAGAAATTTTATTTTCCAGATTTCTTCCCCCTTTATATCTAATCCAAGTCCTACTGCTATTACCTCCTGAAGAGATCCCTAACCTGTTGACTTACTCCATTATCATCATCACTGTCTTGTACCTGGGCTACAGTAATAGGCTTCTTACTGTGCTACTAGGAAGCACTGACTCTCTTTCCAGTCTATTTGTGCTCCACCAGGTAGCCAGAGTGAATTTGTCAAAACACACATCCAGTCCTATAACCCCCATTCCCAAACCTTGCCCAAAATTCCCCTTTGGCTTCCAGTTGATTTGAGGATAAGGGGCAAACCCCACTAAATGCCAGTAGACCTTCAACTTTCACCGTGCTCCCCTTACTCCGCCCACTCCAGTGACTGCCCTCCTTCCAGCTGTGCATATCTGCCATCCTTCTTCCTGCCACAAAAACTTTGCATATGCTGTGTCTCCTGCCTGGGCTGTTCCTTTCTCCCACTCCTTCAGATAAGTGTGTGTGTGTGTGTGTGTGTGTGTGTGTGTGCGCGCGCGCGCGTGTGCACACGTGCGCCACAATCCCAAGGAAGCCTTCTTGGGTCTGCCTGACTGGGTCAAATAGCTGTCTACTTTTACATCATTGTACCATGTACCTCTCCTTCAAAGCAATTGCCAAAGTGATCAACTTACATTTGATTACATTATTGTTTTATTAACAATAGTGAACTTTAAGCTCCAGGGCAGGCAGACACTGCCTTTGGTTTGGGTCACCACTGCATTTCCAGTACCTAGGGAAGCACCAGATATATACTGGGTATTTGCCCGGAGAATTTGTGGGATAGTGGGCGGTATTACCATTATACAGTTGTCAAACCCAGAAACCTGAGTCTTTTTTTTTGTTTTTTTTTGCGGTACGCGGGCCTCTCACTGTCGTGGCCTCTCCCGTTGCGGAGCACAGGCTCCGGACGCGCAGGCTCAGCGGCCATGGCTCACGGGCCCAGCCGCTCCACGGCATGTGGGATCTTCCCGGACCGGAGCACGAACCCGTGTCCCCTGCATCGGCAGGCGGACCCTCAACCACTGCGCCACCAGGGAAGCCCCTGAGTCATTTTTGACTCTGCACTCCTCCACATTTTCTTCCAAGTCCTTCCAAGGCTAACTTCTTAATATTCTTCAAATGCATCTGCTTCTTTCCATGTCTAGTGCTACCGTCTTAGGTCACGAGATATTTTGGGTTAATCAATAACTTCTTAACTAGACTTCTTGCCCTCAAGTTCTAACCCTGTCAATCCATTTACTACTTTGCCACCTGAGTGACACTTCTGTAACCTACCTTATTGTACATGCTCTTGTTTATAATATTCGGTGGTTTCTTTGGGGCCTTAAGGGGAAATTTATTTTTTAAATTTAATTGAAGTGTAGTTGATTTACAATGTGGTGTTAATTTCTGCTGTACAGCAACGTGAGTCAGTTATACATATATACATGTGTGTATTTTTTTTCATATTCTTTTCCATTATGTTTTATCATAGGATATTGAATATAGTTCCCTGTGCTCTACAGTAGGACAATGAGAAAGATTAGATAAATAAGAATCAATGGGATGGGAGTTAGAAAATTCAGTGTCATGGAAGATGAAAGAAACAAGTATTTTCCAGATAGAGTTCTATCTGAGACTAGAGAATGATGGTAGGCACAGTCCCACAAACAATTCACTCCTCTTTTAGAAGAATGATTCCTTGTCTTTTGGGGAAATCCTAGAGATATTCTAATCAGCATAATTTCAGAAGTTAAAATTTTCTTTTTACTTTGTGTCTGATTTCAGTGTATGGAAACCAAAGTGCTGCAGAAAATATCTGGTATCTCAAGCAGTGATGGTGCCGATGAAAATACACTTCCTCAGTTGGCAGAGACAATCATCGCTTTGTCCCTCCAAGGTGTTTGTCTGGGACAAAGAAACTTGCCGTCCCCAGACTATTTTACAGAATATATTTTCAGTTCCTTGAATAGTACAAATACGCTCCATCTGTCAGGTAAGGATGCTTTTCATGAATTTCACTTCCCAGTCACACCTACTAAATATAAACTGTGCCAAAAACAAAAACGGAATCATTGCGATGACTGAATTTGTCCAGGTATGTTTTAAAGACCCTTTTAATCTCAGCATGTAGTGAGACAGCCCAGGGGGCCTTTTCAGGGCAGACATGCTATGATATGTATGTGGTGATAAGGCAAAAATATGCACTCAGGGCTTCCCTGGTGGCGCAGTGGTTGGGAGTCCGCCTGCCGATGCAGGGGACACGGGTTCGTGCCCCGGTCCGGGAAGATCCCACGTGCTGCGGAGCGGCTGAGCCCGTGAGCCATGGCCGCTGAGCCTGCGCGCCCGGAGCCTGTGCTCCGCAACGGGAGAGGCCACAACAGTGAGAGGCCTGCGTACCGCAAAAAAAAAAAAAAAAGCACTCAGCTCGTTTGAGCAGGGATGATGAAATTGTGGATGGAGAGCCAAAGGGAGAGATTTTTATGATCTGCTACTAGGACTAACTGAACACTTTCCCGTTTGGTACAAAGTGCTGGGCCCGGGGGGACAGAGTATCACGTAGAAGGATAAAATAGTATTCTGAAGGGTGCAAGAGGCTTGGTAGCAGTTTGCTTGGAACCATAAAAGTAAGTCATTTAATGTTAAATAAACGTACTGTGAAATACACATCCTGGCTACATTCGTGACAGCCAGCGTTGGAGGGATCTGAGGTAAAATAAGACGTCATGAAAGGAATCAGAATGTGTGTTTCACGCGTTTCTTTGTAGTTGACAAGACATTGAGAGTGAAATGACTTATTTTTTCATCTGCATCAGAATGCCCTGCTTTGCACACACACCAAGGTCACATTCTTCCTCTTGGGAAGTCACAACATAGAAGAGAAATACAAATTTTCCAAGGTACCAGCAACACCCTCATGATCTAGATAAATCTTCTAACTCTGAAAGGGATCAAGAGCTAGGAGTCATACAATTCCACGCAGAACTTTCTCTGACTTGTTTGTCTAACCCACCGAATGACAGGTGTGTTTTTCTGCAATTCGTCTGTATTTGCTTTAAGAAATGAGAGAAAGAAAGTTTTATTAAGATGAAAATTGAAGTATAATTCAATCGTGTTACCTAGATGTCATCACTAGGAAATAGGCCGGGGAAAAGCATGCTACGCTGAGAATGATTTTGATGTAGCAAACAGGAATTGCTAAATTCAGATTTTGAGTGATTGAGTTTTAGCAGGACAGTTTGCATATCAACCGAAGGAATGGAATGATTTCCCTTTTCAAGTAAAAATGTGTGCCACCTGAAATAGGACGAGCCATCAGACCGGATCAGACCGGAATACAGAATACAGTTAGAGGCAAGCTGTACTGTAAGATCAAGGCAAGTTGTCTAGATATTGACCATCATGGACCCTGGATAAAAAAACTAAAATCATTATTTGTGAGAGGTGTTCAGTATCACCCACTTGGGCACAAAGCGGCCACGTTTGCATTTGAGAAGTCAGAATTCCATCCCATCCCAGTGCAATTAGATGCTTATTCCAGAGGCCCCAAGGCATTTTTTTCTAACAACTGCCTCTGAGCTAGGGCTCTACTGATACCAATTGTATTTTGGGGTAGAGGGGGAAAAAGTATGGTATTTTTAATTTTTTTAAATGTTTTTATTATAGAGATTGTTAAACATAAACAAAAGTAGAAACAATAAAATAGTGTACCCCCATGTACACAGTCCCCAGCCTTAACAATTAACAGCAATTGGATAATCTTATATTTGCCTGCATCCTCTCCCAATCACTTGATTATTTTGAAGCGATCAACCTGTACATATTTCTGTATGAATCTCTAAAAGAGGAGGATTTTTTTTTTTTATTTTTGCAGTACGCGGGCCTCTCACTGTCGTGGCCTCTCCCGTTGCGGAGCACAGGCTCCGGACGCGCAGGCTCAGCGGCCATGGCTCACGGGCCCAGCCGCTCTGCGGCATGTGGGATCTTCCCGGACCGGGGCACGAACCCGTGTCCCCTGCATCGGCAGGCGGACTCCCAACCACTGCGCCACCAGGGAAGCCCAAGAGGAGGATTTTTTTAAAAGCATCTATTACAAATATCACTGCTAAAAAAAAACCGAATGATTCCTTTAATATCATAAAAATTTCCTCCATGTTCACATTTTTCTGCTTTTTAAAAAATATTTTTAGTTTTTATTGAACCAGGATGTAAATAAGGTCCATAAAATGTGAATTGTTGGTATGTCTCTGACGTTTTACTTTTGATAGGTGTCATGCCCTTCCCCTCCATTCTATTTTGTTGCAATTTTTTTGTTGAAAAAAACAAAAAGGGATCATTTATCCCATCTGGATTTTGCTGATTGCATTCCTACTCATTTTACATGTGTTTCTTTTTTTTTTTTAATTAATTAATTTATTTATTTTTGGCTGCCCTGGGTCTTCATTGCTGCGCGCGGGCTTTCTCTAGCTGCAGTGAGCGGGAGCTACTCTTCGTTGCCGTGCGTGGGCTTCTCATTTTGGTGGCTTCTCTTGTTGAGGAGCATGGACTTTAGGCACGCGGGTTCAGTAGTTGTGGCGGGCGGGCTTCAGTAGTTGTTGCCACAGGCTCAGTAGTTGTGGCTCATGGGCTCTAGAGCGCAGGCTCAGTAGTTGTGGCGCACAGGCTTAGTTGTTCCATGGCATGTGAGATCTTCCCGGACCAGGGCTCGAACCCGTGTCCCCTGCATTGGCAGGCAGATTCTTAACCACTGCACCACCAGGGAAGTCCCTTACATGTGTTTCTATGCAACGTGTTTCGTGTATATTGATTTTTATATGTAGAGGTTTGATTAGTTTTAGGTTGTTTATTTATTTGGGGCTACAGTCTGATCATTGGTATCTTCCATCGGCAGCACATAACATCTGGTTGTCTCTTTCTGAGAAGTTATAAGCTATTGATGGTCATTGCCTAGATTGATCAGTTGTTTGGGGCTTACACAGTGGTGATCTTCTGATTCTCTCAGTTCTTCTTCATGTTTCAGTGTAATAATTCTATAGTGGAAAATATTTCCCTCACCGCAATTTCATTTTATTGAGGTTCTTAAAGGAAAGTAAGGATAAACTCTTGATTCTTTAATTTACCACTTTACAAAATAATAACATAGTTTCCTTGCATCCTCAAGGAACAGTGAGCTTTTCTTTTTATATCATTATGATTTCTTATCTCTCAATCTATTGTCATTATTATCCTTTTGATACTCAGATCGTTCCCTCTTTGACAAGTGGAATCTTATTCAAGGTGGCTGTAAGTCTTTTTGTCAAAACCCTTAACACATTTTATATCTCCCTTGCTCTCCAGTGTAAAATATTCCCGGTTCCTCTTGTACCTTGTCTGACTAAGCTGGGATAATTGTTTCTCCAAATATTTTTTATCTTTATATAAACCAATTAATCAAACTTCTCTTATTGCTTTTGGATTTTGAGTTAGAGTTGAGAAAGTTTCCCACATTCCCGGGTTATAGAAGAAGTTACTCGTGTTTTCTTCTAGTACTTGTATGCTTGCATTTCTGATCCATTTAGGATTAATTCTGGTGCATGTTGTGAGGATTAGATCCAGTTTATTTTCTCTATACGACTATGCAGTTTTCTTTATACCTTTTATTTAAAATGCAGTGGAAATTATTTCCTCCACTGGTTTGAGATGCTTTTATATAATAAAGTGATAAATGCAATCAGGTCTATTTCTGTTTTCCATTCTGTTCTATTGGCCCACGTGTCCACCCATGTGCCAGTACTGTACTGTTTTACTTATAGTAGCTTTATAGTATATTTTAATTTCTGATAGAGCTAGCCTTCTTCATTGCTCTTCTTTTCAGGGTCTTCCTGGCTTGTTCACTCTTCCTAACAAATATCACCTAACTGTCAAGCTCTGGGAAAAAATAACCCTGTGATAATTTTATTATAATTGCAAAATAATGATAAAATAACTTAGAAATGATATTTACAAGATGTTGCATTTTTATATCCCATAGTGTTTCTATTTGGGCATATCTACATGTGTGCTTTTGTGGAGTGTTTTATTATTTCCCTCACACAGGTTTTAGACATTTCCTGGTACATGTATACCTAGGCATTTAACTTTTCTTTTGGCTCTCTTACCTGGGGTCCTCTCTTTCATTACAGCTTCTAACTGGTGTTTGTCTGCGTGAAGGTTAGTGATTTTTTTTAGATTAATTTTATAACCTGTTCCATGATTAAATCTTTCATTTTATTTTGCCCTAATTTTTTAGAGTTTTCAGACAGTTTTGCCTCTTCTTTTTCAATTCGTGTGTGTCTTTTCTTTGTCATCTAATTACATTGCTTAATAACCCCGATATAGTGGTAAATATTTTGAGAATGGTCTGTACCCTTATCATATTTTAGACTTTGAAAGAAAAGTTTGTTTCCTCATTGAGTTGAGAGAGCAATGGTAAAGAAATATATTTATAGTCTTTTATATTAACCCACATATTTACATTTCTAGTACTCTTCATTTCTTCCTGTGGACTTGACTTACCATTCAGATCATTTCTTTTCAGCTTAAATAACTTCATCTAGTGTTTCTTGTAAGACAGTTCTGGTACCAATTAATTCTCCATTCACTGTTTATCTGAGAATAATTTTATTTCACCTTCATTTTTTAAATTCATTTATTATTTATATTATTTTTTAACATCTTTATTGGAGTATAATTGCTTTACAGTGGTGTGTTAGTTTCTGCTGTATAACAAAGTGAATCAGCTATATGTATACATAAATCCCCGTATCCCCTCCCTCTTGTGTCTCCCTCCCACCCTCCCTATCCCACCCCTCTAGGTGGTCACAAAGCACCGAGCTGATCTCCCTGTGCTATGCGGCTGCTTCCCACTAGCTAGCTATTTTACATTTGGTAGTGTATATATGTCCATGCAACTCTCTCACTTTGTCCTAGCTTACCCTTCCCCCTCCCCGTGTCCTCAAGTCCATTCTCTACGTCTGCATCTTTATTCCTGTCCTGCCCCTAGGTTCTTCAGAACCTTTTTTTTTTTAAGATTCCATATATATGTGTTAGCATACAGTATTTGTTTTTCTCTTTCTGACTTACTTCACTCTGTATGACAGACTCTAGGTCCATCCACCTCACTACAAATAATTTAATTTCTTTTTATGGCTGAGTAATATTCCATTGTATATATGTGCCACATCTTCTTTATCCATTCATCTGTCGATGGACACCTAGGTTGCTTCCTCACCTTCATTTTTGAAGGGTTGTTTTGCTGGATATTAAATCCTTAATTGATAGTTCTTTCTTTCAGCATTTTGAACATCTTATTCCACTACTTTCTGGCCTCTATTTTTCAGATGGGAAGTCAGCTATTGATTGTATCAATGCTCCCTGGTATGTGATGAGTCATTTTTCCATCACTGCTTTCAAGATATATCTTTGTCTTTGACTTTCAACTGTTTGACTATGTCTGGGTTTGGATCTTTTATATTTATCCTACTTGATGTCTGATGAGCTTCTTTTTGTTTTGTTTGTTTGTTTTTTGACCATGCCCCATACTATTTCCCCAACCTGGGACCTTGACAGTGAGAGCATGGAGTCCTAGCCACTGGACCACCAGGGAGTTCCCTCTGATGAATTTTTTGAACATTGTAGATTAAGGCTTTACATCAAATTCAGAAAGTTTTTAGCCATTATTTTCTCCAGTATCTTTTTCTACTTCTTTCTCTTTCTTCTCTCCAAGTGACTGCCACTACATATGGGTCAGTATATTTGCTGTTTCCCGCAGGTCTCTGAGACTTGTTCTTTCTTTTTCTCTTTGTTCTTCAGATTAGATTATTTCTATTAATTTATCCCCATATTCAGCAATTCTTTCTTCTACCATCTCAATATGCTGTTGCACTCCTCTAGTGAATTTTTTACTTCATTTATTCTGTTCTTCTACTCCAGAATTTCCATTTAGACTTTTATATAGTTTTGATCTCCTGATTGAAAATTGCTATTTGTTAATTTATTATTGTCATACTTTCCTTTAATTTCTCAAATATTATTCTCTTTAGTTCCTTGAACATACTTATAATGACTGCTTTGAACTCTTCATCTGGTAAATCCAACATCTGGGAATACTCAGATACATATTTATTGACTGCTTTTTTCCCTGACTCTGAGTCACACTTTTCCATTTCTTTGCAGGTCTCTCTCTCTCTCTTTCTCTCTCTTTTTTTTTTTTTGTTCTTGTTGAAACTGGCCATTTAAAATAAAATATTGTAGTAATTCTAATTTGCAGTTCTCCTACTACTGATGGTAACATTTAGGAAAACACCAGAGGTATTTTTTTCAGAAGTAGAAAGATGAATAAATCCCAAGAAATTCACCATAATATTCAGTTGTTCTCTGTATCAGTCATTTTTTTAAGGCTACAGCTGTACCAAGGGAAACTAAACTGCAGTCTGTAAACTGACACCCATACCACAGTAGCATTAGAAAACAAAGTCTCTTTTGTCCCAGTAATCTCAGCTGCTTTTCAATTCCTGTTTCTTTCCTGCATTAAACACTGAAGAGGAAAAAGGTTAGATTGACTTTACATTAAAGTTATAGTTAATCTACTAAGGATGTATAGTGCCTAAAGGGAATAAATTTTCTAAGGATTAAATCTGTTTCATCTTTTGTTTACATTTTTATAGGGAACACCTAGAAAAAGAATTAGTTGACTTACTAGAAGGCACTTCATTTTTGGAATTGCTCATTTCATCACGGTTCAGCCCTAAGATCTCAAGATCTTGTGAGAGAATCATTACCGTGTGAAGTATAAATACTCTTTATTCTTTTTTTTTTTTTGGCCATGCTGTGCAGCATGTGGGATCTTAGTTCCCTGACCAGGGATTGAACCGGTACCCTCTGTATTGGAAGCACAGAGTCTTAACCACTGGACCACCAGGGAAGTCCCTAAATGCTCTCTATTCTTGTTCAGAGTAAAACCTTGGCTTTTCATTAGAACTTAGAAATTTACTTAGTAAATATCTATGCTGCGGCCGTGTGAAATTGTGATTATTCTGAAACTGGCCTGTCTTTATGTGACACCAGATTTTGTATGAAATTTCTAGAACTAGACCAACTCCTCAACGCTCTCTGGACTAAAAATACCTGTATCAGAAAAGATAGAATCCATCAACTTCAAAGGAAACAAAACAACCTAACAGTCCATGATTGGGCCTACCCTAATCTATCTGTACCCGAGGACCCAGAATCAGATGACAGTCCAGTTTCCTGGGATCAGGTATTGTCATTATTCCTCTTGTACCATCATTTGCTGTTGTCAAAGGAAGTAGCTGTGAACATTCTCTAAGAGTTGTTGAAAAGTTAAAGGATAATGTAGATTTCCTTAAATGTAAAAATATTCTATTTCCACGGTGTGGGCAGGGTTTTTTCTTCTTACAAGTGGGTCTCTATAGACATAAACTTGAGGTCAAGATATTTAGGAGAATGATATATATTACTCTTTCCTCCACTGGGTCCATACTGAATGCATGAATAATTAATTCAGCAAACCTGTGAGCATTTACTATGTGCTAGTCACCGTCATGGGCAACAGGGATAGATAATTGAACACAAATAGGCACGGCTCCTATGGCGCTGACAGGGTAGTGGGAGGATATAGACATTATACAGAAACTTACAATGATGAATGAACACTTTAAAGTTAGATTCGATTATGAAGAGATTACTTTGGATTGTGAGCAACAGAGAAATACTGGTATAGTAGGCAGCACTGAGAAGGTTTTTGAGAAAAGGTGATATGTGAGCCTATAAACATGTTCATATTCTTATTTCCTAAAGTTGTGTTCCAAAGGACATTCACTAGTCTACCTAGATAATTCTTGAAAAGCGGTGCTATGGTCAAATCTGACTGGGAAATACTGACGGTGCATATTGCACTGTAGCACATTAATGTGTCTGGGGATGTCCTTTAGTAAATAAAATTCTTTAATCTTATTGGATCGAGCATTTTTCAGACTCTGTTACACATAGAAACCTTCCCTGCCCTTATTATTTGACATCTTGAAAAATTGATATTCCATGATCATGGCTTACATTTAATGAGGAAATTAATACTATGTATTGGACACTGCACAATTTCACCTGCATTCTTCATGTAATTATTACAACAGCTGTATGAAGTTAGGTTATATGATTGCATCCTACAGATTAGGAAATTGAGGCATGGGGCTAATACGTAGTTGCTTAAGTTCACAGAAACTGAGGTGTATACATAGGTTGTCTGATGGCGTATTCTGTGCTCTGAACAACTATGCTGTTTGAGAAATGTTGATTTAAAGAAATAAAACTATTTTTGTTATTTATATCTTGGATGAGTTAATATTCCTATTAAGCACAATCTGTACTTTAAAAGAGCAAAATTCCTTAAATATTTCTAACGATAGTGAAGGTCGTTCCTGTAAGTTATGAATGATCGGGCATTATCACATATTTTTGCTACGATATATTTTAAAAAGTGAATTTCTATTAATTAGACCAGATATCAAACGCATCAATTAAAGCTGATTCTTTCAAACTCACACTTAGTGTATTCAACTGAAGGTAACAGGAGTTGATGCCTATATCAATCCTTATTTGTGAAGTCTCTTTAAATGTTTCTTCAGGGCCAGCTCTTAGAAGGGAACACATTTGTCTGATGGAGACCCTCTTTGCATAAAGAATGAAGGCTATTTCTCAAAATGTAGGGGTGACCTACTTAAGGCATGCATCTTCTAAGAACAGTAATAATCATTTTCTGTGCTGACTCTGCAAGATAAACAAAACAACCTCTTTCCCAATTCTTCTCTGTTCCAACATGTCACTTTCTTTGTGACTTTTGAGGGGACCCTAAGGTAAGAGGCTAGATCTGGAGATCCTGCCTATATTGTTTAGGCCGGTGGTCCTCAAAGTGTTGTCCCTGCACCAGCTGTAACAGCAGCACCTGGGACCTTGTTGGAAATGGAAATTCTCAGGTCCCACCCCAGAAGCTACTGAATTATACCCTGCAATTGTGGAGTTCATCACCCTGTCTTTTAACAAGCCCTCCAAGGGATTCTCAAAACTAAAGTTCCAGAAGCAACACTTGAGAATGTGTTTGTAAAGTTTCCACAGGAATCTGATGATGTCCACACAAGTGTACAAGTATGTTGAAATTTTATGTGAAGGAATAAAGCTATTTCAAAGGTTATTGACGGGATAATCTAAATTTCCATTCTGTTTTCTTCTTCATTAAAAACATTTTGTCTACCAAAATTTTATAGGATATAATAAATCCCCTTTAAGGACATTTGTGTTAGTGATTTCAGAAGAAATGTAATGCAACAATAACCTAAATAGTACAGGAACAGCAAGTAAATATCAAGGGCATAGAAGCTTATAATAGAATAGCCTTACTCTATGAGAAGGTATTCTAAAACTAGAAACTATTCAGTTCCTTGACAGTGAACTGCGGGAAGATGCATGGCATTCTTTTCATGTTTATCTTTCCACTCTCTTACTTCCCAGGCAGGCATTTTTCAATGAGAATGTTTATTACGAAGGATTCATTATCAGAAGCTTGTTAGTTTCCCTTTATTGTTGCCAGTATTTTTAATGATGAAGTAATTCTATTCCATGATTAATAAATGATACAAAAGAGACTGTTGTCTTTGGTGTAAATTATTTTGATAAAGGGAAAAAAATCACAAGTTTAGCTTTCTGCTGCTGCTGCTTGCAGTAGAAAACTTTTGGAGTTCTTGCCCAATCCCTTTCTGAGAAATGGCTTTCTCACCCACAGTGTTGGGTCCAGAAGCCGTGTTTGAAGAGCATGGTCCCACCTCCTGTCTCGGGGGCAAAATTGATGGAATCAGACGGGTATTTGACCAAGAAAACCCATCTATAGCTTTGCTGAGCCAATCAGATCTGTCAGGATTTGCAGCCTCAATCCAATCTTGGGTTCTTGGATGGAAAGGTAACCTTAGGGTCAGGGCTTATACGGCCATGTGTTTATTAAAGAGAGAAGACCAGATTTCGAAAGGAAGTAGATGTCCGCAGAGGGAAACAGAAAGAAGAAAATACTAAGCCCCAAAGAGACAGAGGAAAGTCATTGGTTCTAATTTTCCAGCTTCCGGTTCAGTTCCTCTTGAAATGTGGCTGTCCTTCCCATCTCAGACATCCTCTGTAAGCTTCATGCATCCTCCCCTTGGTGTCTGCTGGTTTGAGTAGGTCCTGTTCCATGCAACCAAACATCTCCCAATCAAGATAAAGCTTTTTAACCCTCGGAATCATCCCAAAGGATTTTTGTGTGGGAGAATCCAGCAAATGTGTCGTCATGATTTTCTGATTAGCCATGTGCCTTTGTTTAAAATCCCTACTTTCTACAGCATGGCAGATCAGACAATCCTTGTATACATCACTGACTTTTTTAAAGATACCTTACTGTAACTAAAGATCACACTGATCTCGCATTGGGGTCTTATTTCAGTAGAAGACACGCATTTGTGCTAGCGAAACTATACACCCTTCTCATCCACATATGAAAACTTTTCAGTGTAATTTTTGATGCACAAAATGTCAGCCCTTAACACTTCTGAAATGGACAGATGCTTTGAGGCAAGTTTTAGAGACCCGTTTCATTTGTTGTCTGTTTCTACTTCTTATCTCATAGATATCCCTATACGATATGAAAAAAATCACAAAGATCTAGATAAAAATTAGTGAAATCAGTAGGCAATAACAGTGATTTCAACTGTTTTTGTGGTGGGAGGCTGTCAAGGGACAGAGGTAGCCATATCGTTCAGTGTTTACACACCAGCGAGTTGATACAGCATATTCACTTTTTAAAATATTGCCTTAACTTTTATTGCTTTTGAAAATGCATGTTGCCTACAAAGGCTTGCTAAATCAGAGAATATTAAAGACGATTACCTCAGAGCTCCTTTTATCCTGTGAATTTTAGCTTTGTTAATAATACAAAGCCATCCCCCCTCAAGGTTTCCTTAGGCTGCTGTTTAGAACACTGTGCAACACATTGTAAAACACGGTGCATCTCTTCAGGAAAGAAAAAAGTGTGCAAAACTCCTACTATATGATACTCAGAATGAAAGTGAGATACAGCTGTTTAATCAGAGATGAAAGATAATCCTGGGGAATTATTTATGGACAGAAGGCTTCAGGGAGACACACATAGTAATGGCTTCATGTGGAAGGGTTGACTTGAACCCTTCCACTTAGTTCTGACTCCTCAAGAATGGTAGTCGATGGGGAATTTGGTTCAGTGCTGAGGATGGTAACAGTGTATTTTCTTCCTCCTACAGACTTGCTTCTCTGCTGGACAATTCGTGGAGATATTTCTACAGAACAAGCTTTCAGCCATTTCTAAGGAGGACTTTAAGCAA
Source organism: Lagenorhynchus albirostris (assembly GCF_949774975.1). Lineage (NCBI taxonomy): Eukaryota > Metazoa > Chordata > Mammalia > Artiodactyla > Delphinidae > Lagenorhynchus > Lagenorhynchus albirostris. The sequence continues at coordinate 188,095,590 of NC_083095.1, forward strand.
ATGAGTCCAGGGATCATCCAGCAGTTGCTGAGCTGCTCTTGCCAGCTGCCCCAGGACCAACAAGCGAAGCTGGGACCCCCCACGCCGGAGAGTAAGTTCTGGTTCTTCCCTCGGAGAGCTAACGCACACAGTGTATGCGATAATGATGGTGAGTGAAGGATACGTACCATAGACCAGGCACCGCTCTGAGCATTTTACATTGGTCAGCTCATTGAGTCCTCACACAGTGCTACAGCTAGAAATTATTATTATTATCCTCACTTTAGAGATGAGGAAACTGAAGCACATAGAAGTTAAGTGACTTGCCCACGGACACACAGCTGGTAAGTGATAGAGCTGGGATTCAAACCCAGACAAGCTGTTTTTAACCCCCTATGCTATACTGCCTCTCAACGAATATTTTATATTTTGTGTATAACTTACATAAATCAAGTTTGTCCCCTGTATTTGACTCAAGCACGGACCAAGTTCAAAGGCGGTAGTTGAGAGGTGGCCCGGTATATGAGAAAGGGCGTCGGTGTTGGGGTCAGAAATGCAGAGCTGAGTCACGCCTTCCTTCCCCAGCCAACTCTGTGATCTTCAGCAATCTCTTTATATCCCAAGCCCGTCTCTTTCTCTGCACAGTGGGAAGCAGTGATAGTACAGGGCTTCCTATCCATTTCCACACTGTGGCACACAGTAAAAATGAAGGCACATTGGGGTCAACCAGAGAGGCTGTCCTGGGGTGGAGGTGACCAGTGCAAGGAGGTGCCGGCCTCCCGGTTGTGGCTGGCAGCCCCAGGAAGTGAAGGGATCAGTACTCACACTCACCTGTGACCCGTAACATCACTGCAGTAGGTGAACACTACTCTGAGACTTCGCAGTATACCAGTGAAGTTCCAGGGGGCTAATGCGTACAAAAATGTGTTCTGTAAATTTAAAGCACCTGACATTTAAAAGTCAAAAGAAAAAAAAATGGTGGCCTAAAAACATCTATGATGGATAGTAAAAAGATGACATTTAACTATATTAAAAATATTACCGGGCTTCCCTGGTGGCGCAGCGGTTGAGAGTCCGCCTGCCGATGCAGGGGACACGGGTTCGTGCCCCGGTCCGGGAAGATCCCACATGCCGCGGAGCGGCTGGGCCCGTGAGCCATGGCCGCTGAGCCTGCGCGTCCGGAGCCTGTGCTCCGCAACGGGAGAGGCCACGACAGTGAGAGGCCCGCGTACCGCAAAAAAAAAAAAATTATATTACCATTGATCTGAGGGCCTTACATATTTTTCAGAACTGCTTTTCTTTCTCTTTGAGGTAGTCTGCAGTGCCCATCATAGCAGAATTGTTCAGTTACTTATTTCTAACTCATAATGGATCCTGCATCGAGTGATTCATTTGAAGATTGTGAACAAAAACATGCCAGGTCTATATATCTAAAACTCCACGTTCACTGAGAGGAAAAAAAGCTTCATTAAAAGTGAGCAGCTAAATAAGTCAACACCTTGTGGTCAGTGATGGCTCAAAAATGGATCTGTATAACCAGACACCTCCCTGGCACAGGGTCTGGTTATACAGGCCAATTGGAAACAGGGTTTTGGACTGAAGATCCATGAAAAAAGCTTCATTCCCTTTTTAATTAACTTCTAGACCCTTCTAGGAAATAGTCTTCCTGAGAAAAATCCAAACAAGTCATACTCACTAAAGAACCTAGAAAAACAGCACCGTCCTCAATTTAAAATGTTGCGTCATATAACTAAAGAGAAAGGTTTGTGTTGCTGGCCTTTTGAAATTACAGGAATGTAAAATGTTAAAGAGAGGACGACACAGGGAGATGTTATTAAGAACACAGTGTTCAGTATGCTGAAACGCAACCCCTAAGCACCGCCTTCAATTGAATTTCCAGGAAAGAATGCTATGGCCGTGTAGAAATCGTTTCAGACCTGTTCAAAGAAGCTGCTCAGGATTGGTTAAGAATTTAGTTGGTAGGTCCAGTTCTGTTGTAAGGATGGGAAAGATTTATATCAAATCTGACTCCAATCAAGAAAGATTTACAAGCTCCCAAGGAATGAAACATCCTTTCTCTTCCAAAACCGCACTGTAGCTGCCCTCAGGACAATGGGGAGAGTAGAAGAATTAAAGAACTTGAAACTTTGCCTTTTGCCTGGGAAATGTCAGCCCCTAATTTGTCCTTGTTGAGTTCCTGACATTTTCTTATCTTTTGTAGCCACCATAAAAATGTGGCAACTTTGAACTTTATTAGGCACCCAGGTGCTCATGTTAAACTTCAAATGTCTTTATCTGTTAGTCAAGAAGAATCACTTTCCCACCGAGAGTCTGTTTGTGGAAGGATGGAATGTGAAACTTCGTTAAATATCTCTAGGGATTTTTTAACAACATAGGTATTAAATTAGAGCAAAATAAAACCTCTAGGCAGGTGTATGATCATTCCAGACTATTGCTGTTATTTTTGTTTAATGTCGTAAAAAATACATGCACTTTACCATCTCAACCCTTTTAAGTGTACGGTTCGGTAGTATTAAGTATTTTCACATTGCTCCGCAACAGATCTCTAGAAATGCCTCGTCTTGCAAAACTGAAACTCTGTATCTGTTGAACAACAGCCGTTTTATAGATTTCCCTAGCAGCGAAGGAGTAGTGGTGAGAGTGGGAAAAATCAAAGTGTGAAAGTTTTTTGCCTCCCCTGAGTACACTGCCAACTTTATTTTAATGTTCGATCTCTGTATAATTTAGAGCTTGTAATTCGATAAGGGTCCTCTTCACATCACAAGCCTATTGTCATCTTACCAGCTAGTGTCATTAACATGACGTACTGTGGAGAATGACTGTCCCAGAAAAGTACAAGAATGATGAGGGTGCAACATCTTCAATTGTAACACCTTTTAAGATGGTAATTTATTAAAATCCACAATGGGCTTTAAGTGCAATAGTATGATAGCTGAAATTGTTTGATTTTTTTATCTATCTGTGGTCACGAAAGGAAATGATAGTTTAATTTTGTAATTACCTACCTTCCTTGTTTACAAACCATTTGGCCTGACATTAGTAACTTCTAATTTGAAACAGAGTATTCGCTCTGGATAACTGCAACCAAAGGAAAATGGTGTGTGAATACTCCTTATTCCCAAATCATATATACTTGACTCTGAAAGCCATTTCTTTCTCTTAATCTTTCTCTTTCTCTTTCTTCCTTTACCCTTTTATTTCTTCTCCCCTCCTACATATTTGTTTGTTTGAATAATTGTAAAAAATTGCACTTTCTGAACATTTAAAAAATCTAGAAGCTTAGAAATACAGAGTAAATTTTAGGGGTTATAAAAACTTATTGCAATAATCCAAAAGGTAGGCTGTCCAAATTTATATTATCATCCATTACACATTGACTGATCCGTTTTTACCAATACAACCGCTCGTTTTAGTCAGAGAATAATAAACACTTCTGACATTACAAATAATTTTGAGAATTTTTGTGAGAAAGTACTCATTTTGTCCACAAATATTGATCTGCAGTGGCCCAAACTATATGCTCCTTCTGTAACCTTGCTTCCTTGCCTTCGAAATGTTTAAATGAAATTAAATGACAAATATTACCAGTGTCTGTCAATAGAGGTTGTAGTTTAAAGTGAGAGAAATTATTTTCTTTGGGGGTAGGAGGTAAGCTAGCTCCTTGCTTGCTAGGGTGATTTTTTCATAAGGGGTAGTCAGGATAACTTCAAAGCAACGGAATAATTTGGAGAAAGTCTTTTCATTCTTTTCCTTACAAATTAAAGCCTTGAAACCTTTTACCCAGTATAACACTCACAAAACAATTTTGTATCCCTGTCGGTTATAGTAGAGGCTAGATTCTTCTAGCATGTTCACTGGCAGAGGCCCTCACAGGGGCTCTGACTGTTTTGCAATCTCCTTTTTGGCTCAGAATATGGCTACAGCACCATGGCAGTGACGTTGCTCACGCTGGGCTCCATGCTCGGGACGACCCTGACCCTTTTCCACTGCTGCGAGGAGAGCTATCGGCTCATTTTACAGCTGTTTGTGGGTCTGGCTGTTGGGACACTTTCTGGGGATGCTCTGCTCCATCTGATTCCTCAGGTAAGTGGCTATTTTCCATTTCAGATGGAGTGTTTCTAATTTCTCTTTACTTTGTGCCACTGGAGGTGTTTATGCAGAATTTCACAGTGACGTGGATGCGTAGATACAGTGGCCAGTGTTTTCTGTGATAATCAGTGTTATTTCCCCAAAACCCTTGTAGGAGAAAAGAGATGATTAATCATTAGATCCACCAGGTTATTCTTACTTTTGAAATTTAAAAATACGTGATCAGATATGGATTCCTATTAACAGAAATTCAGGAAGTGTACGTATCTATAAATAAAAACGAATGGGCTATAAGATGTACTGGTTTTTCTCCGTTGGCCCCCAACCCCTCATCAGATCCATGCTCTGCTCTTCTCTGCCCCTGAAGATTGCACCCCCTCAGCTCCCTGCAGGCTGGATTGTTGTTTGAGTTCCCCCAGCGGGTGAACAACAGAAAAGCCAGGGCAGGAGGAGAGAGTGACAGGGGTATCTCTTCCCTACTCCCTCCCTCCAGCACTAGCTCTAGAAGCGGCTGATTACCGGCAGTAATACACCTCCTGCAGGAGGCCTCCTCCCTAACTTCATCTCCCATGGAGCTTCAGTAATTGAGCTTCAGTTCTTTCCAACCTTTGCCCTTTGCCCTTTCAGCCCTAAGAGTGATAATGGTTCCCTGCGGTTGCCGGTTTCCGGGGTGTCTCATTATCCCTCGTTCATACCCTTGACACCTGCCCACACCTCTGTCATAGCTCCACCATTAACCTCTCTTCGTTTGAACCATCAAAATGAATTTCTCTTTCTTGCCCAACTATTAGCATCTAGACTTCCTTTAAGAAACATGCAATCTCCAGGAAGCTGGCTCTTTGCTGAAGTTTTCAGAGGCTCTTTATTTGTCAGAGATGAAAGGATTAGAACCAGAGATGCAGACGAGTTCAGGGAGAAGGGTCTTCAGGTGAGGTTACGTATTCCTCCTGAAATCTCTCATGATGGGTAATGCTGAGCCAATGATTTCCCCCACGTCTCACAAAGTCTGAGATGTTAAAGTTTTCCACAAGCCTCTAGCAATTTCCTGCAGGGTCCCTCTTGTTGCTTAGAGGCTCAAAAATTATTACGTGTTCTGAAAATTGCAAAGTGAGCATTGGAGAAATGAAACAAACCATTATTAGTTTTAATTTCCCTTATAATCTAATTTTCAGGAAATATTTCAGGGCTTACTGGCTTGAGGCGGTGGCCGAAGCCTGTTGCTAGGTCACTGCAGTGGGTGCAGAGCTGTTCATTGCCCAGGATCCTGGGAAATAGCAACAGGATCTTAAGGCTGCCTGGGTCTCCCCGAGTGGGAGAGTACACAGCCCAAGGCAGCAGGGGTGGACGTTGGGGGGAGTGGGACTGTCCACCGGCCCTACAGAGACATATTTACAGAGGGGAACTTAGCTGGGTTTCACTTCGAAGGCAGTTGCTTTACTTGAGGAAAGAGAGGAGGACATAAGTTATTGGGAAGAGGAAGATAGATGCCGTACAGGTGTGGTGGAAGGCTAGCGAAATCAGTGGTTCCTGAATGTGATGCGCGGCAAGTGTTTAAAGGTCTGCACAGAAATGAGAAAAATCCCACTGTCACGATTTCCTCTTGTAACTAGCTGCATTGATTCAACTTGAAGATGTACATTTTATTCTGAGATTGTGAGGTTTTCCTCTGTTTTCTTTTCTGACATGACAACGTCCTCTGTTTTGTGACATCATGGTAATTCCAAATATGAGGTGCCTGTCCTTTTAAGTCTTTACCAAAAGAAAAAGTGGACTAACCTGTATACGTCTTCAGTTATGTCCATACACTCAATGTGTATATGGAGATCTGTACATATACTCACACATGTGTACATATGTATCAATATGTATATGCACATGTACATAAATATCTATACACTACTTATATGAACATATACACATATAATTTTTTTCTTTTCTAAATTTAATGGTTAGTAATATCCTAAATATGGAAACCACAATATTTCCCAAACTGTCTTCTCCTGGGGAGGGAATATGATACATTCTGATTTACTAGCTCACAAGAAATCATGAGGTCAACAAATGGATGAGACAAGCAGTGGGATGAGTCAACTAGAGGAAAATTCCTGGTGCTTTTCTAGTATCCTTTTGTGTCCCAGAGAGCTGACAGTATTGCTGGGCATACAGGTGCACTCAATGGAAAAAGTCCTTCAGGTGGATTTCTTACTTATTTGAACATTTATTAAAAGTTTTCTTTAATTGCTATGGGGCATGGGGAGAAGACACCCTGGGTGAAATGTATCTTTATATTTGTTTTGGATATAAAAAATATTGATTTGTTATAAAGCATTGCTGTGCAAATCGGGATGGATTGAACTGGAAAAAAATTCAGCTAAAGGACTGAGAATGTGTGAAAATTTAGGCCACTTGCTGAAATAGGCTTAGGCTTTAGTCTACTCATTAGCAGCAGCTTTTCAAAGCTCTCCTTTCTTTTTTCACATCTTATTTGGCCCTGATTAAATCATATAGTGGAAGTATTCATACATCTAAAAGCAAACTGGGCTTTGAATGAATTCAGATGTTGTCATGGGGTTGCCCCGAATGGAAATTGAATATATTTTCAACAGTGGACCTACTAAATAATATTTAAGTCATCAGAAGTTCTTTCTTTCCATCTCTTTTCTTTTTAGGTTCTTGGTTTACATGAGCAGGAAGCCTCGGAGTCTGGACATTTCCATGAACACAAGGGCCACATTTGGAAACTGTTGGGATTAATTGGAGGCATCCATGGATTTTTCTTAATAGAAAAATGTTTTCTTCTTCTTGTGTCACCAAGTGCCGAGGTATAGTTTAAATTTTATTGATCTTTTATGTTAGGGCTTCATGATATTTGTCTTTCATTTCAGAAATACTTGTTCAAAAGTAATTAACATCTTCATGAGGTTGTCTGTTTAAGGGATGCGACTCCGATTTCTAGGACACACGGATCATTCTGACTGAGAGCTCCCCTACAAGCACGGTTATTAATTTTTCAAACATCTGTTGCTGGCCCATTACTATACTTATTACAGCCTCCTTTTTGACCTCCCTGGCTAGTTTAGAAACAGGAGAATAGTTCATGTCTGAGAATGAAGGGGTTTAAAGGCCTAGCTACCAATCTGTGTTTTGGGTATCTTTCTTAACCCAAAGCAAATTAACAAGCAAAGAAAAACTTTGAAAATTCCGAAAATTATGCGTCATTTCTATCTTAAGGACATTTAAAATTATGCAAACAAGAAGCTCAGGAGTGGGAATTCCAGCAAATCTTTTTTTCAGCTTGAATAATTGCTTCCATTGTACCTGCATTTGATCAGTTTCTACATATATGATGAAATGTAAAGTGCAGTGTGGCTTATTTTTAGATTTTGTTTCTTTTTGCTCTTATATATTTCCCTATAAGAAAATAGATGAACAGTTTTGTGGGATAGTTAAAAACATAAATGCTGGTAAACAAACAAAAAACTCCAGGAGACTAAAATAAACTTTCCCTACAAAGTCCTGCGATTCTGCAGTCTTCATGGTTTTCTACTTATTCCCTGACTTTCTTCCCATTCACATACTATAAAATGCTTGTACTCAGGGCAAACACTACTATCTTTTAAAAGACTTTTAAACAAACTTTTAAACAAGCAAACACTACTATCTTTTTTTTTTTACTCAGAAAACAAGTCTTTGTTAATTTCTATTAATTAGGTATTGTAGGTATAAGCAGAAGCAATATATGTTATAGTCATTTTCCTTGAGTAACTGATGCTACTGGTATTTTTTTTTAAACTTCTTTATTGGAGTATAATTGCTTTACAATGGTGTGTTAGTTTCTGCTTTATAACAAAGTGAATCAGTTATACACATACATATGTCCCCATATCTCTTCCCTCTTGCGTCTCTCTCCCTCCCACCCTCCCTATCCCACCCCTCTAGGCGGTCACAAAGCACCGAGCTGATCTCCCTGTGCTATGCGGCTGCTTCCCACTAGCTAGCTATTTTACATTTAGTAGCGTATATATGTCCATGCTACTCTCTCACTTTGTCCCAGCTTACCCCTCCCCCTCCCCATATCCTCAAGTCCATTCTCTAGTAGGTCTGTGTCTTTATTCCCATCTTGCCCCTAGGTTCTTCATGACCATTTTTTTCTTTTTTTTAGATTCCATTTATATGTGTTAGCATACGGCGTTTGTTTTTCTCTTTCTGACTTACTTCACTCTGTATGACAGTCTCTAGGTCCATCCACCTCACTACAAATAACTCAATTTCGTTTCTTTTTATGGCTAATATTCCACGGTATATATGTGCCACATCTTCTTTACCCATTCATCTGTCGATGGACACTTAGGCTGCTTCCATGTCCTGGCTATTGTAAATAGAGCTGCAATGAACATTTTGGTATACTATCTTTTAAAAGTCTTTTAAAAGACTACTGTCTTTCAAAATATCAGCACTTGTTGCTTATTATCCTCCCTAAATTTATTCTAAAATTCTATTTCATGCATCAAAAGTAAGGTGGTTTATGGATGGATAGAAGGATGGTAGATAGATAGATGGGTGATAAAATAGGTGTAATAAAATGTCAATGGTAGGATCTAGGGAGTGAATATCTGAGTGTTGACATCACAGTTCTTTTAGCTTCTTTGTATATTTGAAACTTTTCACAATAAATAGATTTTAAACAAAATTCTGTGGAAATTTTTTCTGTTTTAATGAATCAGGGTTGTTCTTTGGCCTGGGGCCCAAGCTAGGGTACTATAGTAATTCAGGAATTAGGAATGACAGTTTCAATCCCAACACTTTCTTAAAAACTTAGGAATCCCACTCTCTCTAAAAATTTAGGAACTGAACCTCCACAAAAGGAGTTCTAATCTACATAAGCATTGAAGACAATAATAAGATCCCCATTTATACACAATAGACTAGCATTCATGGACTGGAAAAACTAATTCAGAAAGCCAACATTTCAACTTATGCATAATAATTAGAAATGTAACCAGGTGGAAATGGGTGAAATAAATTCTGAACATTCAAAAATTATATTTTTTTCGATGGTCCTTGGACTTGTCAGGGAACTTAAAATGAGCTTTAAGAACATAATTGTAAGATTATGGTATTGTGTAAAAGAAAAGGAGTGTGAATATTTTAGAAGCTACAAGTACTTTAATTGGTGAATATCTTTCTGGAGATATTCATTTAGTAGTTACAGGGTACAATACAGTTTTGACGATCATCCTTTTGGTATCTCCATCAGAAAGGACTCACAATTTAATTTTGCAGTAAATAAAAAGACAATATAAAATTACCACCGTTCATGCCTTTGTAAATCATGACTAGAATTTTTGAGGTTACATGCTTTTTTTTAATTGAAGAATAATTGATTTACAATGTTGTGTTAATTTCTGCTGTACAGCAAAGTGACTCAGTTATACATATATGTTTTTTCATATTCTTTTCCATTATGGTTTGTCACAGGATACTGAATATAGTTCCCTGTGCTATACAGTAGGACCTTGTTGCTTATCCATACTATATATATTGGTTTGCATCTGCTAACCCCATATTTGCGGTTGCATTCTTAAACCATTTAGACTATGCATGATGTTTTAGGGCAGTCCTATGCCCTGAAACATTCATTTTAGCAAGTATTTATCCTGATGAAATTCTCCTAGTACCCTTTTGTTGTCATCCACCCCTTTGGCCAATAAGCAAAATGTTAAATAGAACTGTGCAATTGACAGAGGCTACACCTGTGTTCTTCTGGCTTCAGCACTAATTTTAAACCATCCTCATCCAGCAGGGCATGTCACTGGTTAATGGGCATATGGGACGTTCCAGCCATCTTGCGTTCAACACTGAATTAAGTGACCAGTCAGGCAGAGGCAAATCTGCTTCAACTATCCAGTTGGTAGGTTACTGACCTGAAGTATTCTACTGATTTGATTACCTTCCTTCCTTAATTCCTTGATAAATAGATGAGGATCTGTAGGCTGGATAAGTATTAATAGAATCCACTCTTGATTTGCCTATTCTTGATCATGATAAATCCTATTTGGAAAACTTTGCCAAACACCTGAAAGCTGTTTTCAAGGGTAAAATGCATTTTCCACAGATTCAAGTCACTGCTCTCTGCACCTCTTTGAAACACACGAGGATCAGATTGACATAATAAACATATCCTTAATCACTCCGTTTACAAGTTTTCATAAACCAGCCGACCTTGAGGTTTCTCCAGTCTGAGAAATCCTTAGTCATGACTAGGTGAGGCCAAATAAATGTTGAGCAAGGAGTTAGTTAGAGGACCTGAGAGTGGAGGGTTCATTTCGTAATGTAGGAGAGAAGTGATTCTGTCCAAGGAGATGTCTCATAGTAAGTGCCTTCTGTTACACTGAGTTTTCCACAACAGAGATCTTCCGTGTGAGTTCTCAAAACACAACCTCCAATCAGGTTCAAAACAATATTCCCATTTTAATTCTTAAAGTCATAAATAAAGGGACTGGAAAAATATGAAAATATATAACATAGTTAGAAAACGTGCCTCCTATAACCATGGCCTTGGGGGAGGGGGTTACAGTTCAAGAGTAGATTCCTGAGTAGAGAGAAGTAAGCTATTCCTGACACATTAACCTGGCAAAATACAAGTCTGGTAGTAGATTGCAGAGCTAGAGCTAACTCAAGGATGTGAACAAAAAATATGTCTTTACAAAAGCCTTATTGTGTTTATTGTTTAGATACGTCACATGTGGTTTGAAAGAAGATAACTTCAGGCTGAGATTAGTTTTTAAATCACTTTAATGCTGACCTCATTTCTTCTGTGTGAATGAAGGGTCCAGAGCCCCAAGATACAAGCACATCTCGGATGTTAACTCAATGAGTTTAGAACGATTTGACTACTCTAGCTCACTAATAATATACTCACCATTTCTTTTGTTATTTAAGCTGCAAGATCAACCTAAAGAGAAATAGAAATAATTTGAACTTTTAGGATTGTTTGATGGGTCCAATTTCCTGTTTTTTTGTCTTTTTTTTTTAGTTATTTCTGAGATATACATTTTGAATTTCCTGGTTTTTTTGTTTGTTTTTTGCGGTACGCGGGCCTCTCACTGTTGTGGCCTCTCCCGTTGCGGAGCACGGGCTCCGGACGCGCAGGCTCAGCGGCCATGGTTCACGGGCCCAGCTGCTCCGCGGCATGTGGGATCTTCCTGGACCGGGGCACGAACCCGTGTCCCTTGCATCAGCAGGCGGACTCTCAACAGCTGTGCCACCAGGGAAGCCCCGAATTTCCTGCTTTTTAAGGAAATTTTTTAAGGAAGAGGAACTCACAGATCTTTCCAGTCGTCAAAGGAGTTTTAGGTATTTGCCTCTAAATTCCTTTAGATACTGTGACAATATATAGCTTTTTGGAAAAAAAAATCCTGGAATAAATATCTGAACTCCTGTCTTTTAATAGTCTTTTGATCTTAATCAGGCTTTGATATAACATAATTTTTTAAAAACCCCACATTTTTCTTTTGTTTCTAGATCCACCAATTTCAGGCAAGAGGCCTGTCTACCTCTTCTAATCCGTATCCTTCAGATCCTACCTTCTCAGCCATCCTTCTCCAAAAATAGCCCATCGTTACATCTTTTGAATAACTGCTGTTATTCTAACATGTGAATGTTAAGTTTACTTTCTCTGTTTACATTAAATAAAAAGAGGCCTATGTCTCACATTAAATTTGTCTCAAAGTTTCCACAATTTGGGGTGATAGGAATATGCTTCTAAAAGGACATGTTCCATAGACAGATAAGAAGTATTCTTTTCACACAATAGAACAAGAATCTTAGGCCTAGGGAGGGAAGGTGTCTTTCCTGAAATTGAACCATGAGTCAGTCTCTGAAATAAAATCATATCATCTCAACTTGTAGAAGTCAGTTCCAAAATCTCACCTACCTGTCATGTGAAAGGATGAAAAATCTTTTAAAATTGTATTCTTTTGTAAGTTTGTTGATCTCCTTTCTCAGTCAGCAAGTTTTTTGTTTTTTTTCTTTTCCTGACTGGAAACACCACAGAAACAGCATCTTACGCTACGATGAATGAAATGAAGTGTTGGGTTTGCAATGGTTTCTTCTCCACAATCTACTTAAAGATCAGAAGAAATTCTAGATCCACAGTCTACTTACTGTACAGGAGCAGGGCCAACTGAGGTCAAGAATCAAGAATCATTTTTTTTTCCTACGGCTTGGGTTTCATACAGGCTTCCATAATTTAATAATGATTTACAGACTATCTAAGTAGCCTCTAGCTCTCTATGGAAGACTCTGAGCTATGTAAGAGTGCTATTTCCATCTACATGTAGATAGTGGGAAAAACATGCTTGCAGACTCTTGGCTCTGCCGTCTGTGTTTGTCTATGAAATTGAAAAGTTCTAATGTACTCCGGAGGATCAGAATGTCTTTTGATAATCAACGTAACTCTTCATGTTTCATTTTTCGATAAAATGATGACTGTTGCTTATCATTCATATTTTATTTTTTAATTTAAAATAGAAAGGCCTGGAAGATGCACAGGCAGCTGAAATTCCTATAGGCAGTCTGAACGCCCCCAGCAGAAAATGTGAGTACCAATTTTAAAAATCCAAACATTAAATATAGGAAGTACCATAGAAAGAGGTTGTTTCTGTTTTGAAATAAATATGTGAAAACCATGTAAATTTCATACTGGGTACGTATTTCATTATTAAAATTTTGCAATGAAATTTTTAATAAGGGCTCATTCCTATCAGTCTTTGAAACCTACTACACATTAATATCAATGTTACTTCATTCTTTAAAAATGTTTTCCCCAATGGCTTAAAACTGATCCTCTGGAAACTTCGATTAGTGTAAATACTTACGTGGTTATCAAGGCTCATTTAAAATCTTGCTTACCTGATGATTTGAGCCTTTTACTTCCCGTGAAGCCTGGAGACAGTACTGTTTTTTTGGTCTTCTATCACAGTGTACTGATAATTCATCACAAATGTCTATCTCATTTATGATATTGTCGTTAACATGGTGGAGTTCAAATCAGTGCTATCTCGTTATTCACATCTTATGCTATAACTCATTTGTTTGTATAATTTGCATCCAGTCGTCTTCTTTCTATGATTTTCCCTATTTCTGAATTTGATTAGCCAATTTTGGTCAGGACTTTATTCCCTTTTGCTCATGCTTCTGAATGATTCTTAGAACTTTTCTTTTTTAAAAGGTCTGTGTTGGTTTTCATCAGTTGCTCCTGAATCTTTGCCCCATTTATCTCACTGATATTACTCTTTTGTAAACACACTTCTCAATAGTTTAATGTTAAGCAGCCATGATTTAGTTATGCCCATTCTATCAGAATAAGTTAGTTACCTGAGAAGAAAAAGAGGTATTTATTGAATACTTATTATATGCCAGGCAGAATGCTAAACACATTCTGGATTATCTCATTTAATGAGATATGGATTATCTCATTTAATCCTCTTAACACTTTACTGAAGTAAGAATAATTAATATTCAAATTACACAAATGAAGAGACCAGTCATTAGAGAGGGTAAGCCACTGCCCAGGACTACATAGCTACTAAACTCTAGCATTGAGGAACTAAGAAATGCTAATGCAGCAACAATTTCCTTGTGATCATTCATTCAGGCATGCATCCCTGTATTTTTTCACATTCTTTCATTCATTTAAGAAATGTTAGGGCTTCTTGGGTGGTGCAGTGGTTAAGAACCCACCTGCCAATGCAGGGGACACGGGTTCGAACCCTGGTCCAGGAAGATCCCATATGCCACGGAGCAACTAGGCCCGTGCGCCACAACTACTGAGCCTGTGCTCTAGAGCCCGCGAACCACAACTACTGAAGCCCACGCACCTAGAGCCAGTGCTCTGCAGCAAGAGAAGCCACCGCAATGAGAAGTCCGTGCACCACAATGAAGAGTAGCTGGCTCGCCACAACTAGAGAAAGCCCACGCACAGCGGCGAAGACCCAACACAGCCAAAAATAATAAATAAATTAAATAAATGATTTTAAAAAAATGTTTGAGGATGTTTTAGGCACTGTGATTGCACGGGGGAATAAAATTAGGAATGGTCTTTATCCTTAGGTTGCAATGTAGTTGAGGATATAAATGCTAATAAGAACAAACAAGGTGGTAACAATCACTGTTCTGAATGTGTTTGATGTTTTCACGCCTGTAACTTATTTATATGATTCAAAATATGTAATTACGTAGTCTGTCCAATGCTTTTTTCAGGACATTGGTAGTGATATTTTTCCTTGTAAATATTTAGTTCCAGGAGAAATTTTAGAATGCCAGGCACCCAGAAGGTATATCAGAGACATTTCTTTGTATTTGTTTTTAGAAGAAAGGAAGTGGAAAGAAGGCTACACCTAGTCAAATTAGGAGCAGAGAGTGGCTGTAATAATGGAAGTGGAAGTAATAATGATGGTCTTATTCAAATATTTTGTAGACCTGATATCTTTCTACTTCAGATATCCATCTTGGCATACAGAATGATTAGTGAACAAATCCAAATTCAATTATGCAACTGCCCCTTTTGCCAGGGACATATTGAATTAGCTTCAAATATTTGATTACTTGTTTCATATTACCTCACTGGTGGAACTCAGGATGTGAAAGTCCTATCCACAGTCTGATTTAAATAAACAAAAAGCAGCACGATACAAGATCCAGCCGGGGTATTACCATGGAAAACCTCTGCTAAGTCAGAAATGTGGAACTCGAAATGACTTCCATGTACCGAAGGAAAGGTGAAATATTATTGATAGTTCTGTAATGAGTACATTGATTTGCCAGTGAACGCTTGTCTTACCTTCCACTGAGTAATGTTTCAGTTGTCTTAACATGCACAATGTGCTCCTTATTGTTTATATGCAAATATGTGTATTTGCCTTGCGGCTTGTTACATGGCCATGATCTGACATTTAGAAACCCATCATCAGAGGTAACAAAATAATAGGCAACAAAAATAGGCTGCAGTGTTTCTTGGCAAAGTATAAATTGGGTAAAGGTTTTCCATCCAAATATATGCCGTTAATATCAAAACTGCATGTAGGCATACGCACAGGCACGGATTGGAAATCACAATTTATTTGTATGCTGCAGTGTTGTCACATGGATTACTTTAAATTATTTGATTTTATTTCCACAAAGAAGAGCTTTACTTCCGAAAATTGGCAGGAACAGCTGAGTGACCTGTTTGCATTTTTAGGCTCAGAGAGCTTCCAGGCAATGCCAATAAGAACTCTCTGAATTCAGTACTTTGATATTTATTCTGTATTTTTATGACTGTTGCTTAAAATCTTCTCATTTTTGTTGAAGGATGAAATGAATTAGGAAACCACCAGAATGACAGAACTGAGTCTCACCACGATGGTTCTAAATAAAGCATGATTTTGAGATGTAAATGCATGGCATGTCTTTCCAACACAGGCAATACACTTATCTCCTGGCTGGTAGTCTGGGCTAGATCTGCTGTTTACTGAAGTTCCTTATTTCACAGTGTGGGCTATGAAATAAGTCAAATCATATCCCCCCAGTAAACCATATTACAGTGCAGTCCCTCCACAGTCTTAGACCAGGTAACAGAAACCAGAAGGTAACCTCTTCCTACTTTTATTGAGTGTCCAGTTATTAGAATATTGTGGGCAGTTCTAATAGTAACAATAGCAACTCCTAACACCTGTCACACAGTATACATCAACTGAGTAATTAGACTACAGCAATTGACTTTAATGGCTGTTCTTATCAAATGGTATACCTAGGTAGTTCACTGTCGGAATATGTGTTATCCCTGGAATACTTTTTGTATTTGTTAATGGTTCCAACCCATAGTACTAATACACAGTTTTAGGTTTTTGAAAACAGAAATTCTGTCCGTCAAAAGCTTGAACCCAACTGTGATCTAATTATTTCATTAATTAAACCCATTATGGTCCAGTTTATTTCATTGGCTGTCTACTAATCAGATAACGTAAATAACGTAATAGAAGCGCATGAAGACAGCTTCTCTTCATTTCATTCCAACGTCTAGTTGGTCTAGTCGGAAAGACAGAACATTCAGTAAATGTTCCAAAGCTGACTTTGGGATCGGAAGGGATGCAAGCGGTTCTGCCGTGGTCACATTTGGGGAGTGAAGGAGGCAGTAGGGGAGGGTGGTTAGCACCAACCAGAAAGGGGAACGATCACAAAGTGGCAAGAGGTTGACAGTTGACTCCAGGAGACTGACACGAGGGGCAGTCTGACTCAGGGGACAGTTTCAGAAAATAGACTCCATTTTCATGGCATTCTGCCCCGAGGGTCTTAAATTATTTAAAAATGCTTCACAAAAGACATTAT
This sequence comes from Lagenorhynchus albirostris, assembly GCF_949774975.1. NCBI lineage: Eukaryota > Metazoa > Chordata > Mammalia > Artiodactyla > Delphinidae > Lagenorhynchus > Lagenorhynchus albirostris. Next base: position 188,112,048 of record NC_083095.1, read on the forward strand.
GTGGAAAGGTCATCGAATGCATTTTGGAAAGTTATAACAGTGTTATTTTTATCTTCTCTTGGCACAGCTGAACAGGATAGAAGAGCGAATGCCCTAACATCTCATAATTAGTCAGACCCATTAGAAAAATGGTGACCATAAATCCGTGTGTCATATCGGTTGCCGTATTCACATCTCCGGTCCTGACCTATTTTGAAAGCTGAGACAAAGTGGAGTTACTTAATCTGGTGCAATTTAAGAATGTCGAGGCTGGAGGGGAAAGTTGATCGTAACTGAAGGATTCCATGAACTATGTAGTGCTTTGTTAATGCTTCTTACACCTTTTTTTGGTTCTTTAGGCAAAACCATTAGCTTGTTAGCAATAATGATCCTGGTTGGGGACAGCCTGCATAATTTTGCAGATGGCCTAGTCATAGGAGCAGCCTTCTCATCTTCTTCCGAGTCAGGAGTGACCACAACAATTGCTATCTTGTGTCATGAAATTCCCCACGAAATGGGTAAGTCTGACAGTAGAATCACTCTTCCTGCTTGCTGAGAAAATCATAATATATTTCTAGCCATGGTTTACTAGGCTGCTTTTTCCAACACATGATTGAAAGATGAATGCTTTCTGTTCATAATTTATTTAAACCATCAAAAGCAAAGAACTAGAAAAAAAAATTCCTGTACCTCAAGATAGAATTCAATTAGACCCATTTATGATATTTCCTGGATCCAGAAGTGACTCTTTTTGGATTCTGGAGAATTCTATATGGGAAACAGTCATTAAAGGTGGGGGGAAGGGATAAATTAGGAGGTTGGGATTAAGATATACACACTACTATATATAAAATAGATAATCTACAAGGACCTGCTGTATAGCACAGGGAACTCTGCTCAATACTCTGTAATAACCTATATGGGAAAAGAATCTAAAAATCAATGGATGGGGCTTCCCTGGTGGCGCGGTGGTTGAGAGTCCGCCTGCCGATGCAGGGGACGCGGGTTCGTGCCCCAGTCCGGGAAGATCCCACATGCCGTGGAGCGGCTGGGCCTGTGAGCCATGGCCGCTGGGCCTGCGCGTCCGGAGCCTGTGCTCCGCAGCGGGAGAGGCCACAGCAGTGAGAGGCCCGCATATGCAAAAAACAAACAAACAATGGATGTATGTACATGTATGACTGAACCACTTTGCTGTACAACTGAAACTAACACAGCATTGTAAATCAACTATACCCCAATACAAAATAAAAATTAAATTAAAATACTGGCATAATAAAAAGATTCTTTAATTTTTTTAAAAAAACGTCATCAGAAACTTTAAAATCTGCATATTAAATGTGGGACAAACATTAATAGGAGAACTTTTGATCCATTATGTCAGCAAACAGGCCAGTGAGATAAAATAACATTTAAATTAAAGCCAAACCATGGTTTCATCAACCTGATTTGCACAAAATGTCTAAAGCCAAGTGTAACATTGAAATGACAGGCGTATGGTATCAGATTCATGTAAGACCCTTTTTCTGGATAATCTTACTAACCCATGTAATTCAAATCCTGCCTCCCAGGAACCAAGAGGAGACGGAGTAGACATTTCTGAAACAGGTCCAGAAGGAGGAGAGGCTGGTCCCAGGCACACGTGTGCCCTAGAGAGAGGGCTCTTGTCAGTCACTCTTATCTCACTTTCACATTTACATTGCCCACTTGGGCCACCCCTGACCTCTTGGGTTCTGTGTCTATTGCCCAAAGTCCTGTCACTGATCATCACTGACCCATTGCTCTCTAAGGAGTTTATCCAAGGTCCTTCCTGAATCCGTTAAGACATACCTGGTCTGGGGGCCATATTGTATGGTCCTATTTTAGCTACTATGATAAAACCCAACAGAGGAGGGTGACAGTCTGCGACAGGCCAGCGAAAATGTCTGAAGACCTGTTCATAGGATTAATTACGCAGTAGAACTAGGAAACTGAGTCCCCAGGCTGTCTCTTTTTTAAAATTTTTTATTGAAGTCTAGTTGATTTACAATGTTGTGTCAATTTCTGCCGCATAGCAAACTGGCTCAGTTATACACATATAGACATTCTTCTCTATATTCTTTTCCATTATGTCTCTTTATTGAACTTCAACCTCTTCTCAATCCCAAAACTAAGAAATAGAGCCTCTCAGATTACAAGATCATTCTTCTTTTGGAGGAAAAGTGTAGAGGGAATAAGGTCGTTTTTCTATAATTAAGGCAGTAAAACATTTTCTAAAGGAAAAATTTGTTTTCCTAACCAACTTTTGCCATGATTTAAAAATCTCCTTAAGTCATTTTCTCTTTCTCCATAGCAGTTCCTGCCTAAGTAAAAAAAGAAAAGCCTATATAATGTTTACTGCCTTGGGATTTTGCCTGGCAAGTTTCCAGGTAAAAAGCTTTAGAAATCCCAGGGCAGCAAGTACTTCATTTTGCATTTGTCTCAGTTGAATATGTCACAGGACATTAGGAAGTAGAGAGTATGTCACAGTTCTCTCTGTATACACTATCTTCCAGAGCAGTAAAAGGAACAGAACTCTTGAAATGTAACTTCCTGAAGTATTATGAGTTAGGCTATAAATCCTAGAGAAATATAGGAAAGTGTTTTATTAACTGATCATTCAGTGTTACTTATAAAATTGGCCCCAGTTGCTGAAATTTGAAACAGATAGCACACGAGTTGAACAAAGGCATCATCCGTTAAATGATAATTCTAGTTTCTTTTCCCTTAAATTTCAGGAGACTTTGCTGTGCTCTTAAGCTCTGGACTTCCTATTAAGATTGCCATCCTGATGAATTTTATAAGTGCTTTAACTGCCTTCATAGGACTGTATATTGGGCTCTCGGTATCCGCGGATCCATGTATTCAAAACTGGATCTTAACAATTACTGCTGGGATGTTCTTATATTTATCCTTGGTGGAAATGGTAAGCTTTGTGGTTTTTCTATTTTGTTTTTCCAAACACTAAAAATGCAAAACAGAGGAAAAGCAGCAAAACGGAAGGGTCGATGGGGAGAAGAGAAGAAGGATATAGACAAAAGTATAAAAGAGTAGGGAAATACTCTGTGCAATCCAAGAAGGTAAGTGGTAGGCAGAAGAAACATAATTTGAGATTCAGAGAATATTGACGTTCTTTTAGCTGAAATTAAGTGGAATGATTGAAACCTTTATAATTGTCAAAAAGTGATTGTCATTTCATTCTGCTCCAGCTTTGCATCTATAAAAGATGCCTATACTTCCAGCTGAAAAGTTCTGTTAAACAGCCAGCCATTTTGTTTATACATAAGAAAATATTTCAACTGAATTTGTCATTAAATTAAAGAGCTCTTTGGCTTAATGAACCAACCCTATCTTTAAGTTGCCAGAGCGCTATCATGCTGCTGAAATGAGAAAGATGATTATAGTATTGAGTCTCTAAAATTGCAATATATTTTTCCTGAAGAGGTCCTTGCTGACATTAATGGTTAACTCAATCATCACGTTTCATCCCCTAGAATCTGAATTGAACCTGGGAAATTTCACTTTTTTTTTTTTGCCTCTTAAGTTCTGTTCTCTGCAAGATAAACCAGTTTTTTAAGGTCACCTTCTATTAGATTGTTTACAACTTACATGTCTTAAGATAAAAGTCATAATGATTTTCCTGTCTCATGGGCGGGAATAAGGCAAATTAAAATGGCATAAATTAACAAAAGAAATATATATTTTTAAAAATCACCCATTTTTTAAAAGAAGTCTTTATTGAATTTGTTACAGTATTGCTTCTGTTTTATGGTTTGGTTTTTTTGGCCACAAGGCATGTGGGATCTTAGCTCCCCAACCAGGGAACGAACCCTCACCCCCTGCATTGGAAGGCGAAGTCTTAACCACTGGACCGCCAGGGAAGTCCCAACAAAAGAAATATTTAAGACTTAAAATCAATAGAAAGCCAATCTGATGAGAAATAAAACATGTGATTACATGCATCCTGGAGCAGAAACGTAAAATAAACAATCTTGAAGGTCATATGTGGAACAGGGCCATTGGGGTTGACTAGTGATTTGGCAGAAACTTGCGATTGTCCTGGAAGTACCTAAAGAGACTGTTTCATAAGGGAAAAAATCTGGAAGGCAGGAACCTGGGCTTATACAACCAGAAGAGTGCATTCTATAAGCAGAATTCAAGAAGCGGACTCTTCAAGTAAAACCACCATCTTAAGCTGCGCTGTGGGGACTTCCCTGGCGGTCCAGTGGTGAGGACTCCACCCTTCTGCTGGGGCTTGGGTGGGGAGGCACGGGTTCAATCCCTGGTCAGGGAACTAAGATCTCCTATGCCTGTTGGCGCACAGCCAAAAAAAAAAAGAAAAACCCACTGTAAATGCTTCTGACTTTTTGGTGGTCTTTTTTTTTTTTTTTTTTTTTTGCGGTACGCGGGCCTCTCACTCTTGTGGCCTCTCCCATTGCGGAGCACAGGCTCCGGACGCACAGGCTCAGCGGCCATGGCTCACGGGCCCAGCTGCTCTGCGGCATGTGGGATCTTCCCGGACCGGGGCACGAACCCGCGTCCCCTGCATCGGCAGGCGGACTCCCAACCACTGCGCCACCAGGGAAGCCCTGGTGGTCTTTCTTCATTCTCATGAGATTCAAGTATATGAGGTAAACACCAAAATGTACTTTCATATTTGGAAATGTTCTTACATATCGTCTATGATACTCGGGGAATTCCCTAATCTTGATAGTGAATATAGTCAAAGGTGCAGCTGATTCTACCCATCTTTTCTGAACCCCGGTCCCCAACCCGCAATCAGTGTTAGAGAATCCCGCCATCCTTCCACTTTGAGAAATCCGGATTTCTCACCTTGTGTGACTTAGAAAGCACACGGCCACTCATCACTGACTGTCGTGAGCTGCCTTTTATGTAAAATGTCTGTAGATCCGTCCTTAAGTTCACTCTGGAGCCTCCGAATTTTCAGCTCTGCATTTCTTTTTTTTAAAACGTCTTTATTGGAGTATAATTGCTTTACAATGGTGGGTTAGTTTCTGCTTTATAACAAAGTGAATCCGTTATACATATACATATGTCCCCATATCTCTTCCCTCTTGGGTCTCCCTCCCTCCCACCCTCCCTATCCCACCCCTCCAGGCGGTCACAACAGCTTTGCATTTCTAATTCCTTTTTTCTTTAGGAGTTCGTCGGGGGCAGTTGCTGTATTCTTTTGAAGTTGATTTTGTGTTTTAACACAGTGTAGTCTCTCTTCAAGTATGATGGATGTGTATGTCCGTAGTTAGTCCTTTCTCTTTGTCTCCTAAAATTGACCTGAAAAGATTATCGAGAACCATTTGAGCCCTAAGCTAGACATCATTTTCCCCTCGATGTTTCTTCTCCCAGTCTTGTAAGGATAAAGAATTGCTTGTAAGAAAACAATATGGCTGACATCCTATGACATTCTAACTAGAAGAAATCCTGACCTTATTGCAAATTACTATTGGCCAAAGAAAAATCAGTGTCCTGGCAAAAAGACAGGAAAGAAAATCCTCTGAGTTTCTTGGGGCTACTTCCTATAATCCAGGTCACCTGCTCTCACGGCCTTTTGAGTAACTTCTAAACAAATACAGCTCTTTCACATAGTGGCAAGTTTAACTGTTGTACTCTGGGGCCATGCCAAAGAAAATACTTTTTTGTCATTTCAAGGGAAGAAAACAAGGTTTCAAGACTCTGTACAACAGCAAAGAAAATAAATGACGGCCACTAAAGGGTAAGGGGGAATACTTTCATTCACTGGCCATTTACCAAATTCTGGAAATTTACCAGGCATCTTCTGAGCAGGGTTAATGTGAAAAGATTAGCTAGATTTTTGCTTTGCTTATCTGTTTCAAAGAAATTGGGTGTGTGATTTCAAACTCCTAAAAGGAAAAGAACTGGGGGCAAAAATGGGGCCGTTAGCAATGATGCCAGCAAAGCAGAAAGTCTTCACCAGGCAAGTCTGCCAGCCTAAAATTCTCCCGAGTGGTATCGCCTGATCCAAGCACATCACCTCTCAGTTCCATCGAATGGTTTCTAAAGTACGTTAAGAATGAACGCAGCTCTGGGTGGCCAGAGGAAATTCATTCGCTATTATAAAGATCCATGTGCTAGACTGGGTTTCCCCAAAGCAGAGCCTAAGACAGAGGCGTGTGTGAAGTCAGTCAACTTGGGAGGTGATCCCGGGGAGCAGAAGTGAAGGGCAGGCGGAGTGAAACAGAGGAGGATAGAAGGTCAATAGAACAATGGGTTTTTATTAAGTTCAATACCACCGTGGGGCATCCGCCACACAGGACCTACTGAGGGGGCGTCTGTCCCCATTGTTCGTTGGTCCCATAAGCATCACCTCCCACATTTCAGATGATACATGCCTGAGTGCCAAGGGAGTTCCCTGGCAGTGCCATGCCATCACGCTGAGGAGCCCAGGGCAAGAGAAGGAGGAATGTAGTGTAGACCTGAAACAAGGCTTCGTGCAGGACTAGTTAACGCCCTCTTGGAAATGGTGTCTGCCGCAGTAGCTGGGGTGAGAGATGGGCTGAAAGAATATGAAATAGCACACACGTGCTGGCCATTAACAGTTGACCCCATCCACCACTCAGATATGCTTCTGGTCCTTCACTTTGGAATTCCATCTATACCAAAGCCCCTGCAGAGCGGTAGACAGCAAAAGTCTCCACAAAGACTTAATACAAGGTAGTTAGTGGAAACAGTCTCTAAACCCTACTGCTCTTGAGGCAGTATTTGATATTCATGATCTCCGTCCTTCCAGCAGACAATCTTGATTCTCCCCACCTTCAGGCAGCACTGTGGCTGACCTTGATTTCATTCCTGGTAGGACACCCAGATCTTCCCTGAGGGATCCTCTTTGTCTTTGTCAGGCCATAGCTCCTGTGGTTGCCTGTTCACCATTGTCACCAGGCATGGAAACACCAAGAAAGGCTCCAAGGAATTCTCAGGTTTCCAGATACGGTCCTTGCTTACTCCATTGGGTAGCAATCACCCTACTCCTCATGGGAAACCACTGACGATTGTTCCCATCAGCATAATAACTTTTTTCTCTGTTGGTTGATACATTAGCATGAGATGCTCAAGTGACCAGGTGGTAGACATAACTTCAAGTTCAGTGGAAACATTCCCTGGTGTATTCTCCTCAAGAACAAGGATCTGTGTGATCTGATGGTGCTGAAGTTTGCAGGAACGGGAAGCACAAATTCTAAAAGCAGAAAAACTGGCAATGATTATATACTATTGCTTCATGATTTTGCCTATTGTTTCTGTTCTTATTTCTATTATTTCCTCCCTTCTACTCACTTCGCATTTAATTTTCTGATCATTTTCTGGCTTCATGAGGTGGAACGATGTATCATTGATTTTAAGCGTTTTCTCCTTTTCTAGTATAAGCATTTAAAGCTGTAAATTTCCCTCTAAGCACTGCTTTGCTGAGTCTCATGTATTTTGATATGTTCTGTTTCCAGTACTGATCATTTTGAAATGTTTCTAAACATTCACAACATCTCATGATTTTTTCTTATTTGACCCATGTACTGTGTGAAAGTATGTTGCCTAATATCTCAATATTTATAGCTTTAAAAATATCTTTTAGTTACTTTAATTCTTGCAGAGTCAGAGAATATACCTTGTATTATTTTAGCCCTTTGAAATATTCTGAGACTTTTTGTATGGCCCAGAATAGGGTCTATCCTGGTGAATGGCCCCATGTTCACTTGAAAAGTACGTGAGTGCGACTGCTGTGGGATGAGGGGTTCTGTGAATGTCAGTTAGATCAGGCTGGGTGATAGTGTTATTCATATTTTCAAATTCCATGATGATTTTTTTTCTCCACTAGTTCTGTTAATTATTGAGGGAATGCTTGAGGGAGTTAGAATACAGACCTAACTTTGTGGGTTTCCCTATTTCTTTCTTAGTTCTATCAATTTTGCTTCATGCATTTGCTACTCTGATATTAGATGCATGCATATGTGGGGCTGCTACATCTTCTTAATTGAATTGATACTTTTATCACCGTGAACGATCCCTCTTGATCTCTGGTAAAAGTCCTTGTCCTGAGTCTTCTTTGCCTGTTGTTAATATAGTCACACCTGCTTTCCTGCTTGCTATTTGCACAGAATATGGAAAGTAAGTGGTAGGGCTTTGAAAGAGTATTTGAAGTGACGTAACAGGAGAAATGTCTGATACAATCAGCAGTGTCTGTGATGCATATGTTAATATCCATGTATCTTGTTTATCTTATTTCCCTAAATCTTATTTAAAACAAATCTATTGGTTTGTGATCTTTTTCATACTCCCATGTTTGCTACAAAGATTTCATGAGATTTGTTCTTTATAGATATAATAGCCCCTGAAAGATATACATGTTCCAGTCTTGGAAGCTTGTGAATATGTTATCTCACATATGAAAAGAAACTACGCAGGTGTGATTAAGGTTTAGAATCCAGAGATGGGAAGATTACCCTGGATTATCTGGGTGGTCCCAACCTAATCACCAGTTGTTAAAAGTGGAAAACCTTCCCCAGCTGTGGTCAGAGAAAGATATGTGACGACAGAAAGGTCAGAGAGATTTGATGTTGCTGCATTTGAAATTGGAGTTAGGGGGCCAGGAGCCCAGGAATGCAGGCAGCCTCTAGGAGCTGGAAAAGACAAAGAAACAGATTCTCCCCTAAAGAATCCGAAATGGAAAAATATGTTACCAAATTGAGGTCCGGCTGCTCCCCGCTCGAAAATCAATACCCGAGAGGCAGTTGTTGGTAGAAAGGAAAATTGCTTTTAATCAGAATGCTGGTGATCTGGGGAGATGATTGACTCAGTGTCCCCCAAAAACCATCTGCTTGGCCATGAAAGTTTTTAAAGGGAAAAACGGAGGTAATCTCAGTTAATCATTGAGATGGGGGGTCAGAGTCGTCACCCTCTCCCACTGCATGCAGGCTTGTTGACTTCTTGTGATGTTTCTTTAGATGCTGTCTTGTTCACACAGTTTGTCCACACTGTTTGTTCATGAGATTACTGAAGGGGAAGCAAGGGAAGAGATCTGGTCACCTGTTAATTACTTACTCTTCATTTCTACTTCTTTGATCTACAGAAAGAACCAACAAGTTAGGCAAGGTATTGTGTGAGCACAAGATCTGATAGGTGTGCTAGGGCTGGAGATGAGTAGAGCATGGGGGTGCCTGATTGAAAAGTTAGTTACAGCGTAGCTTTGCTGAGTGGACAAGAAAGGGGGTTTCCTGCTGTGGGTCGTTTCCTGCAAAGAGCTGTTTACAAATCCCACCCCCCTCAGATATCATTCCATTTCTATGGGATTAGGGATGAAGGTCCCTCTTCTGTAGCTGCTTCATGCTGTGAAAGGGCCTCGAGGTCTTAGTGTGAAAGATATTGACATGGGTTTGAAGCATCTCTTGGCTGACAGCTTCAGTTGCCCGTTTACATATACAAGCAGAAAAAGTTACAATTATTTTGATGCCTACAAAGATACAGATTATTATGAGCAATAGTGTTAATCCCATTCTCTTAAGGCCAGTGCTTGGAATTGTGCCATAGATTCAGTTCTGCTCAAGATGGAGCAGCTCATGTCATGACTGCAGTCTGGTCGTCATACAGTTACTTCCCTCTTGTGGCAATTACGGTATCTGTAAAACAATTCAGGAATGTGCATCAGACACTGTCTGTGACCCTATTATCCTAATCATTAACTGCTTGAACCTGCTCTTTTGTGACCCAGGAAGACCTGGGAGATGTTAGCTTTTCTACAAACAAGAGGCAGAGGACATGAAGGGGCCTTTTTACTTGGGGGGAGGGAGCCCACAGGGTTCTGCTCGGTTCCAAACACATTGATTTTAGCCTGGTGAGACCCAAGTCAAATTTCTGACCTACAGACTGTAAGATAAATTTGTGGGGGATTTTTGGGGTTTTTTTGTTTGTTTTTCTGCGGTACACGGGCCTTTCACCGTTGTGGCCTCTCCCGTTGCGGAGCACAGGCTCCAGACGCGCAGGCTCAGCGGCCATGGCTCATGGGCGCAACCGCTCCGCGGCATGCGGGACCTTCCCAGACCAGGGCACTGAACCCGCGTCCCCTGCATCGGCAGGCGGACTGCCAACCACTGCGCCACCAGGGAAGCCCAAATTTGTGTTGTTTTAAACCCCCAGGTTAGTAGTGCTTTGTTAACAGCAGCCATAGAAAACTAATGTCTCTGTGCTACTAACCTTGGTTTAGATGTGCTCGGGAACAGAGGCAGCTATGTAAGAGCTTCTCATTCGAAGTCTGAGAACTGAAAATTCCTTCTAAGAAAATTCCCAGAACTAAAAAAATCAGGAAGATTTCTCATAGCCACCATCTCTAAAGTTTATAAAATCTCTCAAATAGAAGGAAAAGACCAGCCCTGGAAGTACTGTTTTTTTCAGCAGTTTGGATAAGAGAGGCTTTATTTTTAACGATATGATTTATTATTTAAAGAATAAGTTAATTCATTTTGAAGAGCATTAAGCAGGTTATGCCAAAGAAAGGTTTGTTTTGGATCCGAAACAAGATTCAAACCTTTAGGCACTTTTCCTAAGGTTTTAAATCCTGCAAAACTGTTTCCATAGCAACAAGCCCATAGAAATCTCAAGGGGCTATCATGATGGATGTGACTGGAGATGTCTCTAGAATGGGGATAACTGCACAGCTGCCTAGGATCTAGTATGTTAATAGCCTCCAAGCTGATAGTGGAGGAGCTGTAACTCAGAGAAGTAGGTACAGAAGAAGGAAGTGCCTACCAATTCATGCCAAAGCAAAAGAAACTCTCATGCCCCCTCCGTGTACATCACAGGGAATTAATTGAGGATATACCTTATTTCCAGCCCTCTCCCTCCACCAGTCTTTCTCACTACATAAATCTCTGGGTTGCTTCCTCTTCTGCTCTGCACTTGGGTTTTTTATTTTGGTTTTTTGTTTGTTCGTGTTTGGTTTTGTTTTTTGTTTTGATGCTCTTTTAAAACCTCTTTTCACTGACATCATAATGGCAGAGGAAACAGTAAGATTGAAGAGGAATCACTTAGAGCAATTTGCTTATCTACCTTCTTCTGGAAATAATATCCTCCAAGTAATATCACAGCCACCCTTTTGCCTGGAGCATTTTCCAATTACCAGATAATTTTCTTTGTATGAAAGGCAGGGTAAAGAATAGTTTGAATTTTTGAACTTAGATCCTCTGCTTTGAAAATATACCCCAACACAGAAAAAACAGATCCCTCTATGAAGCCCACTCAGTAAATAGGATTATCAACAGTCCAGATGAAGGGCATTCATTGGCTTCTCTACAATTATTTTAGTCTAGTAAATATAACAGCTTTAAGATTGTGAATTGGGTAAAAAGAACATAAATTGACTGACAAAAGGGCCACCCTCCTAGCTAGGTTTCTCATCTTTTTAAAAGCAGGTGCCTGTAATATTAAGCTATTCCTACACGTTTAGGATATTTTGGTCCTATTCCCTGTTCCCATCATGCTTTCTTTATCTTTCAATTTATTGCATTTGATTGAGTCTTTCTTTCTCAGAGAACTTTAAATAAATCCAGTGCAATTCAATCAATAATCTATAATCCCAAGTTGGCTCTGGTAAATGAATCCTTTATCCAAAAAAACTAGTAAGCTATCCTTTCTTTGAAGTTTGGCAATATCTAGGTGTAATGACCTTTAAACAATATTCATCTATAGAAAAGGGATATTTTGTTATAAAAGACGTAAAATAATCTTGATATGAATATTTGCTTTCAACAAATACTGTACTTGAAATCAATGTGTGTAACTGACATCGTTTAAACACTCTTTTGCTGTGAAAATATGGGAAGCATTTAAAAACCATTTCAGGCAGCACAATGAATATAATTTAACGTTCACAGTTATTTCTTCACAAAAGCAAGAAGTATGAAAATCATTCTTGCCAACAATTTTGAAAGATTTCCATTCTCTTTCTGTAAAAAAAGAGATTTCTCTAAAAATCAGTCAAACCCTACACTTAGATATTTTCTACTGAGAAAATGATTAATAGGCCCAACTCTGATGAACACTGAGCTCTGTAATTTTTAAAAATTGGCCACCAGAAATGTGTGTATTTTTTGCTCTTCATGTTTTATTTCTTCTAACTAGTTTCTCAAACCATATGTGCATGCGTGCACACACACACACATCTTCCAAAGCAATCCATTTCTTAGGAAAATATTACAGCTGGCTGATGACTCTCTTTTCTGAGCTATACAATTAAGAGTTTGTCTAACTTAATTGCTTCCCCTAAGGAAAAAAATGGAGAAGTGAATAGTTAAATACAAGTTAAAAACAGGTAATATCTTTGTCTCTCTGAATTATATGTGACAATGATATGGTCTTTGGCTTACAACTCAGTTTTCAAAAGAGAAATTTTCATTTATCTTCTGTTGCAAATGGCTTCATGAATTCCCTTGGGATACCATTGAGAAGGTAGAAACCTATAATATTTTGTATTTGAATATTTAACAAATAAAATGTCTAATGCTGAATTTTTAAAAAGAACCTTATAAGCCTCCAGTTTGGTGATCTCAGACACACCGAGAGCTGTGGCCCTTGGTTTCTTGCTTGGTAAGGAAAGTTAAAACTACTGTATTAAGTTGTTTTACAAACATAGCTACTAATTTTAAAAGACCTAAATTCGAAACAGGACTTGTGTCAGTGGCAACAAATCTCCCAATTTCAGGATTGTTGGCTCAACATAGTAATTTGTGTCGAGGGCACTAATTCTATTCATGTGGGCTCTGTTCTCATGACCTCATCAAATCCTAATTACGTCCCAAAGGCCCCACCTCCTAATACCATCACATTTAGGGGAAGGGTTTCAACATATGAATTTTGAGAGGGGACAAAAACATTCATAACATGACATTTTATGCTCTGGGACTTGGAGATCTAAACATAACCCAGAACTTCATGTTTCTCAGTACAAAGTGAATGCAATAAATCCTTAGTAAATGACACCTCTTCCTACCGTATATTTTCTTAGATGTACTCTAGATGCTACTTATTGTAATATTACAGTAAGCTAAAGAGCTAAAGAATTAATCAAAGCAAAGTTTTTGAAACCTTTGGAGTGAGTGAACGTGTGTGTGTTCATTGTGGTAAAATATTCATAACATAAACTTTGCCATTCTAACCATTTTAGGTGTACAGTTCAATGGCATTAAGTACATTCACGTTGCTGTGCAACCTTCATCGCCATCCATCTCCAGAACTTAAAAAATCTTTTCATACTGAAACTCCATACTCATTAAACAACAACACACCCCTACGCCCAGCCCCTGGTAACCACCATTCTGCTTTCTTCTCTATGAATTTGACCATTTACTGTAGGTACCTCACAGTAGTGGAATCATGCAGTATTTGTCCTTTTGTGATTGGCTGAGTTCGCCTCACATAGTATCTTCAAGGCTCATCTGTGTCCTAGCATGTGTCAGAGCTTCCTTCCTTTTTAATGTTGAATACTATTGCATTGTATGTACATCACATTTTGTTTATCCATTTATCTATCAATGGATACGTGACTTGCTTTCACCTTTTGACTGTTGTGAATAATGCTGCTGTGAACACGGGTGTATAAATATGTTTGAGTCCTTGCTTCAGTTCTTTTGTGTATATATCCAAAAATGGAGTTGCTAAATCATATGATAATTCTATTTTTAATTATTTTAGAAACTGCCATACTGTTTTCCATAGTATCTGCACCATTTTACATTTCTACCAGTGGTAGTCAGCGTTCCAGTTTCTCCACATCCTCACCAACACTTGTTATTTTCTGTTATTTTGATAATAGTGATCCTGATGGGTGTGAAGTGGTATCTCATTGCGGTTTTCATTTTCATTTCCCTAATGATTCGTGATGTTAAGCATCTTTTCATGTGCTTATTGGCCATTTGTATATCTTCTCTTTGGAAGAATGTCTATTCAAGTCGCTCGCTCATTTTGTAATTGGGTTGTTTGGTTTTTGGTTGTGAGTTATAGGAGTTCTTTATATGTTCTGGATATTAACCCTTTATCAGATACATGATTTGCAAATATTTTCTCCATTCCATGGATTGCCTGTTCACTCTGTAATGTCCTTTGTTGCATAAAAGTTTTAAATTTTGATGAAGTCAAACTTTTATGTTTCTCTTGTGTTGCCTGAGCTTTTAGTGACATATCCGAGAAATCACTGCCAAATCCAATGTTACAAAGATTTCCCCCTATGTTTTCTTCTAAGAGTTTTATAGTTTTAGTTCTTACATTTAGGTCTTTGATTCATTCTGGGTTAATTTTTGTATATGGTGTAAGGTAGGAGTCCAGCTTCATTCTTTTGTGTGTGGATATCCAGTTTTCCCCATTCGTTGAAAGGACTGTTCTTGCCCCATCAAGTTGTCTTGGCACTCTTGTTGAAAATCAATTGGCTGTGTATGCAAGAATATATTTCTGGGCTCTCTGTTGTAGTTTATTCACCTGTATGTCTGTCTTCATGCCAAGACAACACTCTTTTGATTATTGTAGGTTTGTAGTAAATTTTGAAATCAGGCAGTGCAAGACCTCTAAATTTGTTCTTTTTCAAGATTGTTTTTACTATTTGGTGTCCCTAGAGATTTATATGAATTTTAGGATGGATTTTTCTGTTTCTGCCAAAAAAAAAAAAAAAAAAGTCATTAGTATTTTCATAGGAATTGCATTAAATCCGTAGATTACTTTACCTAGTAGTGATACCTTAACAATATTAAGTCTTCCAGTCCATGAACATGAGATGTCATTCCCTTTATTTGTGCCTTCTTGGTTAAGTTTATTTCTAAGTATTTTATTCTTTTCAATACTGTTGCAAATGGAATTGTTTCCTTAATATCCCTCCTCTTCAGATTGTTCATTGTTTGGATATAGAAGCACAATGGATTTTTGTGTGTTGGTTTTGATGTTACAACTTTGCTGAATTTTTCAATTGTATTTTATTTATTTTTTTATTTTTTCGGTACGCGGGCCTCTCACTGTTGTGGCCTCTCCCGTTGCGGAGCACAGGCTCCAGACGCGGAGGCTCAGTGGCCATGGCTCACGGGCCTAGCCGCTCTGTGGCATGTGGGATCTTCCCGGACCGGGTCACGAACCCGTGTCCCCTGCATCGGCAGGCGGACTCTTAACCTCTGCGCCACCAGGGAAGCCCTCAATTGTATTTTAAAAGCTCGAGAGTAAAAAAGTATATATTAGTACTGGGTAACAAATTTTTGCTTATGGAAAGACATGTTTCATAAACAGTAATTTTTTAATGTAATTCTATGGTGAATAAAATTGTGTAAGTTAAAGACATTTACAAGTCAAAAGGGTTCCATCATTAATCACATAAGCCCATTTCTCTTCTTTTGTTTTTTAAGCTCACTGAAACAGAAATCTGCTGCAATTCTATCCACTGTTTTCTCTTCTTCCTCAATTTTAAGTTGCATGAATAGATAAACCTATGTTGATGACAATAAGTAAATAAAAGAAATCTCTATTGCTTTTCAGAGTTAGAAAGGATGATATTTTCCTAAATTCTTCCTGAGGACTGAATGACAAATTTGATCCTCGTCTGATTTTTTTTTCATTCACTAGAGCAACTTCCCTGTTTTTGTGACGTTCGTGACAGTGAATGCCAAATACAATCTTGTTTGCTCATCAGGAGTAACATAGGTTGTTTACAGTTCATCTAAAGTTTATTGAATGTATGAGATGATCACTGCTATGAAGAGCTACAATCTGAAAGAAAAGCAAAAAGGTAATGTGATTGTGTCTATGGTGGAATAGTTACTAACACAAGTAAGTTGCTCAGCCAACACAAGGGAGAAGACAGACAGACAAGAGCAGTGCATCTATCTCTTAGATTCATAAA
This sequence comes from Lagenorhynchus albirostris, assembly GCF_949774975.1. Taxonomy (NCBI): domain Eukaryota; kingdom Metazoa; phylum Chordata; class Mammalia; order Artiodactyla; family Delphinidae; genus Lagenorhynchus; species Lagenorhynchus albirostris. The sequence continues at coordinate 188,127,931 of NC_083095.1, forward strand.
GGCAAAATAGTCTTTCTGCTTTACTAGTTTTTTCAGCAAGTTGTGATCTCATGGATGACATCTTCAGAAAATTTTCTTGGAGACAGTGCATAGACAAAAGATTATACAGACTGAGTTATTAGGTTTTGCAAACACTGGATAAACTTTTGGGGTGTCATTTAAAACGGTAATCTATCTACCTCTCTGTTTAACAGAACTCCTACATGTCTTTTTGTAATCATTTTTTAGCAACATGTTAGCAATGAACAATCATCAAATGACCCTTCAAAAGTCAAGAGAAAAACTGAAAAATTAACATTGTTATAAATATGTGAATGGGTGACTATTCAAAAGTTAATTTTTCTCATGTGCTAGACAACATAGAGCTATCCCAGTGGCTCTTCATAGCAGTGATGATTAAAACAAATCTAAGTGTATTAGTGTTATGAGACTATGGAAAATACTTGGAAAAATATCTTCCTGTTCTGAGTATAAATAAAAGACTTTGAAATGGCACTCTGTAGTTTGGCCGTAGCCACCAAACAATCCAGTAACTCAAAATATTCTTTAGTTTTTCCTTCTCATTTTTTTCTAGTTTTACTCTTAGAAAATAGGAAGGTATAGGTGGAACAGAAGAAATATCATTAGATCCATAATCGATACCAGACGATCCATAACCGTTATAATGTTTCTCCCAGTAAGCCTATAGGCCATGCTGAGTGTTTCTTTAATTTACACTGGGCTTAGATAATTAAAAAAAAAATTTTTTGTCTGCATGGTCTAAGATGGTGGCCACACCCACATGTGACTATGCTGAGTGCTTGAAATGTGGTTAGTGTAACTAGGGAATGGATTTTTTTTAATTAATAAACTTTATTGTTTAGAGCAGTTTTAGGTTCATGGCAGTATTGACTAGAAACTACAGAAAATTCCCACATGACATCTGACTCCCACATACACACCTTCCGCCACTATGAACATCCCACACCACTGTAATAATATGTTTGTGACAATCGATGAAACTACACTGATACATCGTCAGCATCCAAAGTCAATATTTACATGAGGATTCGTGCTTGGTGTTGTACATTCTGTGGGTTCTGACAAATGACATGTATTCCACCACTGTAGTATCAGACAGAATAGTTTCCCTGCCCTAAAAATCCTCTGTGATCCTCCTATTCATCCCTCCCTTTTCATTAACTCCTGGCAACCACTAATCTTTTTACTGTTTCCATAGTTTTGCCTGTTATTTCACTTAGTAATATACATTTACATTTTCCCCATGTCTTGATAGCTTTTTTTTTTTTTTAAGCTTTGAATAATATTCAGTTGTCTGGATGTACCACCATTTACCTACCCATCTACCTACTGAAGGATGCCTTGGTTACTTCCAAGTTTTGGAAATTATGAATAAAACTGCTGTAAACATCCATGTGCAAGTTTTTCTATTAACATAAGTTTCCAAAATATTTGGGTAAATACTGAGGAATGCGATTTCTGGATCTTACCGATAAGAGAATGTTTAGTTCTGCAAAAAATATGCCAGATGTCTTCCAAAGTGGCTGTACCATTTTGCATTCCCACCAGCAATGAATGAGAGTTCCTGTTGCCTCAGATCTTTGCCAGTATTTGGTGTTGTCCGTTTTTTGGATCTAGGCCATTCGAATAGGTGTGCAGTAGTATCTCATTGCCATTTTAATCTGGAATTCCCTGAAGTCATATGATGTTTAACATCTTTTCATATGATTATTTGCCATCGATATACCTTCTACCTCCTTGGGGGAGGTGTCTTTTCAGCTCTTTTGCCCATTTTAAATATTGGGTTGTTTGTTTTCTTATTGTTGAATTTTAAGCGTTCTTTGTATATTTTAAACAGTCTTTTATTAGATGTGTCTTTTACAAATATTTTCTCCCAGTCTCTGGCTTATCTTTTCATTCTCTTGATGTTATCAAGAGAAGAAGTTTTTAATTTAAATGAACTTCAGCTTGTCAGTGAGTTCGTTTGTGGATCATGTTTTTGATGTTGTATCTAAAAAGGCATTACCAAACCCAAGGTCATCTAGGTTTCACCTATATTATCTTCCAGTAGTTTTATAATTTTGTTTTTCATTTAAATCTGTGATTCATCTTGATTTAATTTTTATGAAGGTTCTGTGTATAGATTCATTTTTTTTGCATGTGCATATCCAATAGTTCCAACACCATTTGTTTAAAAGATTTTTGTTCCATTTTATTACTTTTGCTCTTCTATCAAAGATCAGTTGACTATATTTATGTGGGTCTATTTCTAAGCTCTCTACTCTGTTCCATTGATCTGTTTGTCTATTCTTTTGCCAATACCACACTGTCTTAATTACTGTAGGTTTATAGTAAGTCTTGACGTTCTTCTCCAACTTTATTCTTCTCCTTCAATATCGTGTAGGCTATTCTGTGTCTTCTGCCTCTCCATATAAACTTTAGAATCAGTTTGTCAATATCCACAAAATAACTTGCTGGGATTTTTATTTTGATTTGGATTGCATTGAATCTGTAGATCAAGTTGTGAAGATCTGACATCTTGACAATATTGAGTCTTCCTATTCATAACCATGCAATCTCTCTCCATTCAGTTTTTCCTTGACATCTTCTGTTTGAGCTTTAGAGTTTTCCTCATATAGATCTTGCACATATTTGGTTAGATTTATAGCTGAGTATTTCATTTTGGGTACTAATATAAATATATAAATGGTAATATATTTTTAATTCAAACTCCACTTGTTCATTCCTGGTAAATAGAAAAGCAGTTGACTTTTGTATATTAACCTTGCATTCTGTAACCTTGATATAAGCATTTAATAGTTCCAGGAGCTTTGCTGTTGGTTCTTTTGGATTTTCTACATAGATGATCATGTCAAGTACAAATAAACACAGTCTTATTTTCACTTTCCCAATCTCTTTACCTTTTATTTCCTTTTCTTCTCTTACTGCATTTGCTAGGACTTCCAATACGATGTTGAAAAGCAGTGGTGGGAGGGCACATCCTTGCTTTGTGTCTGTTCTTATGGGAAAGCTTTGAGTTTCTCACCATTGGGTGAGAAGTTAGCTGTAAGCTTTTTATAGATGTTCATAGTGAATTTGAGGAAATTTCCCTCTATTCCTAGTTTACTGGGAGTTTTTATCATAAATGGGTGTTGAATTTTGTCAATGCTTTATACGCATCTATAGATAGGATCATGTGATTTTTCTTTAGCCTGTTGATATTGGAATGTAGATTACATTAATTGGTTTTTGAATGTTAAACCAGGCTTGTATATGCCTGGGGTGAATCCCACTTTTTTGTGGTATATAATTCTTCTTACACATTGTTGGATTTGAGTTGCTAATATTTTGTTGAGGATTTTTACAACTCTGTTCATGAGAAATATTGCTCTCTATTTTTCTTTTCTTGTAATATCTCTGTCTGGTTTTGGTGTTAAGACAACTCTGGCCTCTTAGAATGAATTAGAAAGTATTTCCTTTGCTTCTTTCTTTGGGAAGAGATTGTAGAGAACTGACACAATTTCTTCATTAAATATTTGATAGAATTCACCAGTGAATACATCTGGGTCTAGTGCTTTGGAAGGTTGTTAATTATTGATTCTATCTTTAATAGCAATAGGCCTATTCAGATGGTCTATTTCTTTTTGTGTTAGTTTTAGCAGATTGTGTCTTTCAAGGAATTTGTATATTTCATCTAGGTTATCAAATTTGTGGGCATAGAGTTATTCATAATATTCCTTTATTATCCTTTTATTGTCCGTGGATTTATTAGTGATGTCCCCTCTTTCATTTCTGATATTGGTAATTTGTGTCTTCTGTCTTTATTTCTTAGTTAGCCTGGAAGAGGCTAATCTGTTTTATTGCTCTTTTCATGGAATCAACTTCTGGTTTTGTCGATTTTTCTCTATTGATTTCCTATTTTCAATTTCATTGATTTCTGCCGTAATTTTTATTATTTCTTTTCTTCTTCTTTCTTTGGATTTAATTTGCTATTCTTCTTCTAGTTTCCTAAATTGGAAGCTTAGATTATTGATTTTAGATCTTTCTTTTTTTCTAACATATACATTCAATCATAAATTTCCCTCTATTCACTATGTTCACTGAATCCCACTAATTTTGATAAGTTGATTTTCATTTTCATCTAGGTCAAAATATTAATTTCTCCTGAGATTTCTTCTTGACTCATGTTATTTAGAACTGTGTTGTTTAATCTTCAGTATTTGGGGATGTTCCAGCTATTTTTCTGTCATTAATTTCTAGTTTAATTCCATTGTGATCTGAGATCAGACATTGTATGATTCCTATTCTTCTAAGTTTATTAAGCGTTATGGCCCAGAATGTGGTCTGTCTTGGTGAATGTTCCACGTGAGCTTGAGAAGAATGTGTGTTCTGCTGTGATTGGATGGAGTGGTCTGTAGATGTCAATTTTATCCAGCTGATTGATGGTCCAGCTCTTTAGTTCCACTTTGCTCTTACTGATATTTTGCCTCCTGGATCTGTCTGTTTCTGAAAGAGGCGCGCTGAAGTCTCCAGCTATAATAATGGATCCATCTAGTTCTTCTTTCAGTTTTATCAGTTTTTGCCTCATGTATTTTGACATGCTGTTGTTGGGTGCATACACATTAAGGATTGTTATGTCTTCTTGGAGCATTGACTCTTTTTTCCTTATCTAATGCCCATCTTTTTCCCTGATAACTTTCCTTGCTCTGAAGTCTGGAAGCTTGACGGCATTTTTCTCCAATATTCACTGTGAGAACCTGGTAGAGCTCCTCTCAGTAAAATTCACAAAAGTGTGTGGGTGGAAGGCCTCCCTAAGACTGGTTCCCCCTGAAGCTTTTAATGCTTAGGCTTATCTACGCTCAGCCTCTAACGATCCATCACTTACAGCTCCAGTTTCCCTACCCTGGTGCTGGTTCCTACAAAAGTTCCTGCTTGTGGTTTCTGCTACAGTAAATTGTGATTCTCTCTCTGTGTCTTCTTGTCTTTCAATATGTAGGCCAGCAGTTTGCCCTGTGACCTCACTTCTCTGACATATCTAAGAAGGCTGGTTAACCTTTGAGGTTGTTCAGTTTTTCACTTGTTAGGATGAATTGGTGACTTGTAATCTCCTTACATGCCATACCAGAATCCAGAAGTCTTCAATATTCAACTGTCGACGGGAAAAAAAATGCACAACGTGAGAGCTGTGAGTTAAGTTTTATTGGGGCAAAATGAGGACTATAGCCCGGGAGACAGCATTTCAGGTAGCTCTGAGAAACTGCTTCAGAGAGGTAGGGGGAAGGTCAGGATATATGTGGTTTTAGTGAAGGGGGAGTGCATGCAGTCAAGCACATATTTTTTGCAGAAGGTTTCTGCTAATCTCATGATTCGCTAGTCACGAGGAGCAGATGTCAGCATGAAGGATTTTAGTGTTTTTTCTAGATATGAGGAGATGCAAGATTTGGGCTCATAAAATCATCTCCTGAAAATATCTAATTATCTGAGGACCTGTTCTGCCAGTTTTCTCCAGAGCACAGAGCACCTCATTTCTGATCTCCACCCTGAACTCCTTTCAGGAGGTGTTGAAGGTCAGCAGCCGCATGGGCTCATAATTTAATCCTTAGAGGTAGCTGGCAAGTGCCAATTTGTAGGTGACACAACTATTAAGTGTACAGTTGCACATGCAAACAGATCATTGCAGATTTGCCAACCAAATGGTGACTTCCATTAACAAGTTTCCATTTTGTTCTTAGAAGTGACCCTTCTGCAAGGACAAAATTAAGCCATTTACAAATGTGACAGACCAACCCATTGCATATGTGCCCCTAAAGAGTTTAAACATTATTAGGACACCCTACAAAAAGGCTTCTGAGGTTTTTTTCCTCATCATATTTCTTAGGAATAAGCATGGTTCTTCTTACCAAAGGCAAATACATACCTGACTCAGTGCACGATGGGTCTTAAGGTCCCTCTGAAAAGAAGATGGCACAAACCAGTTGTTAGTTGTGCTTCATTAATGGAGAAACATCTCATTTCTCTTGAAAGTTGGTGACGCCAAAAGCTACGGATTCCTGAGAGGGGAAAAATATTTGCATTGCAATTTTACCTTCATAAGAGATATCGCCAAGTGTCTTCAACAAATGAATGTTGAACTTCTATATTTGAATTGTACATTGTTAATAATGAAAGGCCTTTGAAGTTTTTAGTGTATTATATCAATAGAAGTATTGGACACTGAGATTTCTTTTTTAGCATGTACATTTATGAACCATAATGAAGGTAAATGTTGCAAAATCCAGTAATTGATCTTTAATGACACCAGCAAGGAAGCATTTTCAGAATACCAGTGGAAATGGACAGAGAAGTCTTTGTATGGCCTGGGAGTGTGAACCTTAGATGTACGAGAAGGAGAGACAGAATCTTAGTTTCAGAGGATATTTTAAAGACCACCCTTTTTTTGTGACAAGTCCTCCCTAGTATCTAATTACTACATGGTACATGATGTTAGTATTTATCCACTTTCCTTCCTGATGTGTTCTAGCTTCTCTGTGAACATTCATTTTAAAGCTTCAGTTTGACTAAGGATACAATTATCGGGATGGACTCAAGTGTAGAACATTTATTTACTATCACTTTCTAAAATGTTCAGAAATCCTAGTCAGCAGTTGACCATCATAACTACCTCTGAATTAGTTAATAGAACTTGCAAGGACAATTATCTGTAGAAAAATCACCGTCAATATGTGGACTTTGCACATCTCAGGGAATTTCTTTCCTGTGCCTGATTGAAAATTTAAAAAAAGAACTTAGTGGTATGTTAAAGAGTTGCATCTTAGTTCAAGATTATTTTCCAGAAGATTACAACACCTTGACTATCATATCTTGACATTCACTGATCTGACTTGAGGAACTTGCCAAGCATGGAGGTTAAAAGGGAAGGACTTTGTACTTCAAGGTTTCCGAATATCTGGAAGAAATCGAAAGAACATTTCTCCTAGTGCTATCTCTGGGCACGGCTGTTTTACTAACATTTCTCATCTTTTTTCTCTACATTTTGCTTCAATGTTAACACACTCTATCCATCATTTCACCCCTCTGGTCTTAGGTTATAAATCAACATCTGTAAAACTGTTCAATAACAGAATTTAATTGCCCTGGAGGAAAAGGGGTCTTTTCTCACTTGAAAGCCAGGGAAAAATGGTGGCATCTAACCTCTTGCTGGGCATTTTAAAAAGAAGAAAAGAACAATAAATGCTCTTGAAAATTAATTCAAATGGACCTTTATTTTCCTTCAAAATTTGCTGACTGAAATTATTTTAAAAATGTGAGTAGGACTTCCCTGGTGGCGCAGTGGTTAAGAATCCACCTGCCAATGCAGGGGACACGGGTTCAAGCACTGGTCCAGGAACATCCCACATGTTGTGGAGCAATGAAGCCTGTGTGCCACAACTACTGAGCCTGCGCTCTAGAGCCCGCAAGCCACAACTACTGAGCCTGAGTGCCTAGAGCCTGTGCTCCTCAACAAGAGAAGCCACCGCAACGAGAAGCTCACACACAATGAAGAGTAGCCCCCGCTCACTGCAACTAGAGAAAGCCCACATGCAGCAATGAAGACCCAATGCAGCCAAAAATAAATAAATAAAATATAAATAATTTTTTTTAAAATGTGGGTAGATTTGGAGCAAGTGAAATACTGTGATCAGATGTGGTCTGAGCCTTGGCATTTTATATTTGTATCTTTTGGAAAGACTTTCTGCAGAACTCTCTGGTATTTTGGTATGTACCCAAGAGATATTACGGTTCACATGTCATCCACAGAGGCATGTGAGGGCCAAGTATTGTCTCAAAAGCAAGCTTAGCTGGGTTTTCTTACCAAACCACATGGACATGGGAAGTTCAGACAGGCCATCCAAATTAAGATCAAAGCTTCCATATCAGGGTGAGAATCTCCTTAAAGTGTTTTGAAATGTTGATTTTCATTGTTTGTCTGTTTCTATAGGTGTACAAAGTTAGTCTGTTATAGCTTTTTTCCCAGTGCATATTGTCTGCCTTAAAAACAGAATCAGTAATGTGATGTCTTTTATGACAAAGGCAGTGTGATATCTGTATATTCTACTACGTATTTTTATCACATGCAATGGCTAGTTTATGCCTAATGGGACATTTTTAGTGTTTGCATTTTCTATTTTTTTCTAATTAGTTAGAAATGTATTGGCCATAATAGACAGAGGTGAATTTCAGATAGAAAGCTGGTCTTTGTAGGTGTTTGTATATCCTCTACAATAATGAGATGACCTGGCTCCTTGTCTTGGTTCTGACATCATGTCTGTGTGCCTTTGGATAAGTCATCATCCCCCTTGAGCCAGTGTTTCCTCATAACTGAAAGGAGTTAATAATTTTACCTCTTACAGGGTTATGAGGAGTAAACAGGAGAGGGGGAAAGATATAAGAAAGGGCATGATAAAATGGATGTAAATGAAAGCAAATGTCACATAAGACCTTCTGCCAGGGCATCCTGAAAGGCCTCAAGGGAAAGGTGAGCTGCTAGAAGGTACCCCTGAATGGATGGCACATTATGACAGAGCCAATTATTTTGATTAAAAAAAAAAAAGCAAGGGATACCATTTGCAGCAATATGGATGGACCTAGAGATTATCATACGAAGTGAAGTAAGCCAGACAAAGAAAGACAAATACCATATGATATGACTTATATATGGAATCTAAAAAAATAATACAAAGGAACTTATTTACGAAACAGAAAGAGACTCACAGATAGAGAAAACAAACTTACGGTTACCAACCGGGAAAGGGAGGTGGTGGGAGGGATAAATTAGGAGTTCGGGATTAACATGTACACACGACTATGTATAAAATAGATAATCAACAAGGCCTACTGCATAGCACAGGGAACTCTACTCAATATTTTGTAATAACCTATAAGGGAAAAGAATCTGAAAAGGTATATATATACCGGATGCTCCCATACAGGCATGAAAAACTACGTCAGCCTGTTCTCCACTGCCATAAATCTAAAGCCCTTGCATATTTTTTACGTTTGACCTTTCTCTTGCTAGGTAAAAGAACCCAGGAGTTCTCAATCAGAGGTGGTTTTTAGCCCCCACGGGACATTTGACAATGTCTGGAGACATTCTTGGTTGTCATGACTAGGGGCAGACGTACAACTGACGTCTAGTGGATAGAAATCAGGGATGCTGCTAAACATCCTTCAGTACACAGGAGAACTCCCACAACAAAGAATCCTCTAGCCCCAAACGTCAGCAGTGCCAAGGCGGAGTTCAGTCTCCAACCCATGTTGACCTGAGCCTGTGCTCCAATAGAAATGACTGTCATGAGAGAGAGATACTCACTCTGACCTTCTCAGGGTGAGGGATTCGAAAGAATGTGAGACAAACACAGTGAGGCATTTCACACAGATGCTTGAGTGAACGTTTCCCTCTAAATGGCGTACGGCATTTCACAAACATAAAGCGGTTGCCATTTCTCTCTCCGAGAATAAAATACAGCCTTAGGAGATGATGCCTTTATTGTTCCAAAGGTCAGGAAGACCTCGGTCATCATTTTGAAAAGAAACAAGTATGTGCTTCGTAATAGCCAGTGAATTTAGCAACTTCATAAACCCAACAGAACGATCAAAAATGATAACCTTTCATTTATTATCTATTGCACATTGAAGCATTTTCCAAAAATAAAAATAAGAGTTGGGTTTGCTTTCCGTTGATAGGTCTGTCATTTTAAGATTTCTGGTATCACTAAGATCCTTCTAACCAAATCAAATGGCTTAATTTATCTAATGTTTTAGAATTTTGGTAAGAGTAGGTATTAAACATTTTGTAACTGTTTGGGGAATTTGAAAGGTTATTAAGTTCTGAATAACAGAGTCTCTCATGTTTTCCCACCAAACTTTTCCCAGCAGTGAATATATCTGGATCTTATTCTGGTTTTTTATTCTTTTTTTAGCTTCCTGAAATGACTCATGTTCAAACACAGCGACCGTGGTTGATGTTTCTCCTGCAGAACTTTGGACTGACCCTAGGTTGGCTTTCCCTCTTACTCTTGGCTATATATGAACAAAATATTAAAATATAAGTTGAGTCTCAAAATCCTTCAAAAATCAATTTCAATGGCATCATTTTGTTTCTTTTGTTGTATTCTACAGTGATTTATAAATTAAATATTTTTATCTTAGGTGAAGTGTGTCTTTTAGTTCATTAACTTATTGATTTTATAATGCAATTTTGTTTCTATAGTGTATAAATGTCAGGTTGTACTTAATTGAATTTTTGTTGTTAGTTTCCAACACTGTGATGGAACTCACACCTTTTTAGTAACTCATACGCTCTAAATTAATTCTAGTAAACTTCCAAAAAATATTTTTTCCCTAGTAAAGGATGTTTGTTTGTAGTATTTGAAGTGGACAAACGTCTGTTGGGTTAAAATCTGCTGTAACTTCTTTGATGTCAATAATATATTTTTTGTGTGTATGTGAGATTATAAACCATAAGCAAACTAAATTACAAACAAATGTAATAAAGTCTTGTTTTAATGTGATGGTTTGTATTACCTTCTGTTACTGGATGTCAGATTCTGAATCAACGCTAAAAAAAAAAAAAAAAAATATAGAATAGTTCACCTGAAAGTGTGACCCACTGGCTAAGAAATGCTCATAAATGAGCAAACTTGGGAATTTTAAAGGCTACTGTGTCAGCACTCTTCTCTATAAGCAGCAAAGGAAATCTGTTCTCGGCAAAGAGAACTGGAAACAAAAGGTGAAATTCAAAAAATTTTAACATAAAACTTGAGTCGGGCAGTAGATGTAATGCGTAAAGTGTCACAGATTTAACAGAGTGTGTTGATGAGAATAATATTACTAAGTGAAACATATTTTTATGCTCTTTCTGAGGAAATATAGAACCCTAAACATTATTTAAGTAGGTAAGGTCATGAAATGTACAAGCAACATTCCTGATAACCTAGCAAAATCATTAAAATAGAAAATAACTCTGGCTTTAGTCATTTTTCTTGGAAAACAGATGCCTACTATTTTTCTTATTTTTTAATGAGATATCTTGACAAGGGAAAAAAGCCCATTTTACTGCCAGAATGACTCATGGCGCTGCATCAAATACATCTACTTCCTCACTTACCAGTAGAGAGTCTTTGCCACGTGCACCCAAACACAATCTTCTTCAACCTTTCTTTGATTTCAGAATGAGGGGGGTTTCTCCTTCAGTTGTCGTTAGAGCTTCATTTAAGGGAGTATCATGACGTAATGCAATAGTGCTCTGGCGTCGGCAGACATTAGGACCGATGGAGGGTGTTTCCCAGGGTAGACTGCTGGGCTTCATCCCTAGAGTTTCTGAGGCTGTACGTCTGCGGTGGGGCTTGATTTTGAACTGCTTGCAGGTGATGCTGAGACTGCTGGTTGGATGCCCCGCCCCCCGCCCGAGCTTCACTGGCGTGATGGAGACCAGACACACCTGGCGTCAGGAAAGAGCAGGCGCACGACTCTTGCCCCATTAAGTTGATTAACGCCCGACAAGCCTCACACTAGACCTGAGTTCCTAGGTTGAAGGCCCCTGCTCTTTCCACCTTGCCTGTGAGCGTCGGTTCGGCCGCGGGAGTTACCGGATGAAGAGTTCGCAGGTAGCACTTTCATTCATCTCTGCCTTGAAAGGTAAGCGGCCCCGACACGTAGAGCTTTGTCGTCCTTTTATTGGAGGATAATATGTCGCTGAACAAAACCGCTTTGTACAGGCCGACGTGGTGTGGAGGTTACGCAAAAGAAGCACCTGGAACCAACCGTGTTTGGGTTTCTATGAGCACGTTCTGATTTGGGCGTGAAGCCTTAACTTAAGCCAGTTTAGTTAGAAAAACTCTGATGGATGAGTTTGTTCCCAGTTCAAGTTTAGAGTAGTTTGGGGCTTGGCTAAATTAAACATCTTTTTTTTTTTTTTTTTTTTTTTTGCGGTACGCGGGCCTCTCACTGTTGTGGCCTCTCCCATTGCGGAGCACGGGCTCCGGACACGCAGGCTCAGCGGCCATGGCTCACGGGCCCAGCCGCTCCGCGGCATGTGGGATCTTCCCGGACCGGGACACGAACCCGTGTCCCCTGCATTGGCAGGCAGACTCTCAACCACTGCGCCGCCAGGGAAGCCCCTAAATTAAACATCTTGATGTGAGCTACTCTGTAACCTTCAAGTTAGAGTGGGTTTAATTTCTTTTTAAATTTTATTGAAGTCTAGTTGAGTTACAATGTTGTGTTAATTTCTGCTGCACAGCAAAGTGACTCAGTTACACATATATATCTTTTTCATATTCTTTTCCATGATGGTTTATCACAGGGTATTGAGTATAGTTCCGTGTGCTGTACAGTAGGACCTTGTTTACCCATCCTATAGACACTCGTTTGCATCTGCTCATCTAGAGTGGGTTTAATTTGACGTTGGATGAGGTGGTGCCGAGGATGTAGAGGGATTAACAGGTGTCAGCTGTCGGGAGGATTTGGAGAGACATTTTCAGTGAGTATTTTGCAACCCAACACCAGTGTGCTCTGGTTGTGAGCAAAGACCTGGCCATCAGAGGTCATCTGCAAGGGTCATCCTAAGCATAGGATGTAGTGGCTCCTGAGGGTACCTTTCTGGGTTGGCCATCCCTCCCCCCGTGCTACCTTATACCTGGCTCTGTGTTAATCCTTATCAGCAACCCGATAGCTTGAGCTGGACCTCCAGCCTCAAGCAATCTTAAAAATCGATAGAAATTCTCTTCTCCTCAAAATTGAGTGGCAATGATAAAAATAGTATGACGACTTTTTGCCTTCTAAATATGGACAGAGTCTAAACTTGGGGTGGCTGCCCATGGTCATCCTCTCAGTCATGTAAGTTATGTGTTACTCACTGAGCTTTGGGGTAAATGGTGTTTTCCTTGAAACCAGATTTCACAATAACGTTAAGAGTATTTCTGTTTAGTAGGCCTAAATTTAGGATTCCACTGTATTTCTACTCGCTGATTGATTTGTTTTTTAGTCACTGAACTAGAAATGCTCCCGGAGGGATAAAAACCAAGGAGCAGGTCATACAGAAATCTTATTTGAACATCCATCACCCACTGACAGGGCCCTCTTTAGGGAAAGGAGAATTGGTATCACGTTACTGTGAGGCAGAATTCAGGGCCTGGGAAGGCGGTTCCAATGCCACGTGCTGACCAGGACCAGGGTGTATATAAATATGGCCATAAATCACAGCCGTGATCACCCCTCCGCCACCCCTTCCAGAAGCCAGACTTCGGAGATGCGACTGCCTCTCTCTGTAAGACGCCCCTCTCAGGATACTGCACCTTTTTTTTTTTTTTTTTTTTTTTTTTGCGGTACGGTGTTGTGGTCTCTCCCGTTGCGGAGCACAGGCTCAGGACGCGCAGGCTCAGCGGCCATGGCTCACGGGCCCAGCCGCTCCGCGGCTGTGGGATCTTCCCAGCCCGGGCCACGAACCCATGTTCCCTGCATCGGCAGGCGGACTCTCAACCACTGCGCCAGCAGGCGAGCCCGATACTGCACTTGGACAACTTCCTTTCCTCTTCGAAGCTGGAGGGGAAGGGTTGGATTGTGACGATGCTGGTTGCTAGGGTAGACTGGACCAATCATGTTGGGGCTCTTGTGTGCATTAAGAATTCAGGCGCTAAACTGGAATCCCAGCAATGCCACTTAATAAACTTAGAACTTCTTTGAGCAATTTTTATTTCTGTAAAATAGGGCTAAAAATAGACCCTGCCTTGTGAGATTGTGGTGGGGTCGGTATGAGATGCTTACTGTTCCTGAAGCACAGTGCCTGGAGAACACTGAAGGCTCGATAAATATTAAATCAACATCGTCATCACCATCATCATCATCAGTATCCCGTTCTTTTATCACATTTTCACAGTTTACCTCTCGGGGCTGTACCTCGGCTCATGGAAATGTCTTTCCTTGGTAGGGAATGGAGATCAAACCTTTTTATGTCTTTACAATCTTCTACTCAAGCCTCCAAACCAGTCACTCAAATATTTCCTTACTGTTTTTTCACCTTGACTCACTTCCAGAGCCGGAGAGATGGTGGGGGGCCCTCTGGTTGACCCCAGTCTGCCATCTCCTCTGGGAAGCCTCCCTCCAAGTGTCATAATGCTTACACCCAGCGTGAGCCCCTCTCTCTTATTCTTTATCTTATTTATTTATTCTTGTTGCCCAGAGGCACTCACTTTATTTTAAACTTTTTATTTTATATGGAGCATAGTTGATTAACACTGTTGTGTTAGTTTCAGGTGTACAGCAAAGTGATTCAGTTATACATATACATGTATCCATTCTTTTTCAAATTTTTTTCTCATTTAGTTGTTACATAACATGGAGCAGAGTTCTCTGTGCTATGCAGCAGGTCCTTGTTGTTTTCTGTCTTATATATAGTAGTATGTATATGTCAGTCCCGAACTCCCTAACTATAAGCAAAACCTATTATGTTCCACCTGATCACACTTCTAAGGATCTGGAGGTTGAATAAGGGAAGCTGATGGAGAGGAACCTGTCTGAGGTCATGGCTATGGTCACAACTTGATTTCAATTCAGAGCCCAAAGGAGTTCAGCCCACTGCCCCTGTTGCCAATGTACCTGTTGCACCTGCTGCTGAGGGAATGCGACCAGCTCTGAAGAGTCCAGGGTCCATGAGGCGTCACCCTCGGGAGTGCTGGCTTGTTCAAACAGGGCAGGTGCCCTCCAGCTGGAGGTACACATAGCTGCCCTGGACAGCGGGGGCACCATGGACAGCGGCGCCAACTCGCCCAGTGGATGTTCCTACCTGCCCTGGCGCCCATGTGTGTGGGGCAATGAGCCCCCCATGGTCAAGCTTTTACCTCCATAGGTGCATCTCAAAACCCACTGGAAATCATAGGAAGTTTGAGAAGCCAAAGAGAGTTTTCCAAATCCAAAGTGATCTAACCCCATGTGAAGGGCCTGTGAAATGTACTTGCACACCTGCCCTCCCCCTACCACAACATTCATGTCTCAGAGACAGACTTTATCATACGGACCTTCCCCCCACCTCCCAGCCCATCCCCCCCACCACTGCTTAACCCGCTTTGCAAAGCCTCTTGCTTCTCAGAGGCTTGCTTTCTTTGTATGATAAATCCCTCCATCTCCCTAGTCATATTGACCAGTATAAAAAGAGGAAGATCTTCCTCTTCCCCTGCCCACAGAGACAGGTGCTGCCAGCTGGGACCCGCCCAGGCTCTCACCAATTCCCACCCCTACCCTTGACTTTACACAAAATTTTGGAAAGTATCCAGGATTTCTGGTTTATGGATTAGTTTTGTTTCACAATCTCAGCATTTCCCTTAAATAGCTATGCAGAGTGCCCCTAGACTCAGCCCACAGCATCCCAGCATGCTGGTGCAAGAACCAACCTCAGAGATTTAATTCAACTCTTTGATTTTATAATGGTGATGTAATAGCAAATCTTTTTATAGTGCTTACGAGGTGCCAGATACTATTAAAGGTGCTTTATAAGATTCATTTAATTCTCTTAAGAAGCCTGGAAGTATAGGCGAAACACTCTTTTCATCCCCCCTTTTACAGATGAAGAAACTGAGGCCCAGAGGGGTCAGTTAACTTGCCCAAGGTTCAGAGCTAAGGCAGGCTGGCTCCAGCATCTGTGACCTCAATCCCTGCAACACACAGCCTCTATAGAGAAGAAGTTGAGGTTTGGAGAGTCTAAATGACAGCCCAAGCTCTTACCTCCGTAAAGGCGTTGACCAAGGACTCAGCTCAAGATCTCAGATTTCTGGTCCAGCAATCTTAACAATTTTTACCATCCTCTCTGGTCCCAGTCAACCCTTCTCCTCTCTAAGGTCTCAGTCATTTAAGGTGGCTTTGCTTATTCTTGTTCATGTTAATTTCTTCCCATGAGGATCTACAGTCTATGCAGCATGGTTTTTTTTTTTTAATGGAAGTTATGATTTTCATACAACTTAACATCATTTAACAAATGAATTCTTTAAGTTCTAAAATTCCAAAAGGTTTCTAGGCTTAAGGATTTTTTTGTTAAAATATAATTGATATATTACATTATTAGTTTCTGGTGTACAACAGAATGATTCAATGTTTGTGCATATTGCTAAACAATCCGCCACAACAGGTCGAGTTAGCATCCATCACCACAGTAGTTACAACTCCTTTATTTCTTGTGATGAGAAATTTTAGGATCTACTCTCTTAGCAAGTTTCAAGCACACAAGACAGTATTATTAACTATAGTCACCATGCTGTACTACGTCCCATAACTTATTTATTTTATAACTAAACGTTTGACACCCTTTGCCTATTTTGCCCACCCCTTACCCCCCGCCTCTGGCAACCACTAATCTGTTCTCTGTATCTATGAGCTCATTGTTTTTGTTTTGGTTTTTAGATTTCACATATAAATGAGATCATATGGTACTTATATTTCTCTGTCTGACCTCTTTCATTTAGTGTACTGCCCTCAAAGTCGGTCCATTTTATTGCAAATGGCAATATTTCATTCTTTTTTATGGCTGAATATATTTCATTGTACATAGGTATATATGCCTCCATATTTTTGGTATTGTAAACCAAAATATATTTTGGTTGCCTCCATATCTTTGGTATTGTAAACAGGGCTGCAGCGAACATGAGTGCAGAGATATCTTTTTTAAAAAAATAATTTATTTATTTTGGCTGCGTTGGGTCTTTGTTGCTGCATGCGGGCTTTCTCTAGTTGCATCAGAGGGGGCTACTCTTTGTTGCAGTGTATGGGCTTCTCATTGCGGTGGCTTCTCTTGTTGTGGAGCACAGGCTCTAGGCACGCGGGCTTCAGTAGACGTGGCACGCGAGCTCAGTAGTTGTGGCTCATGGGGTGTAGAGCGCAGGCTCAGCAGTTGTGGTGCACAGGCTTAGTTGCTCTGCGGCATCTTTCCGGACCAGGGCTCGAACATGTGTCCCCTGAGGCGGATTCTTAACCACTGTGCCACCAGGGATGTCCCTAGACATCTTTTTAAGTTAGTGTTTTTGTTGCCTTCAGATAAATACCAGAAGTGGAATCTTGGATCATATGGTAGTGATGTTTGAAGAATCTCCATACTGTTTTCCACAGTGACTGTACCAATTGACCTTCCAGCCAGCAGTGCACAATGATTCCCTTTTCTCCACATTCTCACCAACACTTGTCATTTTTAAAAAATAATAGCCATTCTAACAGATGTAAGGTGATATCTCATTATGGTTTTGATTTGCATTTCCCTGATAAATAGTGATATTGAGCACCTTTTCATATACCTGTTGGCCATCTATATGTCTTCTTTGGGAAAATGTCTAATCATATCCTTTATTAGATATATGATTTGCAAATATTTTCTCTCATTTGGCAGGTTCACTTTCATTTTGTTGATAGTTTCCTTTGCTGTGCAGAAGCTTTTTAGTTTGATGTAGTTCCACTTGTTTATTTTTGCTTTTGTTGCCTTTGCTTTTTGTGTCAAATCCAAAAAATCATCACTAAGACTGATGCCAAAGAGCTTATTGCCTACGTTTTCTTCTAGGAGTTTTATGGTTTCAGGGCTTACATTCAAGTTTTTAATCCATTTTGAGTTAATTTTTGTGTATTTTGTAAGATAGTGGTCCAGTTTCATTCTTTTACATGTGGTGGTCCAGTTTTCCCAGACTGTTTATTCAAGAGACTGTCCTTTCCCCATTGTATATTCTTGGCTTTTTTATCATAAATTAATTGACCCTATATGCATGGGTTTACTTCTGGGCTCTCTATTCTGTTCCTTTGATCTATGTGTCTGTTTTTATTCCAATACCATACTGTTTTGATTACTACAGCTTTGTAAAGTAGTTTGGAATCAGGAAGTGTGATGCCTCTAGCTTTATTCTTTCTCACAATTGCTTTAGCTATTCAGGGTCTTTTGTGGATCTATAGAAATTTTAGGACTGTTCCTTCTATTTCTGGGGAAAAATGCCATTGGAATTTTGATAGAGATTGCATTGGATCTGTAGATTGTTTTGGGTAGTATGGACATTGTAACAATATTAATTCTTCTAATCCATGACCATGGAGTATTTTTCCATTTATTTATATCTTCAGTTTCTTTCATCAATGTTTTATAGTTATCAGTGTACAAGTCTTTCACCTCCTTGGTTATATTTATCCCTAAATATTTTAGTCTTTTTAATGCTGTTGTAAATGGGATTGCTTTCTTAAGTTCTCTTTCTGATAGCTTGTTGTTAGTATATAGAAATGCAACTGATTTTTGTATGCTGATTTTATGTCCTGCAATTGTACTTAATCCACTTTTTAGTTCTAACAGTCTTCAGGGTGTTCTCTTTGTAGTCTCATGTCATCTGCAAATAGTGGCAGTTTAAATTCTTCCTTTCTGATTTGGATACCTTTTCTTCCTTCCTCCCTCCCTCCCTTCCCGTCTTTATTCCTTCCCTTTTTTTTTTTTTTTTTTTTTTTTGCCTAATTTCTCTGGCTAGGACTCCAATATTATGTTGAATAAAGTGATAAGTGTAGGCATCCTTGTCTTGTTCCTAATATTAGAGGAAAAGCTTTTAGCTTTTTCACCATTGAATATAATGTTAGTTTTGAGCTTGTCATATATGGCCTGAATTGTGTTTAGGTATGTTTCCTCTACACCCACTTTGTTGAGAGATTTTATTTTAAAAAATGGTTGTTAAATTTTGTCAAGTGCTTTTTCTGAATCTGAATCTGTTGGGATGATCGTGTGGTTTTTATTCTTTGTTTTGTTAATGTGGTGTATCACATTGATTGATCTGTGGTTGTTTAACCATCCTTGGATCCCTGGAATTAATCCCACTTGATGCTGGTGTATGATCTTTTAATGAATTGTGGAATTTGGCTTGCTAATATTTTGTTGAAGATTCTTGTACATGTTCATCAGGGATACTGGCCTGTAATTTTCTTTTCTTGTGGCATCCTTTTCTGGCTTTCATATCAGAGTAATGTTCGTCTTGAGAAAAAAGTTTGTTCCCTCCTCTTCTATTTTTTGGAAGAGTTTGAGGAGTGGTATTAATTCATCTTTAAATGTTTGGTAGAATCATCACTGAAGCCATCTGGTCCTGGACTTTTGTTTGTTGGAAGGTTTTTGATTACTAATTCAGTCTCCTTACTAGGAATCAGTCTGTTCAGTTATTCTATTCTTCATGGTTCAGTCTTGATATATGTTTCTAGCAACTTATCCAGTTCTTCAATGTTGTCCAATAACTGTTCATAGTAGTCTCTTACGATCCTTTGTTTTTCTGTGGTAACAGTTGTAATATCTTCTTTATTTCTGATTTTATTTATGTGATTTGTCTCTCATTTTTTCTTGGTGGGTCAAGCTAAAGATTTGTCAGTTGTGTTTATCTTTTCAAAAAACCAGCTTTTAGTTTTATTACTGAGTCCAACCTCCTACTGCTCATCCCACGACAGGCCAGTAAATCAAGAGATGAATTGTTGGGGCAACGAATAGTGACTTTATTCAGAAAGCCAGCAGGTCAAAAAGACGGTAGACTAGTGGCCCAAAGAGCTATCTTACCCAAGTTAGAATTCAGGCTTGTTTTATACTGAAAGGGGAGGGAGTGTGGCTGTTTGTTGCAAACTTCTTGGTACTAGAATCCTTTATTCTTGCAGCTGTCCAAGTAAGTCTGGTCACAATGCTTCTACAAACCTCCAACAAGACAAATATGTTTGTCTGCAACTATTTGTTCTGCAACTGTTTATCTCTGTATGAATGGAAAAGTGTTATACTTTTAAAGGTCAGAGCTTTGAGAATGGGATAGACTGTATATTTCAGGTTATAAGCAACATTCTTTTATGAAAGGTGCAGAACCAGCATGACTAAGCACAGGCAACAGAGCACAAAAGTTAGAGCTAAAGGAATAGATTCAATATGGAGTCAGGTTTGTTTCTCTCTGTTACAGTTTCACTGATATTTTCTGTTGTCTTTTTAGTGTCTATTTTACTATGAAATTCCACTCTGATCTTGTTATTTCTTTCCTTCTACTAACTTTGGAATTTATTTGTCTTTCTTTTTCTAGTTCCTTGAGGTATGAGGTTAGGTTGTTTAACTGATATTTTTCTAGTTTCTTGATGTAGGTACTAGGAACTTCCCTCTTAGAACTGCTTTTTCTGCATCCCTTAAGTTTTGGTATGTGGTATTTCCATTCTAATTTGTTTCAAGGTATTTTTTTGAATTTTCTTTGATTTCTTCTTTGACCTATTTATTGTTCAGTAGCATGTTGTTTAACCTTCACATATTTGTAAATTTTTCAGTTTTCTTCTTGTAACTGATTTCTAGTTTCATACCATTGTAATTGGAAAAAATGCTTGATATGATTTCATTATTCTTAAATTTATTAAGATGGGCCTAACACGGTGGTCTAACCTGGAGAATATTTCATCTATGCTGGAGAAGAATGTATATTTTGTTGCTTTTCAATGAAATGTTCTGTATGTGTTTGATAAATTCATGTTGTCTAACGTGTCATTTAAGGCTAATACTTTCTTCCTGATTTTCTGTGTGAATGATCTATCCATTTGATGAAAGTAAGGTGTTGAAATCCTCTACTATTATTATTATTATTTTTCTTCTTTGCGGTACGCGGGCCTCTCACTGTTGTGGCCTCTCCTGTTGCGGAGCACAGGCTCCAGACGCGCAGGCTTAGCGGCCATGGCTCACGGGCCCAGCCGCTCTGCGGCATGTGGGATCTTCCCGGACCGGGGCACGAACCCGTGTCCTCTGCATTGGCAGGCGGACTCTCAACCACTGCGCCACCAGGGAAGCCCCCTCCACTATTATTGTATTGCTGTCTGTTTCTCCCTTTAGGTCTGTTAATATTTGCTTTATATATTTAGGTGCTCCTAAGTCAGTTGTGTAAATATTTACAAATGTTGTATCTTCTTGTTGAATTGACCCCTTTATCATTATATAATGACCTTCTTTGTCTCTTCTTACCGTCTTTGTCTTAAAGTGTACTTTGTCTGATATTTGTATAGGTGCCTGAGCTTTCTTTTGTTTTCCATTTGCATGAAATATCTTTTTCCACCCCTTCACTTTCAGTCTGTGTGTGTCCTTACATCTGAAGTGAATCTCCTATAGGCTGCATATAGATGGGTCTTGTTGTTTTATCCATTCAGCCACTCTATGTCTTTTGACTAGAGAATTTTAGTCCATTTACAGGTAAAGTGATTGACAGGTAAGTACATTTGACCCTTAAAAATGTGGGTTTCAACTGTATGGGTCCACTTATATGTGGAATTTTTTCAGTAGTAAAAACTATAATACTACACGATCTGTGGTTGATTGAATCCTTGGATGTGGAACTGTGGACACAGAGGAACTGTGGATGTGGAGGAACTACAAATACGGATGGCTGACTCTACGTTTTATGCAGACTTTTGGCTGTGTGGGGGGTCAGTGCCCCTAATCCCCATGTTGTTCAAGGCTCAACTGTACTTATTGACATTTTGTTAATTCTTTTCTGATTGTTTTTAATTCCTCTGTCTCTTTCTTCTTCCCTTGCCCTCTTCCTTTGTGATTTGATGATTTTCTGTAGTGAAAGTTTAGGTATCTTTCTTTTGATCTTTTGTGTATCTACAATTGGTTTTTGCTTTATGGTTACCATGAGGCTTATATAAAACAACTTATATTTGTAACAATCCATATTAAGTTGATAACAGCTTAAGTTGGAATGCATTCTAAAGCTCTACATTTCTACTTCCCCCACCCATGTTTTATGTTTTTGATGTCACAGTGCACATCTGTGTATCCATTAACAAATTATTGTAATTATGTTTTTTACTACTTTTGTCTTTTAAACTTCATATAGTTTTTAAGTCATCAACACACCACCATTACATTAGATTATTTTGAATTTTACTATATATTTACCTTTACCAGTGAGATTTGTACCTTCACATGTTTCCCTGTTCCTAATCGGTGCCCTTTTGCTCAGCTTAAAGAAGTGCCTCTAACAGTTCTTGTAAGGCTGGTCTAGTGGTGATGCATTCCTTTACCTTCTGCTTGGCTGCAAAATTTTATCTTGCCTTCAACACTGAACAACAACTTTGTCAGGTAGAGTAGTCTTGCTTGACAGTGTTTTGTTTTGTTTTGTTTTAGCTCTTTAAATATATCATGCCACTTCCTTCTGGACTGCCAAATGTCTGCTGAAAAAAATCTGCTGATAGTCTTATGGGGGTTCCCTTCTTAGTCTTATGGGGGTTCCCTTGTTTATAACAAGCTGTTTTTCTCTTGCTGCTTTTAAGATTCTCTCTTTGTCCTTAACTTTTGACCCTTAATTATAATGTGTCATAGTGTGGGTCTCTTTGAGTTCATCTTTTTTGGAACTCCCTGGGCTTCCTGGATCTGGATGTCTGTTTCCTTTCCCAGGTTAGAAACATTTTGAACCGTTATTTCTTCAAATAATTTTTCTGCCGCTTTCTCTCTCTCTTCTCCTCCTGGGACTCCCATAATGTGAATGTTGGCCTGCTTGATAGTGCCCCATACATCCCGTAAGCTGTCTTCACTCATTTTTCATTCCTTTTCCTTTTCGCTGTTCTAACTGGGTGAATTCCAATGCCCTGCTTTCGAGTTCATGCATCCTTTCTTTTGCTTCTTCTGGTCTGTTGTTGAACCCTTCTATTATATTTTTCGGTTGAGTTATTATATTCTTCAATTCTGTGACTTCTATTTGGTACTTTCTTATATTTTCTATCTCTTTGTTGAAACTCTCACTTTCTTCATCCATTCTTCTCTCAAGCTCAGTGAGTATCTTTATGACAATTATTGTGAACTTTTGATCAGGTAAATCACATATCTCCATTTCATTGAGGTCTTTTTCTGGGGTTGTATCTTGTTCTTTCATTTGGAACATATTCTTCCATATCATCACTTTTTTCTTTAACGCTTTGCATTAGATGCATTAGATAAAACAGTCACTTCTCTCAGGCTTAAGGAGTGGCCTCATGTAGGAAATGAAACTTACTGTTCAGCGTTGCCCTAGATCTTGGTTGTGTCTCAAACCTTTGTGATTGTCTAAGCAGACTACTTTACTTTCAGGGGCTCCCAATAGTTGAGGGTGTGCTGAGACCTGTCATTGTACCAGAGAGGAAGATCTCAGTCAGCACCTAGATTCAGGCTGATTGGATGCCAGACCTTCATGCAGCAGCTTTTCAGATATGCAAATATTCCTCCTTCAGAGGAGGAATGGGAGATGAGTGTTTCTGTCTGCTCCCTGTGTGCTGAAACCTGGTATGATAGCCAATGAAGAACTATCTTGTTCTCTTTGCTACTGTCCCCCTGAACCCATGAACACAAGCCCTACTGGTCACCAGAGCCAGGCTTTCAGTGGATGTGTCCACCTGGGCAGCAGACACAAAACCCAGGGCACCATATGTGTACAGAGCTTCTTTTTCACAGAACCGATGATCTGGGGCAGCCCAGAGGGAGGGTGCACGGATGGAACTTGCTGGCCTCCCTGGTCCCTCATGAGGATTGTAGTTGGCCCCTTGATTTGTGTCTAATTAGAGCCCTGCCCCTCAGACCACAACAATGAAGATACAGTAACAGTCCTCTGCCACAGATTCTAGCGACCCAGAGGGAGAAGGAGGCAGAGGGACGGCACAGAGATGGTACCCACCAGGCTCCATCCCTGGAGTGCACCTCAGTAGACCCCTAGATGTGCACCAAACCAGAAGCCTTCCACTCAGGCCAAAGCTCTAAGACAAGCTAATAGGCCTCTTTCGCAGAAAGACTGGGGGTGTGTTTCAGTCTGCTCTCTCTGCACTGTGCCCTGGGGTGGTAGCCAGCCAAGAACTGTCTCTCCATTTGCTATAGTCCAAGGAGACCCACAAACACAAGCCCCACTGGCCACCAGATCAAGGGGCATCCCTGGGCAACAGCCACAAAAACTGGGACACCAGACATAACCCAGGGCAGTAGAAGTGAGTATAAGCTCCCCTGTGGGAGACACCAGTGCAGCAGAGGGAGAGCACAGAGAGAAGCACCTACCCTCCAGGGTCTCTGGAGAGGATTACAGTCAGCCTTTAGGCCTCTGTTTAATCAGAAACCTGGCCCTCAGGCCGAAGCTCCAAAAGAAGCAAATAGGCCTCTTTCACAGAAGAACTGGGGGTGTGTTTCAGTCTGCTGTCTCCATGCTGTATCCTGGGGGTGGTAGCCAGCGAAGAACAGCCTCTCCATTTGTCGTCGTCTGAGGGGACCCGTGAACACAAGCCCCGTGGGCCACCAGAGCCAGGTGACCAGGGGCATCCCTGGGCAGCAACCACAAAAACTGGGGCACCAGACATAACCCAGGGCACCAGGATCATGTACACACTTTCCTCTGGGAGATAGAGGTGCAGCAGGGGGAGAGTGGAAGAGAGCACCCACCCTCCAGGGTCTCTGGAGAGGATTACAGTCAGCCCTTAGATGCTTGTTTAGTTAGAAGCCTGCCCGTCAGGCCACGGAACGAATATATACTGATAAGATTCTTATACAGAGAGACTGGTGGCCTCACTGTTACCTCTTGTCCTGCGCTGGGGGTGGGAGCTGGTTAAGAACTCTTTCTGTATTTGTTACTGTCCTGTGGGACCCACGAACATAAGCCCCATTGGTCATCAGAGCCAGGAGATCGAGATGTGTCCCCTGGGCATTAGCAGCAAAGATTGGGCCACCAGACCAGCGTAGAAGGTCCTTTATGGCAGACACCAGCAAGCTGGAGTGGGGCAGAGGGAGAGCACCTCGCAGGCCCCTGTAAGTGTGCCAAACCCAAAGCCTGCCCCCAGACAGGTAAAAAGGCTTCCTTCACAGAAAGACTGGGGGTGTGTTTCAGTCTGCTGTCTGCGTTGTGCCCCGGGGTGGGGGGAGGCCAAGACCTGTCTTTCCATCTGTTCCAGTCCCATGAATGCAAACCCTGCTGATCAGGTGATCAGCCCAGGTGATCAAGGAGCATCCCCTGGGAAGTAGCCAGAAAAACTGGGCACCAGCTGTGTGTCCAAGCTCCCCTCTGGGAGAGACTGTCCCTCTGGAGCACAACAGAAGCAAAGTGCAGAGATAGAATCCACCCTCCAAGGTCTCTGGAGAGGATTGAAGTCCGCCCTCTGATGCGTGTTGAGTAGAAGCCTGACCCTCCAGCTGCAGCTCTGAAGATAAGCTAACAGGCCTCTTTCACAGAGACACTGGGTGCCCCAATCTTCTGCCTTTCTGCTGTGTCCCTGGAGTGTCAGCTGGTTAAGAATTCTTTCTCCATTGGCTGTAATCCTATGGGACCCACTCGTGTAAGTGCTGCTGGGCACCAGAGCCACGAGATGCAGATGAGTCTGCCGGGCAGAAGTCGCACAATTCAGTGTGCTGCACAAGTGAGAAGCTCCTTTTGGGGTGACGCCGGCCACCTGGAGTGAGGAAGCGGGAGAGCACGGAGATGGCAGCTGCTGGCCTCTGTCCGGAGAGTATTTCAGCCAACTGTAAATGTCTGTTAAATACGATGCCTGCCCCATTGGGATGATGCTTTGGGATACACAGATACGCAATAAGCTTCTGTTGTAGAAAGTCTGGGCACCTCTCAGTTTCTGCCTCTGCTTGGTCCCTGCGGTGAGAGTCCCAGCACGTGAGCCCTTTAAGAGTTGTTTCTCAGTTTGCAGTCATCTGCGGGTCTCACGGAACAAGCCCAGTTGGCTTTCTAAGCTAGATGTTTGGGGAGGCTCATCTCTCAGGTGCAGGTCTGAAGAGTTCGCTGCGTGATGTGGGGGTCCAATGCTTTGCTCCCTGGGGAGGAGCTCGGGGCTCTGAGTTTCCTCCTGACTGTGGCTTGGCACCGTGTGGCTGGTGAGGTTTATGGTGAGATGGTGCCTCAGCCCCTCCTACCCGCTTCCACGTGGGTTTTCTTCTCATTCATCCAAAATGGGGGAACCACTCAGCTAGTTTTGGGATTTTTTCATGAGGAAATCGTTCCTTATGTAGCTGCAGATTCAGTGTGTCTGTGGGAGGAGGTGAGTTCAGGATCCCGCTACGTCACCACCTTGAATCAGAAACTATTTATTCATCTTGAGTTACTGACCAGTCCAGGAAGCAGTTGTGAAATGTTAGGTACACAGGGTCACCTACTGTGATTGTTATGGGTAAGAAATGGGTCTCATTTGGAGTTTTAAATGCATCACCCTTAAAAAAAATGCACAGAGAACTACCTGGTTATCAGGCTAAACTGGAAGAGGTGAAGCTCTTCTGGGGCTGTCACCCAGCTCAGCTCTCTACAGTGGAGAATAGTTGGAAATAAATGTCTGAAATTGCCAAATATCTATATTTTTCTGCCCAAGAGAGACAGTATTCTGTGACCATATCACCTGTGATGAACCCAGGTAATGAGTTCAATACCGGGACCAACATTTGAAGAGAGTTCATGAAAGTTTTGCTTTTTTTTTCATTTTTTTTTTTTTTTAAAGAAGCGAGGGCACAGGCATATCCAGAAATGATGGGGTTTTTTTGCTTTTTTTTTTTTTTTTTTTTGCGGTACGCGGGCCTCTCACCGCTGCGGAGCACAGGCTCCGGACGCGCAGGCCCAGCGGCCATGGCTCACGGGCCCAGCTGCTCCGCGGCATGTGGGATCTTCCTGGACCGGGGCACGAACCCGCGTCCCCTGCATCGGCAGGCGGACTCCCAACCACTGCGCCACCAGGGAAGCCCCAGAAATGATGTTTTAATCATCATAGTAACAGCTGTTATTTACTGAACTTTATTATACAAGGGACTTGCTTATTGCTTTACCTATATTTCTCTTATCATCATGTAAGTCCCATATTAAACCGTTTTAGAGATGAGAAACTTGAGTCAGAAAGTTTAAGTAACTAACCCGAGACCACACAGCTAGTAACTGGCAGAGCCACTGTGATTCTCTGGTCTGGGGTCTTTCTCGTTACACACGCTGCCTCAAACGAGAGTTAAAAGACATTACTGGGAGAGGAACCTCTGAAATATTATGCAGGAATCACCTTTTTAACATATCTACTTCCAACAGTGGAACAAGCTGACTTGGGTGGTTTAATAACAGTTGAGGAAGGCTGTTATTAAAGAGATATGAAACTAGATGACTTTTAAGGCCCCCCACCAAGTCTGGGAGCTGATGCCTGTGCAGGGGCATTTTGTTGCAAGGAATAAAGAAAGACAATGTACTTGTGTTGCAAAGACTCAAACATACTATGTACAGCTCAGGAAAGAGAAGCATTTTCCCATCTATTTTTGGAGCTGTTTTGGGTTCGCCAAGTCTATCTGGGTGTTCTCTTTGCAAATATCCAGGTCATCAGAGTACTAGCAAGTGTTTTGACGTGACGTCTTTCCTTGTCTATCTTTTCCCCTCAACTTTCGTTCTTTCAGGGTAAAATGCTAGCTCTTATTCACTTCTGTACTCTTCTAACTTAGCCTACTGCCCCAAAGCTGCTAAATAAAAATTTGTCAAAATGAACTGTCTAAACGCCAAATCAAGTCATTCCTCTATTCAAAATATTTTGTCTGTGGGACTTCCCTGGTGGCGCAGTGGTTAAGAATCCGCCTGCCAATTCAGGGCATGAGAGTTCGATCCCCGGTCCAGGAAGATCCCACATGCCATGGAGCAACTAGGCCCGTGCACCACAACTACTGAGCCTGCGCTCTAGAGCCTGTGAGCCACAGCTACTGAACCCGTGTGCCACAACTACTGAAGCCCGTGCTCCTACAGCCCGTGCTCCGCAACAAGAAAAGTCATCACAGTGAGAAGCCCGCGCACCACAGCAAAGAGTGGCCCCCGTTTGCCACAACTAGAGAAAACCTGTGTGCAGCAACGAAGACCCAACACAGCCAAAAGTAAATAAATAAATTGAAAAGAATATTTTGTTTCTCCCTACTGCCTCCATGAAAGTGTCTAAGTTACTTAACATGGAGTAAAGACTGCCTGTGATTTGTCCTCTTTCTACTTCTCCTGTTGCATTTTTGTCTCCTCCTTCTTTGTGTTTTAGGCACCAATCAAGTCAGACTGCTTTGCATATTTTCCTCTTGCTCTTCCTCACCTCTTTGTATCTGCAGGGAGGTTCCCTCTGCCTGGCTTGCCTCAGGCACGAGTTCTTCTACAAGTTCTTCCCTCATTCTCCTAGGTCTCACCAAGCCCAGGGGGATGATGTCACCATCTTTTATGTTCCCACCAAGCCTCTATCACGGCTCCTGGGGCTCTGTGGTTTATTACAGTAGAGATCGCCCTATTTCCCACCAGAGAGCTATCTCTGCATTTTCTCATGCATCTGGGTATTTCCAGAAGATTGATCTTTATCTGATCTACAAAAGGTGTTGAGTTACTATTTGACGAGCAACTGAATCAATCAAAAATTGTAAATCTCCCTCCATATCTGAAACCTGTTGAGTCAAAAATAAGAGGCCAATCTAATGAAATGCCAGACTAACTTTTTGGATGGGATAACAAATAAGACCTCTGAAGTATTTACCCATAGGTGTACAAGCATGAGTCTCTATTTTTGTGAATTATTTAAAAATTCTTTTTGTTAATATTCTAACAATGTCACAAGGTGGATGAAGATTATTAGACTTGTGCTACAGACTGAATGTTGTTTGCATCCCCCCTCCTAACTCGTATGTCGAAATCCCAATCCTCAAAGTGATAATATTTGGAGGTAGGGAGGTGATTAGGTCATGAGAGTGGAGCCCTCATGAATGGGGTTAGTGCCCTTATAAAAGAGACCCCAGAGAGCTCCCTTGCCCCTCCCACCATGTGAAGACACAGCGAGAAGGCGCCATCTACAAACCAGGAAGTGGTCCCTCACCAAACACCAAATCTGCCAGCATCTTGGGCTTGGACTTCCCAACCTCCAGAACAGTGAGAAATCAATTTCTGTTGTTCATAAGCCACCCAGTTTATGGTATTTTGCTACAACATCACAAACAGACTAAGACACTTTTTTCAAAAAAGGCTGTGATAATAAGTCAATGACTGATTCTTTTCATTTATTTATTTATTTTAATGAAATATAGTTGATTTACAATGTTGTGTTAATTTCTATTGTACAGAAAAGGGATTCAGTCATATATATAAACATATACATTGTTTTTCATATTCTTTTCAATTATGGTTTATCACATGATATTGAATATATTTCCCTGTGCTATACAGTAGGACCTTGTTGTTTATCCATTCTATATATAGTAGTTTGCATCTGCTAATCCCAAACTCCCAATCCATCCCTCCCCACCCCGTCCTTGGCAACCACAAGTCTGTTCTCTATGTCTGTGGGTCTGTTTCTGTTTCATAGGTTCATTTGTGTCACACTTTAGATTCCAGTTATAAGTGGAATCATATGGTATTTGTCTTTCTCTTTCTGACTTACTTCATTTAATATGATAATCTCTAGGTCCATCCATGTTGCTGCATATGACATTATTTCATTCTTTTTGGTAGCTGAGTAGATCTCCATTTTTTATATATATATATATGCCACATCTTCTTTATCCATTCATCTTTCAATAGACATTTAGGTTACTTCCATGTCTTAGCTATTGTAAATAGTGCTGCAATGAACATTGGGGTGCATGCATCTTTTTAAATTATACTTTTGTCTGATATATGCCCAGGAGTGGGATTGCAGGATCATATGGCAACTCTATTTTTAGTTTTTGAGGAACCTCCATACTGTTTTCCATAGTTCCTGCACCAATTTACATTCCTACCAACAGTGTAGGAGGGTTCCTTTTTCTCCACACCCTCTCCAGCATTTGCTATTTGTAGACATTTTAACGATGGCCATTCTGACCAGTGTGAGATGGTACCTCATTATAGTTTTGACTTACATTTCTCTAATAATTAACGATGTTGAGCATCTTTTCACGAGCCTATTGGTCATCTGTATGTTTTCTTTGGAGAAATGTCTATTTAGATCTTATGCTCATTTTTCAATTGGTTTTTGTTGTTGTTGTTGAGTTGTATGAGCTCTTTGTATATTTTGGAAATTAAGCCCTTGTCAGTCACATCATTTGCAAATATTTTCTCTCAATCCGTAGGTTGACTTTTCATTTTGCTTATGGTTTCCTTTGCTGTGCAAAACCTTGTAAGCTTGATTATATCCCATTTGTTTATTTTTGCTTTTATTTCTGTTGCCTTGGGAGACTGACCTAAGAAGACATTGGTACGATTTATGTCAGAGAATGTTTTGCCTATGTTCTCTTCTAAGAGTTTTATGGTGTCATGTCTTATATTTAAGTCTTTAAGCCATTTTGAGTTTACATTTGTGTATGGTGTGAAGGTGTGTTCTGACTTCATTGATTTATTTACATGTGGCTGTCCAACTTTCCCAACATCACTTGCTCAAGAGACTGTCTGTTCTCAGTTGTATATTCTTACCTCCTTTGTCAAAGATTAATTGACCATAGGTGTCTGGGTTTATTTCTGGGCTCTCTATTCTGTTCCATTGATCCATATGTCTGTTTTTGTGTTAATACCATGCTGTTTTGATTACTGTAGCTTTGTCATATTGTCTGAAGCCTGGGGGAGTTAGGCCTCCTGCTTTGTTCTTTTTCCTCAGAATTGCTTTGGCATATAAATTTTAGGAATATTTGTTCTAGTTCTGTGAAGAAATGTCATGGGTAATTTGATAGGGATCATGTTAAATCTGTAGATTGCTTTGGGTAGTATGGACATTTTAACAATATTAATTCTTCCAGTCCAAGAGCATGGGATATCTTTCCATTTCTTTGAATCATCTCAATTTCCTTCATTAATGTTTTATAGTTCTTATCATATAAGTCTTTCACCTTGTTGGTCGGGTTTATTCCTAAGTATTTTTTTTATGTGATTGTAAAAGGCATTGTCTTTTTACATTCCCTTTCTGATATTTCATTGTTAGTATAAAGAAATGCAACCAATTTCTGTATGTTAGTCTTGTATCCTGCTACCTTGCTGAGTTCGTTTATCAGTTCTAGCAGTTTTTGTGCAGTCTTTAGTGTTTTCTATATATAGTATCATGTTATCTGCATATAATGAGGATTTTACCTTTTCCCTTCATTTGATTTCTTTTTCTTATCTGATTACTGTGGCTAGGACTTCCAGTACTATGTTAAATAAGAATGGTGAGAATGGGCATCCTTGTCTTCTTCTAGATTTTAGTGGGAAGGCTTTCAGTTTTTTCACTGTTGAGTATTATATTGGCTGTGGGTTTGTCCTAAATAACTTACTATGTTGAGATATGTTCCCTCTATACCCACTTTGGTAAGAGTTTTTATCATGAATGGATGTTGGCTTTTATTAAATGCTTTTTCTACACCTACTGAGATGATTATGTGGTTTTTGTAGTTTCTTTTATTGATGTAGTTTATCACATTGACTGATTTGCCTACGTTGAACCATCCTTGTGACCCTGGGATGAATCCAAATTGGTCGTGGTGTATGTTCTTTTTTATATGTTGTTGGATTTGGTTTGCTAGTATTTTATTGAGAATTTTTGCATCCATATTCATCAAAGACATTGGCCTGTCATTTTCTTTTTTGGTAGCGAATGACCAATTCTTTAGTCAAATTCAGAGTATACTGCTTGCTCCAGAACTCAACTGTTGACTTATCACTGTTCAGGTGTTTCCTTTATGACTAACATGAAAAAATAGGTAAAAAATATGCTACGATCTCTGTTTAGTTGTCTTTTTTAGAAGATAGTAATTTTATATTAGAAGTGAGGTTTGGAGGAGCATTCCACACTACATTATATGACATAATGAGAATAACTATCCCCCTTAATACTGTTGGCACTAGGACTGCATCTTCATTTGTTAAGCACCAGCTGTGTACCAGACACTATTCCTGGCATTGTAAGTATCTCTCCTTTAACCCTCAATGCAAGTTTGAGGTGGTTATTCTTACATAAGTACGCTGATGTTTGTAATATATTGATGAGGGGTTAATTCCATCTCTCTTTAAGGGTTAGTATAAGGAGGATGGGAAGATGCATTTGAGAGTGTTTTCAAACAGTAAATCTCTATACAAATAGGTGGTTTTATTCCTGACAACTTATTTCAAGGGGAGACACTCAAATTTGAGCATATGTAATAATGTTTGTCTGATTATCCAGTTATGTCCTATATCAAGATAATTGTTGGGACTTCCTCGGTGGTCCAGTGGTTAAGACTTCACCTTCCAATTCAGGGGGTGTGGGTTTGATCCCTGGTCAGGGAGCTAAGATCCCACATGCCTCAGGGCCAAAAAACCAAAACATAAAACAGGAACAATATTGTAACAAATTCAATAAAGACTTTAATAATGGTCCACATCAAAAAAAAATCTAAAAAGAAAAAAAGACTATTGTTGACTTGGTAACTCAGAGCCTTAACTGTCAAACAGAATTCTTCTCTGAAATAGGCATTAGATGTGAGTATATATACCTTCATGTACAGAGTCACAGGATGCTAGGTCTGGTAGGAAACTTTGATGGATTCAAGCTCAGTTTCTTTACTTTCCAAAGGTGGAACTCAAAACAACAGGAGGCTGGCTTAATGTATGATCAGATCAGAGGCAAGTTCTGGATGACAAAGTGTTAGTAACAGAGGAGAGAAAGCTATGGAAAGGGGTTTGGAGAAACTGACTTTGCTTTGGGGAAAAGGAGTTGAGAGAGAGAGAAGAAGCTGCCCAGACACAACATTGGAAAGAGTGTCAGAGCCTCAACCCTAATTCCTGAAGCCTTCCCTCCATATGGGATCAAGGAATCCAGACAGCAGAGTCGGGTGGGCTGGGCTTCCAGGCTCTGACCAGGAGGATGGCTGGGTCACTGCATCTCAGGCTTAGACCAGTGTATCTGAATTCCAACGCTACTCCCAAGTCTGACTGTATTATTGGCTCATCAAAGGACTTGGGAATCCAGGAATTGGAAGCTGAGGCAGCAGGATGGGCCTGGCCAAGATGCTGCCATTGGTGAGCGGCAGAGCTGAGCCCAGAATCCAGCTCTCCCGACCCCTACTCCAGCCTCCACGCTTCCTGGACGTGTCGAGTCTACCTTTGGCTACGGTCTTCCTTCCTGGGTCTCATTGGTCTCTTTCTTCAGCAAAAAGTTTTCTTTCAAAAGGACTAACAGTATGATTTGTGTAACTCTATAACTGGGAGAATGAGAGGTTGGGGAGCATTCCACGTCTGCAATCACTCACGTAATGGAAATAGGGAACCCCCAACCCACCAAGCACTACCTCAGGCACTGTGAGTATACCCATTACTTGGTGGTAGTTCCTGTGACGTGAGTACACTGATGTTTACAGAACACACATACCCACATCAGCAGTTCAAACTAGTCTACTTCTTCATGCAGTCTGTTCACCGATAACAAAATGTGTTTATCCTGCCTTCCATAGCCTGGACTATCGAAAGAGCCTGGGCTTTGAGGCCTGCCTCTGACACTTACTTGCTGTGGTTACTTGAACCAGTTCCTTAACTTCTCTGAGCCTCAGTCCTCATCATGGATGTAGCACTTTCTGCCTCGCCAGGTCAATGATCTGTGTAAGCAACGCACCTTAGTTCCTGGCATGTAATGAGCAGTCCATAAATGAGAGCTATTATGATGTCACTTCC
The DNA here is from genome assembly GCF_949774975.1 of Lagenorhynchus albirostris. Taxonomy (NCBI): domain Eukaryota; kingdom Metazoa; phylum Chordata; class Mammalia; order Artiodactyla; family Delphinidae; genus Lagenorhynchus; species Lagenorhynchus albirostris. Next base: position 188,161,536 of record NC_083095.1, read on the forward strand.
GTTAATAAGATTTTTTTATCAGACCAGTTACCAGCTTAAACGGAGTCCATTCAGAAACAGTAATAATAACAACAACAACGTTAGCAACATTTGCCAAGCACTTCCTATATTTGGGGTGCTGTTTTATCAGTAATTACCTCTATGATTTCATTTAACCCTCACAACAACCTTTGCTACCTATTTCAATGTAATGAATCAATGAGTCAATACTTGTAAGTAGCTGGAATGGTTTCTGGCAAATAGTAAGTGCTATACATGCTTATTTAAATTTAAAAAGATAAATACCATTCTTTCCCCCATTTCTCAGATAGGGACGCTGACTCCCAGAGATAAAATGACTTGGCCAAAGTCACACAGCTGGAGGGCGAGGAAGCTGGGACCCACACCCTGGCAGGGCTCCTGAAGGCCTCGCGTGAAACTTGTGGTAGACGGTCCTGGTGTTTCTCACAGAGCTGAAGGCTGTTCCCGTGATGGAAAGGAGGAGAGTGATTCACCCGCTGAGACATCCTGCATGTTGGTTCTTTCCCTCACTTCTTTAGACACCGACTTCTTCCAATGCCCTAACATCCGGGTCTCGCCCTGGCCATCCACTTGGGTGGTCCTTTCTCTCTCCGGAGAGCAACTGGACTACACCGGTCTCTCTCTGATCCCATAGGGACGTAGTCACCCTTCTCTCTCAAGAACCTTCCTGTCTAAAGCAGCCCAGTTTCCTTCCACACTGTACGTAGCAGGTCAGCCCAGATCAGAAGCTTACCTGCCTTTCCCCCGCCTCTTTGTGAGTTTTCCTAGAATGTTCGTAACCTTCCCTCTGCACAAATCTGTCAATCGTTCCCCCATAGTCTCAAGAAACGCATTCCTGGAAATGGGCATGCGTGCTACATAATGATACAGAAGAAGCATGGGGACGCAGGTGACATTTTAGCTGCTTGCGTCCAGACAGCCAGGGGTGTGATGGAATGCGCGCCCCTCGTTAGGCCATCGTTTACCTTTTCTTCTGAGTAACCGCTGTGGCGTGTGTCTGTGCGGAAAGCCTCGTCCGTCTTGGAAGGCCGCGGTCTTGATCTCCGCGATAAGAACATCACTCTCACTTGAATCTGCCACTCGCGGGGCCTGCTCTGCTTCTCGAGGACGCTTAGTTCTTCAACCCAGGCGAGATGAAAAACATATTGTGCCTCCCTCGGGGACTATTTAAAATGTAAAATATAAATATTTCTCCTTTGAATGGACTTAGCTTAGCAAGCCTGGGTCTGGTTTGTGTCCCTTCAGTCATCACAGGGGCAGGATGTTTCCCAGCCCTCCATTTAGCCGAGTGGAACCGCACTGGGGCAGAGCCAGTCAGCACTTGGGCCCTTTCTGCCGAGCAGGCCTCACGAGGGTTGCCAAGTCTCCCTTGATCACATAATGCCTTTCAGATAAGGTTAACTCTGCAGTGGGCCCTGCCTCGTGTTAGTGTTTTATGGTGACAAATCCCCCGGCTCCGGCTCTCCCGTGACAATGAACCCCTTGTGAGGAACATCTAAGGGGAAGGTCAACCAGCTGGGGGCGGGGCGCAGGGCCTGGGACTCACACCTTTGCCTTGCCACGGCCACCTCAAAATCACTCCCCTCCTTCCCCCGCTTCCCCTAACCAGGGTGTCCTGAAGAACTTCTGAATAGAAAAGAAAAACCCAAGAGTGGCTACGTCTTCCTTCTAGCATCCTCCCACTTTGCCAGGCTTAACGGCTGCCCTTCCAATATGACTGAGAATACTCTTCCTGTCTCACACACTGTTCGGAAGCCCAGCCTGCCCCTTCCTCCTGCCATAATTTAGGAGCCAGGGCTTGCAGGGGACCGGGGGACAGACAGCGTAGGGCTCTCTGATTCCCTTCTGCGGCTGGAGTGATAGCTCCTGAAGCTCGTGGGGCTGAGTGGTGGATATTTTCTGTATGTTCTATTTGCAGGTCTTCTTCGGTTCTGAGAAACATTAAACAGTAAAAGAAACCTCATTGGGTGCAGGAAAAAATATGTCTTTCTTGAGCCAGGGGGTACTTAGTACTCCAGGGACAGGACCGAGTGGGAAAGTGGCTTCTGAGTGTCCCAGCCTCGGACCCCTTTCTTTAAGCAAACTCTCATGAGGAAGCCTCACCTTAGAAGGGAGTTTTCTGGCTCAAGGAGGGTGTTGACTGGAACACCTGTGAATGGCACCCCTGGGAAACACCTGAGGCTTTGAGGAGCAGAGCTAGGGAAGCATCTGGATATAAAGGGAACACGCAGCCTGGGGTTCCGGCTCCAGTTCCTCCATACCTTGAATGGTACCGAGCAAATCATTTCATACCTGGGGGCTTGTTCTCTCCTCTGCTGATGAGCGCTCGGGTGAGAATAGTGCGTGGTGATCAATTTGCTTTGGCACACAGCACCTCCTGCTTGACTCAGTTTGCAGAGGAATGTTGGGGGTTGGTCCAGAAAAGTCATAGCCGGAATTCCACCTGTTATTTTTCTTCCTCTCCTCTCAGCTCCCATGTCATTTTGGATCAGCCAGAGAAGAGACTCTACCTGGGGTCTCCTCGCATCCCCAGTGTCTTGGTCCAAAGTTCTGTGGACTGGGTAGTTTACAACCAACAGAAATTTCCTCCTCACAGTTTTGGAGGCTGGATGTCCAAGATCAGGGCACCAGGACAACCGGCTTCTGATGAGGTCCCTCTTCCTGGTTGCAGACAATACACAGCCTTCTCGCTGTGTCCTCACGTGGCAGAAGGGGCGGTGGAGCTCCCTGGGGTCTCTTTAGTAAGGGAACTAATCTCATTCATGAGGGCTCCACCCTCATGGCCCAATTACCTCCCCCAAAGCCCTATCTCCTAATACCATCACCTTAGGGGTTAGGATTTCAACATATGAATTTTGGGGGGGACACAAACATTCAATCCATAACACCCAACCACCCCATATATTGCAGATTAACCAACTGCAGGCATGTCCTGTCTTTTTCCCACTTTGGGCTCTTCTGTGGCTTATTTTCTCCTCCTCTATACTTGGTTTATTTTTCTTTTTACCTTTTCATTAACAAAACCAAGCAGTTTTGTGTACTAGGGACTGTGATGTCTCAGTGATTTACAAGAACTGTGAGAGGGAACTGGAGTCTAAGACTATGGACACAGAAAGGTGGGGGATGTCACAGCTCCTCCCCCCAGCCTTTCGCAAGGCTGATGTCTCTGGAATATCAGAGGCCATTATCCCTGGCCTCAGGCCGTCATTTACTCCAGGCTCCTGGCTCACTGAGGGTCACTTGTTCCTGGAGTCCTCATCTATAGAATAAGGAGGCTGAGTTTGCTGATTGCCAAGATGCCTGTTAATTCTAACGTCCTTTGAGGGTACTGCCCCATATACCTCTTAAAATGGGCTTGGGCTGGAGCTGATCAGAGCACCAGCAGAGCAAAGCAGAATTTTGAGGAATGAAGTTCAAAGGTCCCTCATTTTGCTGTCCTTGGTGCTGCTTGGCTCATAAAATAGAACAAAACGTCATGAGTAAGATATTTTACTATCGATGAGGAAGATTGGCCTCGGCCTCTTCTTCTGCATTAAGTTTTACAACATGAACGCAACAGAAATGCAACATGATTGCAGACTCTTTGGAACTTTTAGTTTACAAAAGTCACCTACAATCACATGACCCTGACGTTACAGCCATTATTTTTGGTTTTTCTGTTTCAGAGTTAGCTCAGCTACGTGATTATCTCAAAGATGGAAGACATTTGTTTATGCATTTTTTCACTGACATCTTATCATGAACATCTTTGGTGCTAATGAGATCAGAGTCTTTGGGATCAGATAGCCACTTTCTACCTGGATAACTCTGGATAGCGTCTAGACCATCAGTTTCCCCATCTGTAGAATAGTACAACCACTAGGATTAAATTAAATAAGATATATAAACACATGTAGCACAGAGTTTGACATATAGGCAATACTTAAAATATCATTTCTGCCCTGCTTCCTTCTGAATACCCCAGACAGCTACTATTTATGGCATTTCCTATCTGACTAATTGAAATTTGGAAAGGGATTATAAATCTAACTCTACGTTTTGTTTTGCCAAAATTATTTTGGTGTGTAACGTTAATCCAGTCCAACATACATCTATTGAACTTGCACTTGGAAAGACATTGTGCCTTTTACTGTGTAGCGTAGAAAAAGCATGATCCTACTTCTCAAGGAACTTACTGTCTGTAAGGGGAGATAAAGCACATGTGCAAATAGCTATCATCTTGATGCAAGGTGTGTCGAGAGACATAGGACAGATGTGGATTGCGATGGGCTAAAAAGTAGGAAGAGGGAACTTCCGACCAGAGACTCAGTTCCAGCTCCGCCCCTTTAAATGAATCTGTCCACTGGCTGGAGCCCCATTCTTTCGGCTCTCGTTCCTTATCACATCCTCTGAGTTTTCCACCTTATTTAATGCTGTGCTTTCCTGCCTCTCCATTTAAACTTCTTAGCTACTTTTCTTTGAACCGTTTTTCTCATGCCTGTCCTTGTGACATCTTGACCTCCTGACTCCATACACTGTATATACAGTAGGGTTCATCCTGTACTACTCTGTCCAGAGCTCCAGGAAACCCGCCTGCCCAGCCATGCCCTATACATTAGCCACGCCCCAAGTCGTTAGCCACGCCCCAAGTCGTTAGCCACGCCCTGATTCACCTCTGTCTTGTTCTCAGAATGGACTTTTTGGTAGAGGAGAGATTTGATCTGTTCCTTTAAGAGCAGATGGGTTTTGTTGTTTTTTTTTTGTGGTAAGCGGGCCTCTCACTGTTGTGGCCTCTCCCGTTGCGGAGCACAGGCTCCGGACGCGCAGGCTCAGGGGCCATGGCTCACGGGCCCAGCCGCTCCGCGGCACGTGGGATCTTCCCGGACTGGGGCACGAACCCACGTCCCCTGCATTGGCAGGCGGACTCTCAACCACTGCGCCGCCAGGGAAGCCCAAGAGCAGATGGTTTTTTAAAGGATAGAAGGGATTTCTAAATGGTAGGAATGAGCCAAGCAAACGCGCAATTGAAGGAAATTGTCCCGTGTTTGGGAAATGCTGAGTAGTGGGGCTGGAACACAGACATACGTAGAGGTGAGTCATCAAAGAATTGAGGATGGATAAATTGAGGTAACATTGTGGAGCCTTCAGAAATCTCATTTAATAGTTTTAAACTTCACTTGACAGATAGGATGGAGTTACTATGGATTTCTGATCTAACTATGTTCAAGCTTTCCTGACAAGGGCTTTGCAGCATGGGAAAGATTATAGTCGCACATCTGGGCGCACCATGCTTCTTTGGGGCCCCTCTACGGCCCACTGTTACCCCAGATGCCACCTGGGGGCCCGTGCTTCGGCTTCAGCTATCTTTTTCATTTTCTGGCCTGGCGCCTCTCTGACGCTGCAGCAGGATGGGAGGGAAGGCCCCTCGCAGATACCCCATCCTGCCAGCCTGGATGTGCGAGAACATTCACCCGCGTGGCAACCTGTCCCCCATGGGGAAGGATGTGGGTGACAAATGCTACCCTCTGGGTAGCAGTCTCCACAGCTCCTAGGAGTGTCCAGCACGACGGAGCCCAGAATGTACTTATGGAACTGCTGCCCTTATTTTCTGTTTCATTCTCTGCACTGTTCCCCTCCTATTTCCTGGGATCCCTTCCCAAAATAAATACCTTTGAGAAATGCCTTGTCTCAAGGTCTGCTTTTCCTCAGAAAGCTGGGCTAAGACCCATGGGACTTGTGTCTGTGCCCTAGAGCAAGGATGAGAAAAAGGTTTCAAACTACATTTCATATTCATTGGCCTGTTGAACCATGTAGGGGGTTTCATTTTATGGTTTTTTTCCCAAATTCTTCTTTTGTGGTGTTGTTATGATAAAATATATTTAACGTAAGATTTGCCATTTTAACCATTTCTAAGTGTACAATTCAGTGGCGTTACTTACAGTATTGTGCTACCATCATCACTTAAACTTCAAACTTCTTTCATCACCCCAACAGAAACCCTAGAGCCATCGAGCAATAACTCCCCATGTCCTGGCAGCCTGGGTAACCTCTAATCTACTCTCTGGCTCTGAATTCGTCTATTCTAGAGATTTCATATAAATGTAATCATACAGGATTTGTCCTTTTGTGTCTGGCTTATTTCACTCAGCTTAACACTTTCAAGATTCATCCAAGTTGTGGCATGTATCAGAACTTCACTCCTTTTTATGACTGAATAATATTCAGTTGTTTGGATATACCATATTTTGCTTTTCTCTTCACCCATCGATGGACACCTGGGTTGCTTCCACATTTTGGCTCTTGTGAATAATGCTGCAGTGAATATTGTCATATAAGTGTCTGTTCGGATCCCTGCTTTCATTTCTTTTGGGTATATACCCAGGAGGGGAATTGCTAGGTCATATGGTGACACTACGTTTAGCTTTTTGAGGAACTGACAAAATGTTTTCAACAAGAGTCGCTCCATTTCATGTTCCCACCAGCAGTGTAGAAGGGTTCTAATTTCTGCACAACCTCACCAACACATTATTCTTCATTTTTAAAATTATTATTATTATTTCCATCCTAGTGGGTGTAAAATGGTATCTCATTGTGGTTTTGATTTGCATATCCCTAATGATGAAGGACACTGAGAGCATCTTTTCATGTGCTTATTGATCGTTTGTATATCTTCTTTGTAGAAATATCTATTCAAGTCCTTTGCCACCTTTGGGTGGTTTGTTGTTTCATTGTTGAAAATTAGAATCTCGTTATATATTCTGGAAATATGGTCAGGTATACCAGAGATACAATTTGCAAGTATTTTCTCCCAGTCTGTCAGTTGTATTTTCACTTTCTTGGCAATGTCTTTTGATGCACAAAGTTTTTAATTTTGCTGAAGTTCAGTTTATCTAGTTTATCTTTAGTTGCTTGTGTTTTGGTGGTGTATCTAAAACTCCGTTGCCAAGTCCAAGATTATGAAAAGGTACCCCTGTGGTTTCTTGACCTTTTTTTTGAAGACTTACGTCTCAGGCACTCTCCATATATAATGTTATTTAATTCTTGCAGCAAACCTATATGGTAATATTGTCCCCTTTTGATTGATGAGGGCATTTAAGCTCAAAATTGTAATTTGCCCAAGACTGTGCAACTAGTAAAATGATAGAGGAGGGATTTGAACTAGTGCTTCCAAAGTCCTGATAGATACAAATTTGGGGGGTTCAGGAATGAGATACCATAATTTACAGAATTTCTCAAGAATTCCCCCAAATCATAACTTATTTTTAAAATACTTCCAACATTCTTTATATACTTAACTCATTATTATGGATATCTAAACATTTTTGTTTAATAAACAAATATTAAATTTAGTAGAATTTATAGAGTGAATGTTCAAACACTGGAAATGCCGGCAAACAGTACTGGCTTGTATTCAAATAATGTAATGTTTGGCTCTCTTAGCAAGATGGATATACACTGTGTATAAGCTTATTAATATTTATTTTATGTACCAGAATGACTCACCGTTCGCCGCAGACACGGCCAGAAGCAAACACTTACAATATGGCAACTGCTACAGGCAAGAATGATTAGCTCGTAAATTCTCCTCTCCAACGTTGACGGTTAAGCTTTAATTCTTGCTGGAGCATGATAATACTTTCCCCCTTTCCCCAATTTCTCAACTGATTTTTCTCAGGATTGAGGAAAACATAAATTTTCTGAGGAATGCCAAGAAAGAATTCTTGCGTGGAAACGCTAATTAGAACCACATCTGGGTGTTTCCCCTTAAAATCCCAAGAGACGTTAGGAAGGAAGGAGAAAGGAAGGAGAAGAGGAAAAGATCCTTCAGTTTTATGATGAGGAGGTCTCCGGTATAACACTCTGAGAGTGATTATTGGTGTATTAGTTTCCCATTGCTGCTGTAACAAATTACCACAGACTTCACGGCTTCAGTTAATTCTCTCACTGTTCTGAAGGTCAGAACTTCACAGTCAGTGTCACTGGGCTAAAGTCAATGTGTTGACAGACCTGTTTCCTCACAGGGCTCTGCTGTTTCCCTGGGTGTTTCATCTTTGAGTGGCTGCCTATATCCCTTGGCTTGTGGCCCCTCGCTGATCTTCAGAGAGCGTCACTGCAGTCTCTGCCTGCATCATTATATCTCCTCCTCTTCGGACTCCTCCTTCATCCCTCTTTTGGGGACCATTGTGATTACACCGGGCCCATTGTATAATCCAAGACAACACCCCTCTTCTAAGGATCTCTAAGTTAGTCACATCTGCAAAGTCCCTTTTGCCATATAAGGTAACATTCCCAGGTCCCAGAAATAGGTCGTGGACCTAACGCGGGGGCCATTCTTCAGCCTACTGCGCTGGGCACTGTGGTCCACGCTTCAAGTAAGAATGAAAGGTGGATAGAGGTGGCCGGGACCTGACAACAGGTGAGCCATCTAGATCAAGGTACTGAGTAAAGAACGTGCCTAGGTGCCAGTCAGGCTTCATCTCAGTAGGCAAGATTCAAGGTCTAGTGGAACTTGGCAGGCTCCTCTCCTGATCACAGTTAAGAGCTGGTGAGTATGTGAGGTGAACTACAAGGGGCTCAACTTGCAAGGAAAGGAAGTAAGATCCAGAAAACTGGTGCTCCGGAGTTTAGGTGGGCAGCCGTCACAGGAAGTCTGTCGATAGAACAAGAGCTCCTGTCTAGGCTCTGATTTTGAAAGGAGGTCTAGTCTCTTGGAAGGAAAACTGGTAAGAATCAAGTGCGACTTCAGGGCTCTCAGGATAACAAAGGAACCAGCTTGTTCCTGCATTACAAATTCAGAATAGGGAAAGATGCCAAAGCATAGCTCTTATGACCTGTGTGTTTTAGGAGAGTGTAGGTTTTAGAAACCATGCTATATGTTGTGGTACCTGGTGTGATAAGTGATATGTGGGGTAGGTGAGCTGTGACTTAAGAAAAACATGAGATTGTCTATGATTAGAATTAGGAATAGGCTTAGACAAATCAGATTTACAGAAAGAAAGATTTATTCTTCAGACTATGGAGCACTTAACACCTTGTATGTAGGTGCGTGTACGCACATGGGTGCGTGTGAATTCTTAGAAAGAGTACATTTTACTTATCTACTCTCCCAGTGAGATATAGCCAGATTGCCTACACCTTCCTGATACCCTCCCCCAGAAACCTGCAATAATTATGCTCAAATACTTCTCCTTATGGACTCATATGAGGATTTCTTTGAATATATATCTGGAATGCGATTCCTAGGTCAGGGAATATAAGTGCCTGGTCACTCCCCAGAACGATGGTATCAGTCTACATTTTTTTCCAGGAGTGCATGAGGATTCAGGTATCCTTACATCCCTGTTAACATTTATCGTTTTCCAACTTTCTAACTTTTCCAATCAATTTATTAGGCAGTGCCTCCTTGTTGCTTTAATTTGTGCTTTTCTGTCTACTGCGTTTCAACCTTGTTTCATATGCTTAGAGTCGTGTGACTTTCCTCTGCTATAAACTGCCTCTTTGTATCCTTTGTTGACTTCTTCTATTAGAGTTGTTATCTTTTTCTTGGTTCATATGAAAGTGTCTCTTGTATTCAGGAATATTAATCCTTTGTCAGTGTCAGGCATTACAGATAACTTTTCCATTCTGTCAATCTATTAGTTTTGTCCATGATGTTCTTTGCTGAACAGAAATTCATAATTTTGATGTGATCAAACACATCAAGTTTTAGCTTTACTGTTTGCACTTCTGAGATTTTAAGACTTTTCCCCCTTCCAAGTCACAAAAAATATTCCTCTGTGTTTTCTAATAACTTTAGGTCTTTAATCCATTTGGCATCCACCTATCCGGTGCTAGGTATTAATTCAGGTTTGTTTTTCTTCCTAATACTAGCTGCTAGATAATGGATTCTTTCTCCATTGATTAACGATGCCATTTTACTATACATTAAGTTCCCCTCTATACATGAATCTGCCTCTGACCTCTTTTTTCTGTTCTGTTGGTCTACTTTGCTGCCGTACTTTCATTACTGTGACTATATGGTAAGTCTTAATAATTGATACATGTCCCCCTTATAGATCTTCTTTTAAGAATAACTTAGCTTTTGAGAACCTTCATTCTTTTTTTTCTTTTTCTTTTAAAAAATAAGATACAATTCACACAAACCATGAAACATACCCTTTTAAAATGTATAATTCAGTGGGTTTTAGTATATTTACAGCATCACCGCTCTCTGTTCAGAACCTTTTTATTCCCCCCAAAGAGAAACTTTGTACCTATTAGTAGTTACTCTCCCTTTCCCCGCTTCCCCAAAGCCCTGGAAACTACTCATCTACTTTCTGTCTCTATGGATTACCTATTCTGAACATTTCACTTAAATAGAATCATACAATATGTGATCTTTCATGATTGGCTTCTCTCACTTAGCATAACATTTTCAAGGTTCATCCATGTTGGCGTATGTACCGTATCATGTAGTATTTTTGTTGCCAAATAACATTCCATTAGTACGGATATGCCATATTTGTTTATCATCCATCAGCTGATAGCTATTTGCGTTGTTTCCCCTTTTTACCATCTTGAGTGATGCTGCCATGAACAGTCACGTACATGTTTCTGTATGAACAGTTTTCCGTGCTCTTGGTTATATAGCTAGGAATCAAATTGCTGGGGCATATGGTAATTTCGTGCTTAAATTTTGAGACAATCCCAAGCTGTTTTCCAGTATAGCTGCACCATTTTACACTCCCACCAACAGCACTTTCATCTTTTACCTGGATTATCGCTTAGGCTCCTAACTCTTTTCCCTGCTTCCACACCTACCCTCAGACTGTCTCTTCTCAATTTGTACAACACCAGAAAGATTCAGTGGGTTTGATTTCCATTTCCTTAATGGCTGATTTATGTTGAGCATCTTTCTATGTGTTTGTTGGCCATTTGTGTATCTTCTTCAGAGCCATGTCTATTCAAATCCTTTGTCCATTTTTAAATTATGTTGCTGTTACTGAGTTACAATTGGATTATACCACTCCTCTGATCAACTTCTCCCCAAACCACTCAGAGTAAAAGCCAATCTCCTCGCAATGGCTTAGGAAACCTACAAGATCTGCTCACTCCGTGAACACTTCTCCTTCCACTCAGCCCTCCTCAGCTCTGCTGTAGCTACTGGCTGCTTCTGGACTCCTGCCTCTGGGCCTTTGCACCTGCCGTTCCCCTCACCTTGATGCATCCCCACAGATGACCACAGGACTCTAATTTTTCAGGGGTTTGCTTACATTTCATCTTTCAGTGAAGACTTACCTGTTCACCTCATTTAAAAACTCACACCACACTTCTAGTACCACTACCACCGCCCTCCCTTTCCTAGTTCCCTGGTTTATTTTTCTCCATAGCACTTGTTCCCTTTTTTTTTTTTTTTTTTTTTTTGCGGTACGTGGGCCTCTCACTGTTGTGGCCTCTCCCGTTGCGGAGCACAGGCTCCGGACGTGCAGGCTCAGCAGCCATGGCTCACGGGCCCAGCCACTCCGTGGCATGTGGGATCCTCCCGGATCAGGTCACGAACCCGTGTCCCCTGCATCAGCAGGTGGACTCTCAACCACTGCGCCACCAGGGAAGCCCCACTTGTTCCCTTTTAAGTGCTATATATTGTGCTTGTTTTTGTCGGTCTTTCTCCACCCCGACTTTAGAAAGTAAATTCCATGAGGGTAATTTCTTTCAAAAGACATTACAATCCACAAGAACCTACCAGGACCTTTGGCACTTTTCTGTTTGGAAATCAGTGCAGCAGTGGTTCAAATTATTTGTCTTTCTTGCTTCACATGGATTTCAATGTAGTCTTTCCTCCTTCTCCATGCAGGGCTGCTCCTGTCACAGCACTGTGATTTCTACAAGGGCAAGTGGTGAGTTCATTTGTTTTTGTTGGTTTGCTTTTTTTTTTATAATATATAGATAAATTTATTTATTTATTTATTTTTGGCCACATTGGGTCTTCGTTGCTGCGTGCGGGCTTTCTCTAGTTGCGGCGAGCAGGGGCTGCTCTTCATTGCGGTGCATGGGCTTCTCATTGCGGTGGCTTCTCTTGTTGCAGAGCACGGGCTCTAGGCGCATGAGCTTCAGTAGTTGTGGCATGCAGGCTCAGTAGTTGTGGCTCATGGGCTCTAGAGCTCAGGCTCAGTAGTTGTGGTGCACGGGCTTAGTTGCTCCGTGGCATGTGGGATCTTCCTGGACCAGGGCTCGAACATGTGTCCCCTGCATCGGCAGGCAGATTCTTAACCACTGTGCCACCCGGGAAGTCCTGTTGGTTTGCTTTTTAAAATCAAAAATTGAATATGTGTTTAAATAAAGAAATAAATTGCTGGATTCTTAATAATTAATTCCTTATCTCTTTCTTTAAGCAATTTCCAATTGCAATCTGGCTTCCCCTCCCACCTAGAAAACTCAACTGCTCCCAGCTACCCCTGACATTGATTGGAACCCAGAGGGGTGGTGAGGGGCCCAGGAACTAAGCCTCATAACTTCAGGATAAATCAGACTCTGCTCCCCAGCAGTCCTGCGTCCTTTATTGAGATTGTTCCCTCATTCTCACTCTGTCATTAGTGTCTTTTTTATTGATTAGCGTACAACACAGAGAAAGCACACAGATCATACATGTGCAGCTCAATTAAATCTCCCAAGTTCAACACACCTGCCCAACCAGCTTTCACATCAAAGGACCAAATGCTACCCAGCAGAACCCATCTGGATTGGTTGTACTTTTAGCTGATGAAGGAGGTCAAGGCAAAAGAAAAAAAAATGGACCATAGCGCGATACCTTTTTACCTTAGTAACAGGACTGTACCTTTTCAGAAACGAGCTTCCAAATGGGCCTCATACTCTTGAATTTCCATAATGAGCTCATCTAATCTCTGAGCAGATGTCTGATAATGTGATTCATCCTCGCATCTTAGCTTTTCTCTCTTTTTTAAAAATAAACTTAATTTTTTTAAAAAAAGGGAACTGATGTTGAATATATGTGGCCAGTTTGTCTTTTGATGCTGTAAGTGGATGGCTCCCGGGAGGAGAAGGGCAGGAAGACGCCATCGGAATTTATTCTCAATCACTCTCAAAATCTTGTCACCCCTTCTTCTCAAGCAGCCTTTGCACGGGATCCAGGCTGTCCTCTCAGGAAGCAAAGCAGACAATCGTCTATAGCCCAGAAGTGCTGAGAAAGCCCCAAGCTCAAAATATCCCTTCTGAATTTGCTAGTTTCTCCACCAGTTTCTGACCTTTGTTCCTAGACCTTCATGTTGGCAAAAGCAAGTACCCCTAGAAAGGTATCATTTGAAGCATTGATGCTTTAACAATGCAACACGTTTGACATACCTTCCAGGTGTAATGCTTTTCTGGGGTAGGTTAGAGAGAATAAAACTCTGAGGGAGAAAAGGAGGAATCAGGAGAAAGTGACATTTGTGAGCATTAGTGTGGTTTAGTGGTGAAGAGGTTAAGCATGAGAGACAGACATGGGTTCCAGTCCTAGCACTGCCACTGTGCAAGCTGTGTGTGCTATAGGTTGCTGCCTTCAAGTTCCCTAAGCATTGGGTTCATTATCCACAACACAGAAGAATCACTGTAATAGTGCAGTGAGATTCTGTAGAATGGGGATAATCATACTAACAGTGTGGTGAGAATCAAAGGAAATAATACATTTGTAGCAAGCAGAATAATGTTCCCCAAAGATGCCCACATCCTAATCCCAGGAATCTGTGAATGTGTCACTTTATGTGTTGAAAGGGACTTTGCAGTTGAGTACCTTTAAGGACCTTGAGGTGGGGAGATGGCAAAGGAGAATCAGGTTGCAGATGGAATTAAGGTTGCAAATCAGGGAGATTACTGAAATAGGGAGATGATCCAGGATTATCTGTGTGGGTCCACTGTACTCAGAAGGATCCTTAGAAGTGAAAGAAGGAGGCAGAAGAGAAGGTCACAGTGATGTGAACTATTGGGAGAAGAACTTGACCTACCATTGCTCTCTTTACAACGAAGGAAGGGGCAAAGGGCCAAGGAATGCTGGCAGCCTCGAGAAGCTGGAAAAGGCAAAGCAATGGATCCCCCCAGAGCTTCCAGAAAGAGACACAGCCCTGCTGGTACCTTGATTGTAGCCCCACGAGAACTGTGTCAGATTTCTAACCTTCATAACTGTAACATAATACATTTGTGTTCTTTTAAAGCCTTTGAGCTGGTGGTAATTTGTTACACCGGCTCTGGAAAACGAACACAAACTAACAGAAAACTAATAAAATATTTAAAGACCCTAAAGAAGTGCCAGGTACATAACGAGTTAATAAGTTAAACCCACGTTAGTTACGCAGGACAGTCAGGGAGAAGGAATGCGAACACTCTAAGGTGTTTAATATGTAACAATGTTGTCCGGGGTTGACCCTGTATATGTCATCAAAAGCCTGCTCTGAGAATCTCATAGAGGTTCACAAAGCTGGCTTTAGAACCTAAAGTAATTCTTCCTCTTACTTGTTTATGGTCAGAGCCAGGGTTGTCATGTCTAAGTACACCCCCAATAGTCATTCTGTTCAAACAGCACTTGAAGAAATGTGTTATTCCAAATATATATATATAATACATTATATGTCTATAAATATACATAAATATATATTATTTATACATAAATATATTATAATATAATATAAACATATGTATTATATACATAAATATACATGAATATATAAATATACATAAATATATTTATATGTAACTATATATTATATTATACAAATATATATATATGTGTGTGTATATATATATATATATATATACACAGAGACATACATATACTTATATAAATATAATTTATATTTATAAAAAATAAACTCCTTCCTGGGCTATAGCAACGTCAGATGGATGTATCCCACCTCATTGGTTACCACCCTTCTGATGCCGACCCTATTACCTCTCACTTCGATGATTTTTTTTTAACATCTTTATTGGAGTATAACTCCTTTACAATGGTGTGTTATTTTCTGCTGTATAACAAAGTGAATCAGCTATACGTAGACATATATCCCCATATCTCCTCCCTCTCGCGTCTCCCTCCCACCCTCCCTATCGCACCCCTCTAGGTGGTCACAGAGCACCGAGCTGATCCCCCTGTGCTACGCGGCTGCTTCCCACTAGCTAGCTACCTTACGTTTGGTAGTGTGTATACGTCCATGCCACTCTCTCACTTCGTCCCAGCTTCCCCTTCCCCCTCCCCATATCCTCAAGTCCATTCTCTACGTCTGCATCTTTATTCCTGTCCTGCCCCTAGGTTCTTCAGAATCATTTTTTTTTTTGGTTCCATATCTATGTGTTAGCATACGGTACTTGTTTTTCTCTTTCTGACTTACTTCACTCTGTAGGACACGTTGATGATTTTTAACAGCCTTCCAACCCGTCTCCTGCACGTCGGTGGCTCCTGCCTTCCAATCCATCTTCCGTGCTGTCTTTATGGAGCTTTTTAATAATAAAGATCTGGTCCTGTCCATGCCCACCCCTGCCCCCAGGCGTTTAGTGATTTCCCAGAACGTTTATAGGAGAAGGTCCTGAGATCCTCAGTGATTTCAGAGGACCTTACAGGCTGTTTCCAAGCCCCTTTCCTTTCTAGAAAGTTTGAGATTTCCCAGCTTGCCTACTTGAGCTTTGGGCGGTGGCCTGCCAGGACGACTCCTCAGTCCCTAAACATCTACCTACCTCCTGACTTTGGCTATCCTGTCCCCTCCTCCTGGAAGGTCTTTCTCTGACAACTTGGCAAGTCGAAGTTTCATCCACTGTTGTCTAAAGCCTTTATAGACCAGCCCAGCGAGACGTAGTCTCCTCTACGAGACCACAGAGCATCAAGTGCCTTCTAGAACAGTGCATTCATACCTGCCTTAAATTCTCTGTGAGCACATAAACCTTAGAGGGCAGGAGGGATGGGAGGCGAGGGACATGGAACCTTACATATTGATGAGTCGCACACAGCGTCGGAACTGTGCCTCCCACGATGGTCCCCAGTGTCACATGTGGCTATTTAGATTTTAACTAGTCAAAATTAAATCAGTTAAAATCTCTTTAGTCCTCCTGGCCAAATTTCAACTATTCAATTGCCATGAGTAGTTAGTGGCTACCGTACTGGAAAGCAGGGACATAGGACTTTCTGTCATCACTGAAAGTTCTGGGACTTCCCTGGCGGTCCAGTGGTTAAGACTTCGCCTTCCAATGCGGGGGGGGGGGGGCGGGGGGCGGGTTCGACCCCTGGTCAGGGAGCTAAGATCCCACATGCCTCGCGGCCAAAAAAACAAAGCATAAAACAGAAGCAATATTGTAACAAATTCAATAAAGACTTTCAAAATGGTCCACGTCAAAAAAAGAAAAGTTCTATTGGTCAGTGCTGATCTAGAATACAGTAAATGATCAATAAATAGATGAAGAGGAAGGAAGGAAAGAAATAGTGAAGGGAGAGAGAAAGGGAGGGAAGATAAATCAAATTCCAAAGGAAGTCAGGAGAAATTGTCCCAGATTTGGAAATGGGGGAAAACGGTTAGAGTGTCCTTTCAGCAAAGGGCTGGAAACCCCTTTGGAGATTATCTAATTCTATAGGGCTGTGCACCTCTGGTTGACTTTTATATCTAGGTAATTTTATATCTAAGAGATATAAGAGAAGAAGTTATCGTGCAAAAACTGATAGCAATGCAGTTGATTCTTGCCCACAACAAGGCAAATAAATTTTGTTTCACTAAAGAAATAATTCATTTCTACGATAAAGATATAAAAGATAATCTCAAAGATGACATTTAATTGCCCCATAAGATATTAACCTGTTTTGCATCTATTAACAAATTTTACCATTTACCATAACCATTTACATCTATTTACCATTTACATTTACATTTACATTTACATCTATTTACCATTTACCATTTACCATTTACCATAACCGTTTACATCTATCTATCTATCCATCCATCCATCCAAAGTGTCTTTTGAACTAGTCTTAGTGTCTTACTGGTTCCTTTATTAATTACCAAGTTGGTTAAAATCTTGGACACACGCTCATTTTTGACTTATGCATGAGATGCATATTTTTAACACTAAAAAGCTATACTTGAGAAATTTTGGAGGCTGCCGTGCAACACTGCTGTGGACTCACCTGGAAGCCCGGTGCAGTGCATTGCTTGAGACGTGAAACTCATAGGCTACATAAACCCAGGCTTGTCTTTTCTTGGCTCCTGGTGTGAATGACAAAAAGCAGTAGAGCTTGAACTTTGCTGACTCTCGGCTTCTTTAGGTTCTTTTATCCTCTCTACTGTTCGGGGTTCTTTTTAGTATGTATATGTTTGGTTTTGGTTCTAGTTCCTGCAAGGCCACTAAGTCATTTCCACTTGGTTTCAGCAAGGAGGGATTTGGTTTTACGGTCTTTCTAGTGATTCTAACCAGATGGATAATGGAGAGGATTGAGAGTCACGTTTTTAGTTTTCCTTAAATGACACTCTGGCAGGGCAAAGCGAGTGACAGATAAAAGGAGGCTCCTTTGCAAGAGGTCCTTTTTGAGATACTGTCCCTATACAACTTGTGAAAGAAAAATCAGAGTCCGACAGTAAAGTGGTTAAGAACAGATTTTATTCAAGGGCTATTGCACGAGAGGACGAGAGACTGCAGCCTAGACCTGGGCTCGGTTCTGAAGACAGCAAGAACAAGCGGATATTTATACACAAGGAGCAGGGTGGGGGTCTGCGGACGGAACATTACAAAGAGAAAACATCCAGGATGAAGGGGATGCTGGTTAAACCAACCTGACATTCTTGCTGCCGTCAGGCCGGGGTGATCAGACATCAGCTGGGGACGGGTGAGGAACTGAATCCGATATCAAAGTGATCAGATATGGAGGGTGGGAGAATTCTCTTACCTGGCTTAGCAGGGCTTTTGGTAAAATTGGGCAATGCCAAGATAGACACAGGAGTCCAAGAGTTGAGTCCTTCTTGAAAAGAGTGTTCAAAGCAGCCCGACCAAAGTTTGGTCAAGGGTAGAGTTTTGTTACGCTGAACAAAGATGAGAGTTTGGGGTAATCTTTGGAAAGAAGAAAATTACTTTGCCAAATCTATAATCAAAAATACTCTAAGACAGTGAAAATTGACAGAATAACAGACAAAATTAATAGAAGAATGAAAATGTTCTTACAGTCCCTGTGTATAGAAAATGGAGTAATTAATAAAGGCAGGGGCTGAAAAGTGGAAACCTCCAGAGTTTATTTTTGGGGCTGAGACATTAACAGGAATGAAAAGTCTTTAAAAAGAGTCCCGTGTGGTCAAGGTAGAAGTTTCTTGCTTTTATACTATACTTTGAAATGTTAACAGAGGAGAGAAAAGATAAGAAATGAAGTGAATATAGCCAGGAAAAATATTTCTTTGACAGATATAAAGAGAAATATGAAAAAATATAATAAGGTCAGGTAGGAAAATCTATATCCTCTTACAGTGAGTACCTGGGGGCCTGCAAATTAAGCTAACAAAAGACAGATTAGCAGGAGAAAAGGTACACAATTTTCATTAATATTTATGTGCACAAAAGTTCATAGAAAAGAAGTGAAATTCAAAGAAGTGGTTAGACTCAGGGGCTTATATACCCCTTTAACAGAAAGGGCAGGGAGCTGGGCTTCGAGGGATGACAAATTACGGGGAAGTAACTAGGAAAAAATATGTGGGAGAACTAATGGAAGGTAAGGGTTATTTTAGGGGGGTGTTGACTCCCCTGTCTCCAGTGATATGAGTTGATATTCTCTTTATGCTACAGAGAAAGGTGAGGAAGAGAGAGGGGGACACTTCACACATGGAAATTAATACCCTCCTTTTTGGCAGAGAAGGGAAGGTCAGGGAATTCTTCTTGCGTCCGATGATTATGAATTGTCTTCAGCTCAAAATAATCTTTATGCCAAAGTGGCATATTTGGGGAGGGCATATTCTGATTCCCTTCAATGGCTTTCTAAAACTGTATTAGATTTTGATGTGTAAAAATCAGCAAAAATTGAAGAAAGCTCTTATTCATTCCTTTATTCATTCATTCAATAAATTTTTATTGAGGGCTACTGGTATGCCAGGCCCTTGTCCAGGAGCTAAAAATAGAGGGACGAGGCATACTCTTTGCTCTTGAAGGCTTTCAAGCAAGTGGGAGACAAATATAGAAGAAAATTCAGTGAAATACAATGCCATAGGTACTATAATATAAGTACATGATACAAAAGGAATTCAAGAGGATAAATGATCTATTTTGTCCTAGCAACAGATGTAACACAATACATGGCTTCTGACCCTCCTTTTTGGCAGAGAAGGGAAGGTCAGGGAATTCTTCTTGTATCCGTTGATTATGAATTGTCTTCAGCTCAAAATAATCTTTATGCCCAAGTGGCATATTTGGGGAGGGCATATTCTGATTCCCTTCAATGGCTTTCTGAATCCAATTCTGATTCCCTTCAATGGCTTCAAGGTCAGACAGAGGACAATCTGAAATCAGAGTCAGTCTGTGACTCAGTGATGACCCTTGTCAAACAGCAGATGTAGCCAACGAGAACTCACCAGAAGGATGCTCTGTTCAGGAAACAATTCATTCTGAGATGTTACTTGGGTTGAAAATGCATGTCTTTGAAAGTTTTAGCAGTTGCTTATTTTCTTCAAGAGGAAAGTAAACCAACAAAATGATAGTGACTATACTCACAC
Organism: Lagenorhynchus albirostris; assembly: GCF_949774975.1. NCBI lineage: Eukaryota > Metazoa > Chordata > Mammalia > Artiodactyla > Delphinidae > Lagenorhynchus > Lagenorhynchus albirostris. The sequence goes on from NC_083095.1 coordinate 188,181,230, forward strand.
CCAGTAATATATCACTGTAAAAAAGTATATATAAAGTTAGGGATTTGAGGGATTCAGTGGCATTTCCAAAGTCTGCTTCCTGTCTGTGGCACCAACGGGTATGTGGTCTAAACACCTGCGTCTGACTTACTTCTAACCTCGTCTGAGAAGGAGCCTTTTGATCAAATGTTTTGGATTGGATTTTATGGAGTGACACCTGCTCCATGTGTGAAAAATTCATCCACCAGATTTGTTTAGTTATTTCTGTGCTTCCGGTTAATATTTTTCTTAGAAGTTATCCAATAGCTTGCAAGCAAATTCTCCCAAGAACTCAGGCTTTATGTAATAGACTTTTCGTAACGTGCTAAACATATCTAAAATCTGCTCTTGTTTTCCTAACTGCTTGATATCTTTCTACACCCCTCTTATAATCCGATCTCAAATCTCTTGCAAATAAACTTGACTTTTCTTAAGCAGTCAACCACAGGCAGGCTCTCTTCGAATTAAACCGGTTGCCCTGAGCGATAGGCGGTTAAATGACCATTTCTTCTCAAAGCCAAGCTGCCTGCTCCCCTCGGCAGAGAACAGAGCAATGATTGGAAATCACTTTCCAAAACCTGATCTCTGACCGCATCTTTCGCTCTGCTCAAGGCTAGGTTCGTTTGAGCTCAGACCATTTACAGAGGGATTTCCTGACTTAATTTTTGTCTGGTACCTTTTTTTTTTTTTTCCTGGGTCTTTCTGTCAGGCTGCTCTGGGATTTTCTTTGAGCATTTTGTCCACTCACCCACCCGCCCACCGCTTTTCAGACCAGGAAACAGCTGCCTGTGGGATCATGCCCTCCAGTTTCCACACTTAGCAGAGTTGAGAAGAGGGCCCAAGGCTTCTAATCGCATATCCCGCTTGACACGGGACTAAGCGTTCCTTCTGTAGAGTTTTGTTGAATCACTTGTGCGCAGAAGCTTGTCTCCACAGAAGAGAGTCCTGACTGGGATACTTGAAACCTAAGTATGGATGCCTTGCGTGTTTTCTAGTTAGAGACACTGTTGACTTCTCTCTGTTTTCTCCCTCTAGTGGCCATGAGGATCCATTGAGCCTTCCTCCCTTCCTTCCCTCAAAGTTGTCCCCTCCTTTTCTTTCCTCCCCTTCCCGTCTTTCACTCCTTTCACCTTCTGCCTCAACTATTTCCATGGCTACTGGAGACGTGGTCTCCGGTCTCCCCCTCACCCACCGAGTTCACCCTTCATAGAGCCAGGAAGAAATGGTCAGGTCACCTTGCCTGACATGGCTCTGTCTACCGAACACTGGGGTCCACAGATCTGCAGGGTCTTGGTGACACCTTCTCAGGGATCTATTCATTTCTCGATAAACCTTTTAAAAAGTTTGTATCTTCATTTTGATGATAAGGTATAAAGTTAGAACAAGAATTGACTCATCTGAGTGCTTATAACCTAGTGTTAACAGGTGGTTTGAGTACCCACATCAGTTTCTGTGTTCACTCATCCCCTACGGAGACATTTAAAACAATGAATGTCGTTTTTCTTAAGCGTGTGGTTAGAGCTCTAAGGGAGCTTAGACTGAGTGAAATAGTGGAGCCGATTTGTTTTTAAACATCTTCATTGGAGTATAACTGCTTTACAATGGTGTGTTAGTTTCTGCTGTATAACAAAGTGAATCAGCTCTACGTATCCATACATCCCCATATCCCCTCCCTCTTGCGTCTCCCTCCCACCCTCCCTGTCCCACCCCTCTAGGTGGTCACAAAGCACCGAGCTGAGCTCCCTATGCTATGCGGCTGCTTCCCACTGGCTATCTGTTTTACATTTGGTGTAGTGTATATACGTCCATGCCGCCCTCTCACTTCGTCCCAGCTCACCCTTCCCCCTCCCCGTGTTGGAGCTGATTTTTTAACCGGGCCATTTAGGCACGAAAGGGCGATTATCCAAATGGAGCCACATTTTACAGATTATTCGAGGATCGGATATAATCATGGCCAGTGGTAGAAGATGCTGTCTGACCCATCTCCACTGTTCAGAGCCTCTGTCCGATGGGTGTTAGCTAGCTTTGCCCTGTGAAATCCCCCATGGAGCTGTTTGCTTTATCCCCTGAGTTGGTTTTCCGAAGCTTCCAGAAGACTGCGAGTTTGTCGAGAGCTTTCTGAGATGTTTCCCCACACTCCCCAGCCCTTCCTCCCGCTCTTGCTATCTGTGCTCAGTCTGGTGACTAAGCGTTTTGAATTAGAAGGTCCACTTTTCAGCAGAACAGTCACCCTCCTCCGCTTTCTGGCTCCTTGTGGCTGGGCTCCACCTCCGGATCGCTGTTTCTTCACTCATTTCCTTCTCGTTTTAAGATAATCTGACGTTATTGTTGCCTCTTCCCAGGAGTGTTTCCAACTTGGGCTTGAAGTACCGGGTGGAGACAGGAAGCAGGTTCTGGTTGTTTGCGGGGTGTTATTGACTGAAGATAAGTTGGTTCTTTAGCTGGGACTCTTCTCAGAGGTTATGTCTCAGATCCTCCCCTCTCTCCTCTGCCAGCTTCCCAATTCCTCCCCTTCTGTCTCTGTCTCTCTCTCATGCACCCATGCACATACTCCAGAGCAGTGTCTCATAAATCATGTAGATTACTTTTGACTCCTAACCTCTATCCTACAAAACACCTTGAAAAAAAATAAAAGCAGTTATGGACCCTGCAAACTCTGTCAGGTACCCCACCGTGGATGTTCACACACCGCATCCACTCGCACTTTCAAAAAAAAATCCACCTCTGCCATTGAGGCAAAAGAGGAGATTCCCAGGCACCTCTCTGCAGATCAGCTCTGTTTCGCTCCCAAAACTCACACCTTTTGTAATTTTCACCCCAGGATTTCAGCCATGGGAGGAAGACAGACCACACTCATTCTGGTTTGAGTGCAAAGTGTTGGCGGGTACATGTTGGTTTCACCTGAAACTAATCAACTGGGACCAGGGAAAGGGGCATTTTGTCTCAATGCAGTAGCTCCCATGTGGACCCAGGGCAGGACAGGCAGGGGTGGGAAGGAACAAGGCTCTACCAGGCACGTCATCTTGGGCATCCATTTCATCTGTGTCCCAGTATGTGAAAACCTCAACAATCTTAGTGGCCAATATTACTACTCTGACTTCACAAATAAGGAAAGATTCTTGGAGAAGCTAAGCCACACAGCTGATAAATGGCTGGTCGGATCAATTTCTGAATCAGAGTTTACCCTATTCCCACTATGACGTGACACACAACAGTATCTGATTGGAGATGAACATTGAGTTGCTTTAATAAAATAAAGACATCCTTAGCCAATTGTTATCCAGTATTATTCACTGAACTTCACTAAAAGACACCACTGACTTAATTGTTGGTTCCTTTTATACTAAATCCAAATAATATGATGTTAGGGCTACAAGGACCTCTTCCCCCAACGCTGCCGAAATCCCAGTGACCTTCAATCCCCACATCAGCTTCCGTACATCCTACACCCTAAGCTCTCAGTTCTTGTACCACCTGAATTCCAATGACCTCCTCCTTCTCTCACATTCCGCCCCATCACACGCCAGGTAACATGCCACTCCATCTGCCTCCTTTATAAAACCTGAACTCCAAACTTTGTCTTCTCTATACCTGGCCCCCATCCCCGATCCCTCACCCTGATCCCGCTACACCTGCCCCTGTCTCGTCAAGGTACCTGGTCCCTTCCCCTCCCTGACCCCAGCTGCCACTGCTACCTTCACCTCCTCAGGTCCTCTCTTACCTCCCTATTCAGACAAGAACAAATGCTTCTTCATGTCAAATACTCTTTCTCCATTTCCTCCAGCCTCTGCTTCCACGGTCTTCATATCATGCTGGCAGCAGTCTCCTCAACTTTGAACCAACTAGATTGTGTTCTCCACTCATTCCTACCCTCTGGAAAAAACATCACAAAGTACAGATTGGCACAACTAGGCGTTAACCCCCAGGCTCTCACTGTCCTTTCTCCACAGTGGCTATTTCAAGCTTCCTTGTTTTCCTCAATCTTTCTACCCCACAGGATCCTCCCCCCTCTTAACCAGTGACTTTACCTTCTTCTGAGGGAAAATTGAAGCTTTTTCTTATGACCATTACCTTACCTTCCAACCTGAAAACCTATGATCTTCATGTATTTTTATTAAACCTTTTATCACAAAGGAATGCCCCTTTCTCTCTGGCCTCAGGGGGACCAAGCCCCCTCCTTTTCATCGAGTACAATCTACAGATTTTCTTCTGTCTCCCCTGAATCTCCCAGGTCTTCCTATTTTATAGTTCCTTTCCAAAAGAATTTTTAAAACCCTCAGTTCTATGCACCAAAAGCAAACAAAACACATACCTTCCTTCTTTAGACTTGTTCTGGTCTCTCACTAGTAGAATATGATCTCCTTGAAGAGAAGTGTGATCTTTTCCCACCATAGTTCTTTCTCCACCATATTTATCTATAAACATGTGATAAAAGTAAAGAATGAGTACACTAGTTCAAATACCTCTGTTGATGAATAAGGAAAATGGGACCAGATATTATCCAGGTTTATATAGTGACACACTAGGTTTAATATTCCCAATACCTTACTTAGTCAATTGATAGAAACGTAGATATTCAAATATTCACAGTATATAACATGATTGGTACTTAGTTTGGGTGCTTTTGAGATACACATTCTTGGAGTAGCTAAAGAACAACATCTTGCATGGATACTGTGAGCTGATTTGGGCTTTAATAGAGTAAAACCAATTCCTCCCAAGTTCTTACTGAAAGACTATCATCAACACAACAAGAGGAACTTCTTGAAGTCCACGTCAGAGCAGGACACTCCTCTGCTCAAAACCCTCCAGTGCTTCCCATCTCACTCAGAATAGACACCCACGCCCTGACCGTCACATCCTGGGCTCTTCAAGGTCTGACCTTCCTTCTCGAACCCGATCTCTGCATTCTTCATATCTTTCTGAACACTTGTTCCCTCCAGGGATGATAAATGTTTGGGCTTATCAACTTCTGAATCCAAGTTTACCCTATTTCCGCTATGACCAGACACAAAGCAGTGTTTGGTTGGAGATGAACATCCAGTTGCTTTAGTAAAACCCGCCTTGCCTGGAAAGCTCATTCCCCCGGCAACCACGTGGCACATCCTTCACTCTACTTTGCTTGAGAGGTACCTTCTCGGTGAACTTTGGGAAGCTCTGTGTCAGTCATTGAAACTTAAAGAATAACTTCTCTGCTTATAGAAAACGATCGGGAGGCTGTCTTCCTGGGGCTGTTAAAGGGGAAACATGGCAGCCCCCAGGGACCTAGGGAGACGTCAAGGAAGACAGGCTTTGCCCTGAAAGGGCTCCACGTCCCCTTTCTGCCTCCTTATGCCTTTCTCTCTCCATCCCAGGAGCTCTTTGTGAGGAAGTGTGCTGATTCCTTTGCACTAGTCAGAGCCTCAGGGGGCGGCCCCCTCCCAGACGTTCTGTGTCGAGAGTCCCTCCCATTATCACCTCCTTTTCCTCAGGGCAACCGAATTCCCTGAGCATGTTAGCTCTGTGGACGCTGCGTGCAAAACGTCTGCTATGTCTATTCTCTCCACAGGTTGTTTGCAACTTGAAAGGTGATCTTGTTGATCCAAACAAATATGGAGGTGGTAGAGGGTCTAGGGAACCTGACCGGGAGGAACCTTCACTCGGGAGAACCTCGTGGGCAGCTTGACCTCCTTTGGGACTAAATAGCGGCAGGAAGTAGATGCCTTACTTTTGCAAGTTGGTCAAACCGTAATGAGTGAGTAACTTTTTAAAAATGCCATAAAAGGCAAGTCATTGATAGACTAAGATTTTAATAGCAATATATCTCAAATAATATTATTCAGTTTCACATTGCACATTTATGTATATTTTTAATTTTATTGAGGTATAGTTGATTTACAATGTAGTGTTTAATTTCTGCTGTACAACAAAGTGACTCAGTTATACATATAGATAAATTCTTTTTCATATTCTTTTCCATTATGGTTTATCACAGGATATTGAATATAGTTCCCTGTGCTATACAGTAGGACCTTGTTGTTTATCCTTTTCTAAAACATTTTAATATTTTTTCACACGTCAGTTCCTGTCAAGCCAGTACTGTTAGTGGGGGGCCCTAGTCCCACCTTGTTTTGGGCTGAGACTGTATATTAGTTTCAAAGTGTAGCCTTTGCTGATCATGGCCTGAAGGATACGTTCTGTTTTTAAAGGAAATGTTTCACCACGGAGTGGGACAGCTTATCACAGGCACTTAGTTTAATGTGGAAACCCAGCTGTTACTCGCTCTGGAACTTTCAGTAACTATTGAATATGAAGGAAGGTAAAGACAGCCTTGGAACCTGAGCTCTGATTCGTTGGCCAAAACTGTTCTCAGGAAAAAGACCTCCAATTGGCTGGAAAGAGAGCTCAGCTCATGGTGGACAACCCAGAATGTGGAGCCAGAGTTCACAGAACACTTCAAACAAACACAGCCCAACCTCATCCTTGAGCTGTCGTTTGTTGGCCCACGGCCGGGGGAGATATTTGGAACTCCTGGGAAGCGTGCCCAAGGCAAGAGTTCAAAGCTCCCTTTCTGAGCGGATTGGGAGAACCAGTAGATAAAGGGCCATCATTGCAGAAAAGACTGGGGGTGCTTGGCCTAGTGACCTGATCTCCAAATATTTCAGAAGATGCTGGTCTCCATGTCTCTCTTGCTTTAATCATCAGCTGTACCCAGGCTGTATTCTGGGGGTGGGCTTAGCAAAATGTAATAGCTTTAGAAATTACAGAGTAATAAAAACAAAGGTTTTATGTAGAAAGGAGCAGTTGTATATCAACCGCCATAATGGAATTTTCCCCCAAATGATAGGATTCTGACTCGATGCCTATGCAGATTTCAGGCTGGATGACTGGTTTGCAAATGTATGAAGTTGGGAAGGGGCAAACGAAAATGTCTTCATTCGAATTTAACGTGATATCCTAAGAGAGTTCCCTAACTTGTCCTTTAACCTTCATTTAAAGTGAGTAAAATACAGGCATGATCTATTACCACTCAGCATTTAGTTGTACATTTTTATGAACAACACTGGGGTAATATGTGAAGAGGGGAGGCCGGTGATCTGAGGCAGGCGATGTGTGTTGGTGGCTTGGGTTGGGTCACATCCCATGGAGAAGTGGCTTTAGCAATTCAGGCATCTAGCGAGTGGGGCTTGGGCTGGGATGACAATGGGAGTAGAGATTAGGTCATCTCGTTAAAATAAGTGAAAGGAAACTAAATAGAAAACCACTTACAGTGACTGACTCTAAGAACTGTTAATGATGACTTCCTGTTTTTCCTTCTCCCTACGTTATGGTCCACAGACCCTGTGACATAATGTTTTCTGAATTTCTGAGCACTTTTAAGATTGCATCTTTTTGGACCCATCTACTAGCTGCAGCATATAATAGAAAATAGAAGGAGAACATGTGATTTAGAGTCGTACGAACCTGTATCCCAACCTGGGATCTTTGTAGACTGACCTTGGACAAACCCAGTTAACTCTTCTGAGTTAACTTCTTATTATCCACAAATTTAAGATAAGAATGCTGCCCAAGATAATTGAGAGGATCAAATATAAGTGAGAATTCCTAGGCTATAGGACCCCTTTCCTTTTCTCCCTTCAAAAAGGTTGTGAAAACCTAGAGAATCCATGAAATGTTTAGTCCTAAATCATAGACCTTGTCAACTATTGCCAAGTACAAGCCATAGACTTTTCAGGAGGCATTTGCCCTTCAAATTATAATGCCATCATCCCGGGACTTATACCATCTGGTCCAAATACCTTCCCCCAGCCCCACTTTACACACTTAATTTTCCTGTCTGCAGTCCTCACCCCCAGATGTTAGAGTTTGCAACACACACACACATACACACACACACACACACACACACACACACTAAAAAAAAAGAAGGTGCACACTTCTGTCTCCTGGAAGCAAATACAGTCCTTGGTTCCCAGTGCCTCTTCTTCTTACCAGGCCTTCATTTGGCCTTCTTATCAAGGATGTCTCTGTATTTGCTGCAGTTATCTTGTAAGCAAATTCATCTTTTCCTAAGTGAGTTTTTTGTTTGTTTTTTGTTTCTTTTTTTTTTTTTTTTTTTTTACAAAAATAGAAAGCTTGAGTGTTTAGCACATTACCTTCGGGAAAGTCATCAAATAGCCATGATTTAAAGAACAAGACACACTGAATTTGAGTTATTCATTAGCCTACTGATTGTCATTTTTTCAAATCGTCAGCCAGGTTTCCTGTGTAACCTTTACCCACCCGCAGGCTAGGCAAGGAAGGCCAACTCTTGAAAGGGTACTTGAGCTGGAGGAGAAGAGGTCCTTTTCACATCCATTGAGAGTAATTCTCCTCAGTAAGAACAGTGCACCCTGAGACTCAGAAAGAGTCATGAGCCGGATCAGATGTTGATGTGGGAAGATGAGGGCTTCTGAATTCAAAAGGAAGGAAGGCTTCTCAGTTCAAATTGAACTTCTTCGGTTTTGTTTACCTAAGTTATAAAAGAACAGCATTTTATCGAAGGCTCACTGCGGGCTAAGTGTTGAAAATTTCAAGAATATTCTCAAAGAGCCTAAACGTTTGTGTGAACAGAAGAAAAATGCTCTTATTGTCAAAGCTGACAGCATTTTGGACAGAATGCCCTAGAGGGACAGAATACTACTTACGTCAAAAACCTGTCTCTATGTGGGAAAACATCTAACAGACCTTTAGATGCTGTGAATAAATTTCAGAGTCAGTCTGGATGAAGGAGGGAGAGAAGGGAGGGCTTCCTTGCAGATAAAAGAAGGAAAATGTGTGGATGGAGAGAAGAGCTGAGGTTGGTGAGGACAGCCTTTCTCTGAGGAGAAAGATGGCCAATGAGAAAGTCTCTTTGCTACAGATGACTGAGGGTTCCATGTCAAGTGACTGGATATTCAACTCCGGGTTGTCTCCTGCTTTTCTGAGATGTGCTATTGTCTGTTACTGTCTCAGGTTTTAATAATCCTAAACTTCAATAAAATATATTAAAAATAACAACTTTCTTTGGAGAACGGAGGAAAACATATCCTAAAAAATTCTGAAAGATGTTGTGATGGGAAAAGTGATTACTGACTGTCCAGGGCATCCTCTGTGCCATCACCAGCTTCCGTTGTCTTTGAGCTGTTTGACAACCCTGCTAGCTAGAATGGCAGCAGCAATGCAAATGATTCTTGTTCACAAAAGTGCAAATTGTGGGGACATGCAGTTGATTATCGCCATGTGGTATTGACCACTCTTGCTTTGATCTGCAAAATTTTTTTCAGCATATATGCACGTATTTTCAAATATTCTTATTTGAAGCAGTGGTAACATCTTACTGGTTCCCTCAACAATAAGTTAAGTAAAATCTTTGGCATCAGTTCATTTTCTATTTGTATGAGCATCACAATTTAACTTTTAAAAATTATCCTTTAACAAAGGAGCAGCAACATAGGAGGTAAGATGGAGGCCACACTTTGAGAAAATCTGTGTAGACTGTGAACAAAGAAAGATAAATAGTGAGAATATATCAGGAGTTAGAAATTATAAGAAGAGATGACCATGAAAACAATCATCCTTCACTTGGGTTCTCCACAGAATTCTTGGGAATATGGACTAGACAATTTCACAAAGAAATTGTCTTAAGGTATTTTATGTGAATATTAAAAGAAAGAGTAATCCCAGAAAGGGGAAGATCTGGGTACCAACAAGTAACACAGGTAAATAGATAATTATAACACAGTGTGATAATTGTCAGATTGGAGATCTTTATAAGTTTCATGAAATCATAGCAAGGACCCCCTAAATCTGCTGATTATATCAGCCAAGTTTTGATTTACCTTAGCGTTTGAAAGTTAAATCAAGTTCTCCAAAATAAAATTATAAATATTCACATCTATCTACATTATCTAATTATTTATCTGATATATTCATCCACCTATCCATCTATTGTTCTATCTGATATATTCATCTACCTATCTATTGACCTACCTACATATCTGCCTGCCTACCTATCTGTATAGTCTATCCATCTATCCAGCCAGCCACCTACCCATCAATTGATCTATCTATCTATCTATCTATCTATTAGAACTTTTCTCCTCTGAAGAAATCCTTCCATAGATTGATGAATAGACCACTAACCTCTTTGTGGGCATAGTCCAACATTGTCAGAGTAACTGAGAATCCTTTACTTGCCTAATATAAAAATACTCTTTTTGAAATAAAGTAGCAATGTCATTTCTATGTCGGGGGGGAAAGATCCCCCCTCTCTCCATGTTCACTGAGTGACACTTGTGCAAATGGAGACAAAGATGGTTTGGTTCTTCAAGGACTCTCCGTGAGGACAGCAGTCAAGGAGCAGGGGTCAGTGTATTGCTCCGGCAGGAAAACCTCAGGTCTTTTCTCAGACTCTAAGGTCCTCTGTCCTTTTCTTTGTGCAAGCTTCATTCAATCCTTCATTCACTGGGAATTACCACCCTGTTGGCTTTACCCTACAGGCAAATTTATGGAACCCTTACTAGAGGGATCTCAGCCACGAATACCAAACTCAGAGGTGCCCTTGTGGCCGGGTGAAAATAACAAGCAGTGTGATGTCAAACAGATATGTCTTTCCATCCCAGCTCCATGCCTTACTGACTGTGTAAAAGACAGTCAATTCTTAACTTGCCTAGCAATGCCTTCTACATGAGATGTTGAGATAGTATGTAACCTTGGAGAGAGATGATAGGTAAATAGATAAATAGGTAGATAGATAGATAGATAGATAGATGAGAGAGAGAGAGAGAAAAATAAAGCTAATTTACAGAACTTGGCAGATGGTAGATGTTCAGTGTGATTTCCACTGCCCCCTCTAATGGCCAGCTCAGGAGAATCGACTAGATCTGAGATCCCACAAATAGATTTTAGAAAAAGGAAATATGGGATTTCCAAACAGTAACTTTTTTTTAGGGGCATAACAAAAAAGAAAGGATTTGGGGCTTGGGTTCTCCTGTCTTTCTGTAATTAGGTTTGTATCTTGCCAGGGGAAGATGCACGGTTCTCAGTGGCAATGGTCTTGCTTGCTTCTTTTCTAACCTCCTTTGGCACTACTGCAGTAATAAAAGCATCATGACTGGTGAACAGTCTGTGCCCACTGGTTCCTGACTAACTCTCCGGCACAGGGGTTCTCACCTTTGAGCGTCTATGTAGAAGAATCGCGAAGGAAGGGGGAGTCAGTGCTGTCTCTTGGACTCACTCTTCAGTTCCAGTACATTCTGAATTGGTTTGTGGCTGGTGGACTCAGCCTCGGGACTCTGTCACCCCTACAACTAGTCATGCATTTGACTCCTAACCCACAACATTGCCTTTAGCTGAGAACACACATCCTTCTCATCAGCACGGAGGACTCAGTGTGAGTTTTCTGTCCCTAATTATTTTCCTGTGATGTTGACTTACATAGCGTAATGCCACGGCCCTGCTCACAGACCTTTTCTCTTCCTGGGACTATCTGTAAACATTGCTATTTCAGGGAGTGGCATCAAAGCCAAGGCTAGGAAAAGAATTTCCAGAATGTCCATGAGAAGGTCACGTTTTAAAAGGATTTTCAGGCACGACTAAGAGCGCTCTATGTCAGGACCATTCATCCTTCACATCGACCCTTGCTGCAAGGCCACTAAGCCTCCCTAGTTGAGAAGGGTAAGAAGAGGCTTAGCTGATGGTGCTGTGAGGACCCCTGTTTGTGTGATATTTTAAACACCCTGAAACAGGGATGTGATTTGACTGTGTGTACTCTTTCTTCGCCTGTTAGAGAAATGAGTGATTTGTGGTCATGGGAAGATGCTGAATGGGGCTGTTTTAAAAAAGAAGAAAGCAGAAAAAGGAAAGGAAAGAAGATTTCTGGGAGAACAGGTCTTTCACAAACAAGGTGATGCCGAGCCCTAGGCCGGATGCTTTCTTGCATTGGAAGAAAGACCACAAAAGTTGCCCTAACCTCATTTAAACAGGTGACAGTCCCTTGCTCATGCTGGTGAATGTTTTCAATCACTGAGATTTAAACAGTTGCTATAGGCAACATATTTCTCAAACTAGTCAACTCTGGAGGGAGGTAAATAAAGATTGTAGAAAATCACAGAATTGCTCTCCTTTGCAAAGTAGGAGTATTGTCTTCATATCTATCTTGCAGAAATCTTAAAAGCTTTTTTTCCTCCACAAAATATTTTGAGTCCTTCAGAGAAGGAAGCTCTGGAAATACTAAGAGATTGTGTGTGTGTGTGTGTGTGTGTGTGTGTGTTTAACATATTAGTAAAATACTCTTTTCCCATTCAACCATATTTGTACATGTAGATTTTCTCAGATTTTAAGGTCTTATTCTCTTGCTTCTGACAATTCCCTTTCAGTGAATTTTCAGGCTTATGGTAGTTCATGAAAATTAAGCACAGCAAAAAAAGGCTGCTTTTTCACATCAGCTATCAAATTGAAATAGGAATGGTAATTGTGTCCCTTGAGCTCATGTGAGTCACCCAGATTTCTTGCCGGTTTATCAACTTCTTAGAGGTTCTGGAGAACCGTGATCTTGCTCCATCCATGAATGGAGTGTCTGTTATAAAATCTGAGTGAATCCCTCAGGGTGCAAAGCAAATATGAACTCATTCAGTTGCATAATATATAATCTTCTAAGCAGGATGTCCATTTAAAAGTACCTGAGGTCCTCCAGAGAAGAGGGTGAACGCGATCTCATATTTTATTGATGCCTCAGAAGCGTGACGATTAACCATCGTATTCTTTCAGAGGCAACTAAGTTTTCTTCCCTTCATCCTCGAGTACTTACATACAGTCGATAGGAATATTTCCTTTGCCAGGTGTGGCTCCTCTGTTGTATTGTTCTTTGTAATTAATTGTTAAAACTTACAGGTACAACTGTGATAAATTGTTATAATAATTATAATAATAGTCACCATTTAGTGAGAACTCAATCAGGCAGTGAGAAACACCTTACATATTACCTCATTTAACCCACATAATAAATACTTCTGAAGCAAGTATTGTCTCCATTTTATGGATGAGGAAACAAAGGCTTAGAGAGAGAAAATAACCTGCCTAGGACACATTTTGAGAAAGTGGCAGCATTGCAGAGTATTTATCCAGATTATTAGGTGTTTGTTTTTCTTTTTAATTTTCAGTGATCCCACATCAAAAGAAAGAGTAAAATGTCTGTAAGTTTTCTGCAAATGGGAGTCTGTTTCTGATCAGCTGTGGGACCACAAATCAAGTCAAGAACGTTAACGAGGATCTGTGCGTGTTCTATTCCCTTGCCCTGTTGATGTATGAAGGTCTAGTTGACATGGTGATACATTGATTAGTTCATTCATTTATAATCATTTCTTATCTGAGTCATTTGATTTTCTTTATCTTCAAGTCCCTCCTCAATTCCACCTCCTCCACAAAGCCTTCCTCGGTATATGTTTATCTACTTTTCTTTATAGTCCCTTATTTGTTATTTCTTTATTCCTAAAATGCTGTATATGGAATGTTGGGGAGACATGAGATGGTCCTAAGTGATACACAGACAAACATTTTAATAGCTTTAGTTTTATGTTGTTTATTAGAGAAAACCTAACACATTAAACCTGTGATTCACAAATATTATTGTTTATGCCAAAGCTAAATTTTTCTGTCAATTAAAAATACTAAATAAGAGACAGTAGAGTTGAGAATACGGTATGTGACTTCTTAAGTTAAGGAGAGCCTGGGGAGTACCATATCCAGTGACACGTTCTTATGTTTTATAAAGTTGTCTATTTTTTACTATGTATAAGTTTTATTTTGCAGACAACATTGTTATCATCGTTAACACTTACTGAACGCCTACCACACGTCCACTCTATACTAAGCACGTAGATACATGGTCTCAATTCTTTCTCATAATAACTGTGAGGTTGTTACTATTGTAAACCCATTTTCTAGAAGAGGAAACTGAGGGTTAGACAGGGTAAGCAACCTACTCAAGTGCACACAGACAGTAGACCCAGGATTAAAATCCAAGTCTGTCTAATGTCAGAACTCATCTTATTACTCTTACACCTCCTCCTTCGCCTACAGATTATTCCTCAAGATTAGAAATTGTTGGCAGGTAATATAGTGTCTGAAATTACTGCTGGAGTGTCTTGACCTTTCAGTAAAAATTTAGAAAGCTAGAACTTTCAGAAACAAGGATGGATTTTTTTTTTAAAAAAAGAAAAAGATTTTTCTCTTTTAGAAGAACCTGAAATAAGCATCAAGAACTGGGAGAACATTACTGCCCAAATTTCCAGTAACAGGCTGAGTATGTGTAAACCCTAAGGTAATTCTTTGTGTCTTCAGTTATTCTCTGGACACTGCTGACTGGGCAAAGAACAAGTTGCCAGCACTTTCTTTGATCCACCACACACACACACACACACACACACGCACGCGCGCGCGCACACACACACACACACCACACAGGTACACACACAGTATTTTCTTTAGCTGTCAAGACAAAGTTCTGTTTCAGGCAAGCTGATCTAGGGGCCTAACTGACTTTGTCGGGGCATAGACAATTTGGGGGACATTAGCTGATTTTGTGGACTGCCAACTTTTCCATTTAATTGCTTGAACTACCAATTCTCTGTACATTAAACATAATGATAAGAACATCCATCGATTAAAATCTGTGTGGGTTCAAAACCCAAAATGAAACAAAACCCCCAAAGCCAGATTGGCTACATTTTAAATCCTTTTAGTTTTTAACAGAGAAAAATCTCCTTGATCTTTTATTGATGAACCCTGGAGATTGACTGGGATTTTTGGTACATGGCATTCTCAGTTATTAAAGTAGATTCATTATGGTGAATACGGGAAGAAAAAGCCATCCGATTTGCCCCAAGTCATTGCCTTTCTCAATTTCAATCTGAGACAAGAATGCTGAGTTCCTCCTAGATAGGCAGTGAATGACCTAATTCCTCCAGTCTCGGCCTGGGTATATGTATTAGTCAGTGTTCTCCAGAGAAACGGAACCAAGAAGATGTACGTTTACAGTTGACCCTTGAACAACATGGGGGTTGGGGTGCTACCCTCTGCACAGTCGAAAATCCATATGTAACTTACTGTTGGCCCTCTGGATCTGCAGTTCCACATCTGTGGATTCAACCAACTGTGGAGGGTGTAATACTATAGTACATATTTACTGGAAAAAATCTGCATATTAAAAGTTGACATATAAAATTAACCATCACAGTATACACTCCATATTGTAGTGAAGCAACTTTAGACTCTGTTATCTGCTAATTCTCTGACCCCAAGTTTGCAGAATTTCTCTAAGGCTGAACAAGTTCTAAGCTCC